>NC_052358.1:8251866-8510318 GCF_009727055.1 Benincasa hispida
TTATGATAATGCCAACACTTTAATTGTAATTACTAGATTTGTAAATAACTTAAACAAAGTTTGGTTACTAGTTTCATTGGATATAGTTTTATTGTATTAACCTTACAAATTCTATTGTTATATATGAAAGTTCATATTTATGTTTACGTACATTTTTAGTGTGAAAATTGAAGAAATTATTGGTGTAATAATAGGTACGAAACAAATAGTTATCTATCATTAAGAGCCTTTTTTTGACATTTCACAAATGTCATGAGATATAGTTATGGGACATTGGAATACTATCACCAATCAAATTGCAATGACTATAAATAAGTATCAATTAACATAATTCAATGACATTTCGATAATGGCACAATTAAGGCATTATTGACATTATAAATATGTCAATAATAATGTTTATGTGACAAATTTTTAATGTCAAGGTATATGTTTATCAACTTTTGAGCCATTTATTGACAATAAAAAAATTATAATAGAAAACGTTACCATGATAGGTAATGTCAATAAATGTTTATTGTTGACTGAATTGGAAAGTCATGAAACAACTAATTATGATTGATTTTTCATGTGTCATCTATACACTTTCTTTGATGGTGGATTCAAGGACTAAAAAAACGAAAAGTGCTTATGACATTTTTTTAGAATCATGAAAACCCTTTTTTGTTATAGTGTACTTTTACCTCGAGTCATCATTGGATGAGTGGAGACAATAGAAGCTGTCATAGAAATAGGGGCAGTAGAGGGAGCAGAAGGTTGAGCATTGACTTTTGAAGTAAATTCAAGAGCATTTGTTTCTAAATGATATACATTAGTAGAATTCAAATGGTCAAGATTATCAGTAACTGGAACAGTAATATGTCTATCTTCATTATGGTTATGAGGTAACGTAGAAGAAATAAGAGGTAGCAATGTAGTATCAATAGAATGGGATACTTTCTTAGATAAAGAAGCAAAAGAAAAACAAGATTCATCAAATAGAATATGTCTGGATATGAAGAGACAACCATTAGCATCAAGACACTTATAACCTTTGTGAGAATTACTATAGCCAATGAATGTATATGGTTTAAGACCAAGGAGAAAGTTTATGTGAGTTGTAAGGCTATAGGCAAGGAAATCACTTGCACCCAAAAGTTTTCGATGAATTATAATTAGGTTGGACAAATAACTTCTCCAAAGAACTAGTATTGTTAAGAACAGGGGTAGAAAATGTATTACTCAAGTAAACAGTAGTTGTAAAAGCCTCATCTCAAATGTCAAAAGAAAAGAAGCTTGAGACAAGAGCTAAACTCATGTCCATAATATGTCTATGCTTCCTCTCTATTATCCCATTTTGTTGTGATGTGTGAGGACGTGTAACACGATGTTCTATGCCATTTTGAGTTAAGAAAAGGTAAATGTTTTAAACTCCCCACCCCTGTCAATTTGCAACCTTAGAATAGAACATTGAAAATTTTTCTCTACAATGTTTTTTAATTTAATGAAAGCAGAGAAGGCATCTGATTTGAATTGCAAAAAATATATCCAAGTATAACAACTGCACACATCCATAGAACATAATACTAAAATCCATTTCGAGACTAACTATGTGTTAGACCCCATAAATCACACGCAATAAGTTGTAGAAGATTAGTATACATAGTAGTAGAATGAAGAAAAGGGGGGAATGATGTTTACCTAAAGCACAAGCATCATAAAAACTCAATTTATTTATATTGATAGTAAGATATTTGACAGATTGAAGCACAGATTTAACTAAAAAACATGAGGATGGCCTAAATGCCTATGCCAAATATCCATAGTACCAAAAAAAATAACTAGGAAATCAGTATTCAACACATCTACTTTGGTAGCATTAGTATTAGTATCGGTAGAATAACTAGAAGACCAGAAATATGAGAGATTGAATCGATAATGTTCTTCATGGAGTGTCCTCTGGAGTAGAATATGGCCAGTAACTTGATCTTTCATATAACAAAATTTGGGATGAAACTTAAAAAGTACATGACTATCACGAGCTAATTGACAAACACTAATCAAGTTTTTTGTTATAGAAGGTACATGAAGAAGGACATGAAGAAGATTTTTATGAACAAGAGTTTTATGAGATTTCGAAGAAGGAATGAGCAGAACCATAATAAAGACTAGACAAACCTGAACCATTTGCTACATGCACTTGACTTCCTCCTCCATACTCAGATCCATTAGACAAATTATTGAAGTTATAAATCATATGATAGGTAGCACCAAAATCCAAATACCAATTATTATCAAAATTTAGATCATGAGAGGCCACCATGGCTGCCATCTGTGGAGTTCCAGAAGGATGAACATAATTAGAAGAATTAGGGAAAGAAAAACCTGGAAGATGTGGATTATTGTAAGATGGTATGTAGCGAAAGTAGCATTGTTTAACAGTATATCCAAATTTGGTGTAGATTTTCCATTGAGGTTACTTCCGAGTATGCCAATTGCCCGATTGTCCTTTATTTCCACAACCTCCTCCTCGGTCTCTCTGAGTCTGATTACCCTGATAAGATTGACCATTTTGTCTCGAGGAAGAAGATATGTCTCCTTCGTGCTCGGAATTTTGATTAGAAGCCAGGTTAATTAAAGGTACATAACTTTTGGAGCTAACAATCTTACTCTCTATTCGTACCTCCTAATTAAGCAAAAGAAAAGTAACATCTCATTATAGATGGAGAGTCAATACGTGCCGAAATTACAGAAACCATAGACTCATACTCAGAGCCTAAACCAAAAAGAATGTAAACTATATGATCATCTTCGGAAACCGACTTACCACAGATGCTAATGCATCAACATATTGCTAAATTTTTAATAAATAATTTTTAAGCAGCATAGATCCTTTCTTAATAGTCTGAAGTTTAATTTTGAATTGCATCGATTGAGCAATACTCCTTGCAGAAAAAATATTTGTAAAGTAGACCAAATTTCTTTGGTTGTTTTGTCATTTATCATTTGATTCAAAATATCTTCGGCCACAGATACAAGAAGCCAAGATGAAATTAAATGATTTTGTCGTTTCCATACATTATATTCAGGATCTATAATCGCTCTGGCTAACGATGTTGATTTAATACTCGAAGTCGAAGCACCAGTAGCTTTGTATTTCGGCGTACTCGAAGTCAAAACACCAATAGCTTTGTATTTTGGCCGTGGATCATCTTCGAGAAAGTGTTTCAAGTCATGTCCTTCTTAGATATCTAGGACCACCATAGAAAGAAAATTATCATCACTAAATTTGATAATATAGATTTTATTACCTAGATTGAAGATTTGAGATGAAGAGTCCTCAGTGCCGTCACTCATAATGGAAAAAATACCAAAAAATCTTTTGCGAGAAAGAAAAGTCATGAACATGCAAGAGAAAATCTTATACTTTGTTATTAAAGAATGAAAACATCGAATACCATTAAATAACTTCTTAATAGTGATAAAAGAATGGAGTTCTAGAAGAAGAATCTCAGCCCGTGAAAAAAGAGCCTTTATAAATTGGGCCTTGGGCTTTTACAGTATTAATAAAGAAAAAAACAATTATTAGTGGGTTGCCTTAACATCATGGACCGATGATCTAAATATGAACGCAATAGACCAATCTATTTGAAGGGAAATTACACTGACAACATTTTTGTTTTTATTTTGCAAAATAGGTTGACAAAAAAAAAAAAAAACAAAACAAAACAAAACAAAACAAAAGAAAAACAAAGCCAAATGAACCGTCATATATAATAATTAATAATTGCAATCACACTCTATTCACTTGTACTTTTTTTAAAATAATATATTTTGAGTATTGCCTTTGTTTCGGTCGACTTTATCTTTTTGAGTATTGAGGGATAATAAGTTTTTTTTAAAAAAAAAAAGTGTGCTATTTTTAGGGGAAATAACAAGCAGGAGAATGGAAATAGGCTTCATTCATAGGCAATGGTTTTAACTAGGCAAGCAAATTTTCTTTTGAGGAGTTGGAAAAATGAAAAGCCTTAAATTAGTTTTATGGGTTCCATTCTTTTGGTTCTAAAACTTCTCATGGATTTCTTCCTATGGTTGAAGAAATTTTATTGATCTTGTGTGTATTCTTATTAGGGGTTGGCTCAAAATAAAGAAGTTAAAAGAAGTAAAAATCACCTTTTTAGGCCAATGTCTACAGATTTAGGTTTAAACAAAAGTTTAAAAAAATATACTGATCAGGCTTAAATTTGTGTTGGATTCAAGTGAATCCTTTGTATATGTGTGAAGCTAAGGGGATTAAAAATGGCACAGATTTAGAATCTTAAGCCCGGAAATGTTAAGTCATAGAGGTTAGGGTGGGAGATTTACATAGCTTGGGATTAAAAAAATTGTGTTTAGAGTGTAGGTTTTGAAAGTCTATATTTAAGAAGTCAATGTTTGAAATGGTGTAGATTTATAAATTTTGAGTTCGTGAAATATATTCTTGTATTTAATCTGTAGTTAGATTTCGAATTAGTTTAAATTTTGGATATTTGTAATACATAATAGAATAAGGGAAAAAATCTATTAATATATTACATCTTTAAAATATTTACAAATATTGATAAGTTCACTAGTCAATCTTTAAATTTTTTTTTAATTTTCAATTTCGCCCTCGCTTATCTAATCATGTTGTACACCTTTTTTTAGTCTTTTTATTTTCTTTTTCTTCTTCGATTTTTGCTTCTTCCCCACCCCTTTTCATTTTTTTTAATTTTATTTTCTTTCTCAGTCTTTGCTTCTTCCCCATTTTTTTTATTTTATTCTTTCCTTTATCCGATTTTTGTTTCTTTCCTTTATTTTTTATTTTCTTCATGTTCTTCTTTTTCCATTTCTTTTTCTTTCCTTTACTTTTTATTTTCTTTCATTTCTTTCTTTTTTCCTTTCTTTTTTTTCTTTTTTATTTTATTTTATTTTCTTTCTTTGGTTTTTGTTTATTCTTTTTTTATTTTTATTTTCTTTCTTCAGTTCTTGCTTATTTTTTTTTTTTTTAAATTTTTGTTTTCTTCTCTTTCTCCGATTTTTGCTTCTTCCCTTATCTTTTTTTATTATTTTTTTTCTTTCTTTGATTTTTTGCTTTGTCCATTTCTTTTTCTTTTTTTAGTTTTTCTTTCATTTGTCCGATTTTTTGCTTCATTTTTTCTATTTAATTTTCTTTCTTTTTTTTCAATTTCCGCTTCTTCTCTTTCTCTTATTTTTAAATTTTTTCTTTCCTTTATTCGAATTTTTTCTTCTTCCCCTTTTTTTCACAAGAATTATGAGGTTGAGTTCCGTACGTAGAACTTGAAAGTACTCAATTCATAAGTGACTTAACACCAACAAGTCAATCATCAGGTTTGATTATTATAACAAATAATAAATATAAATATCAAATGAAAGTCTATCAGTGATAGCCACTAATATTTGCTATCATTGATACCTTAATCTTTGATTATATTTTCATAGTTAATAGCCACTTATAGAAATCTATCATTGATAGCCAACTTAGTGAATTTAATTAATAAAGTTGAATCTTGAACTAAAATGTAAGTGGAATGCCTAGAAGTTTCACTAATAGCATGTTTATCAGTGGTAGAAGCTATCATCGAAAAGAAAAGAGACATATAAATGTTTGGGAAGGACAAGAAATGGGCAAAAAGATGTTCAGTGGCTATGATTGATAGAAGCTACTACTACTAGCATGTTACCAGTGATAAAAGCTAATACTAATAACATGTTATCGATGATAGAAGCTACTCGATAGCACGTTATCAGTGATAGAAGCTACCACTGATAGCACGTTATCGATGATAGAGAACTATCCCTGATAGCATGATATCAGTGAGATCATTAATAGCATCTTATTAGTGATGTTATCAATGAAAGAAGCTATCATTGATAACCACAATATGAGTGATGTTAGTGATATCGGTGATAAAACTTAAGTGATATCTATATATCAAGTTTCTTTCAAAGGTGATAACCAGTTATAGAAATCTATCATTGATAGCATTAAGTGTTAATATTTCAAGGTTGATTCTAATTGATGAAAGTCTATAAGTGATAACGACTGATAGTTGCTATCAAGTGATAGCCATGATAAATGATTATTAGTGATAACTACTATGGTAATCAAAGTTGTTGGTCTTCTTTCAAAGTTGATCACTATTTATAAATCTATCGTTGATAGCCACTGATAGCCTTAAGTAGTAATATTTCAACGTTGATTCCAATTGATGAAAGTGAATCAATGATAGCTAATAATAATTAATAGCAAATTAATAGTTAATATTTCAAGGTTGTATTAATTTTTCTAAAATTGAAAGATATCGCTGATAGCAACTATCAGTGATAGCTTTTAATTTGAGAAAACCGGGAAGAAGCGAAAAAAATTGTGGCTAGACATGGGTTTTTTAGTCTTTTACCATTTTTTGATCTATATATGCAATTATTTTATCCTTGTACCATTATTCTATTATTTTGGGTTTAAATTCTATTTATGCAACTAGCCCTTAAATTTTTCATCTTAATTATTTTAATATAGTCAATTTTTTAAATAAACTAAAAAATCTAGAAAAATATTTCTTTTTTTGAATTTTGAAATAGAGATTTGACTAAAATTATAATTTTATTTAATTTGTTGTTTTAACAATTTGATATTTTGATTTTACTAGTTTAGAAATAAAATTTCATACAGATTTTTGTCACTTTAACTAATTTAATAACGGTTTGCTATACAAATAGCCTGAATAAATATACTTAATTTTACAGTTGCAGTCAAAATTACTATTATTTTACACAAAAATCTAATCCAATTTACTTTTCAACCCTCCTTACTACTAAATTTTTATATATATAAAAAAAATGTGTCTATATAATAATAATATTCGTAGTAGTAGTAATAATAATACGAAAAGAAGCATGTAGAGAATGTTTCTTGTAATGGTCGATTTACGAGAAATAGAAGAAAATCAATTAATTAAATTTCCTAAAATAAAGAAAATATATAAACAAAAGGAAGAGAGAGAATTAAAAACGATAATCTAATCAATAATAATAATTAAAAAGAAAAAACTCCAAATGAAAAAAGAATTAGAAGAAAGATAAAGTGTAATTTTTTAAAAAATAATATTATAATTAAACTATGGGTCTGTTTGGAATGACTTAGAAAAATATTTTTAAAAAATTCATTCTAACGTCGTTAATAACAGAGACTTACATTTCACTATGATGACCATATTTGACATGACCTGGATCAATAATAATAATAATTAAAAACACTCCAAATAAAAAAAGAATTAAAAGAAAGATAAAGTGTATTTAAAAAATATATTATTATAATTGAACTACGGGTATATTTGGAATGACTTAGAAAAAAAATATATTTTTCAAAAATTCATTATATCGCCGTTAATAATAGGGACTTACATTTCACTAGAATGACCATATGTGACATGACCTGGATCCTGAGAGTAGTGAACTCCTGCTCATGAAGACGGTTTTTTGATTTGTATGGGTGAGAGTAGCTAGATTGCCAATTCAAGCCTACCATTTTGGGATTCCTTTGACTGGGGAGCTAGGAACACGGCTACATAAGACGATATTCACTCCTTCCTAAATGTCGAATAAGTAGATACATTGCTCTCTTAAGAGCGGACTTAAACATAGTGACCACACCCTCTCTTGGCCCGAGTGGGACTTGGTCATAGTTGGACTATAACTTATTGTTCATTAAAGGAATCAATGATACTTAAAAAGTTAGATGTAACTATAGGGGCAAAACGGTAATTTTTAGCACAGCTGTACTTATAAACAATTTGTGAAGAGTCATCGCAATGTTACACAGAAATATATCTGTAGTGTGAAGAGTGCAACTCTCGGTCTTTAGTGAAATAACCAACAGTTAATAGAAGTTGGGTAATTTAATTAAAGATTTTAATTAATTATTCAAGTACCATTGGAGCATCAATCTACATCTCCATAAGGTCCCCTCTATAGTTCAATAGGGTTTTAATTGATAATTAATTTTGGATTAATTTGAAGTAGGAAATTAATTATATATGATACAATTAATAAAATTAATTATATATGTGATATAATTAATATCATGTATTTGATACATTATGATATAAGGTAATATGAGAGGAATTTGAATATGATTCAAACTATATGAATGAGATTCGTATAAGTGAATTTAGTATAAATGTGATTTATATTAAATGTCATGTATGGTTGAGAGAAAATAAATCTATAAGTTATATTGTATTTATTACAATATGTAACTATAAATTATGTGTTATATGGGATATAATATATAGTTTATATACATATAATAAGGTTGTTATTATATGTATAATTATAATTATTATTAATTTATTTTTAATTAAATTAATATTATTTTAATTAAAATGAGGAAGTTACAACTCCCTTCTCTAATTCTCTCAACCGATAAGTGTAGTGTGTGGGAGTTGTGGAATGCGTGGTCATTCTTCATCTTTCTCCTTGGATTCCTGGAGAACTATTCTCTGCACAAAAATCACAGAGAAAGGTTCTCTTAAAAATCTTCTCATTCCCTCTTCCAAATCAAAGCCAGAGTCCACAACTCCTGTCAATGCTCAACCTTAGAGAATACAGGAGGCTCCATTTGTGGTGTTGTCCCAATTGGAAGAAGAGATCGTGATCCATTCGAGGAAGTTCGTGAAGAATTTGTTCTTCAAAAGGTAAGTCTTTCTTCTCTAGCCTTTTTTACCTTTTGAAAAGCATGCTGTAAATTTAGTTTTAATGCATAATCTTTTCTTCTTCTTAATTCTTTAACTTTGTAAATTCTGTGAAATACAAAATTGAGATCGATCTCCACTTTCCGCTGTGAAAATCTTCAATGGTTTTCCCTTCAGCTTTGCCTTTTGGAGGTTACTCTGTATGCACATATGACAGAATTTTCTGTACTATGCATCTTGAGAGTATTCAGTAGACTACTCGAGACATAGTATGATAGAGACTTCCTCTGCTATGTATTGGAGACTACTCGAGACATAGTATGACAAAGATTGCTCTGCTGTGCGTGTTAAGTTTACTCAGAGATCTGGTGATAACTTTTACCTACTTATGATTATGTTTTCAAGAGCTTTACGAAATTTCTATATGTTTTTAATTATTTCAAGTTTTGATAGCACAAAAAATGTACTATCTTACCGCCTTTAATCTTGCCCATTTATTATATTTAATGTGTTTAAATATTTATATGTGTGGGATCTCGAGTAATACAAGTATTCTGAAGCGTCCTCAGGCAAGAGCGTCGTGGCGCCCTATAGCGCTAGGGCACGACACCCTTCACAGAAAATGGTGTAGTGCCACAACGTTGTTATGTAGATTTAGTAGTAAATAGATTTATTTATTTATTTAATGTTAATTATTATATTTTAGATAAAATGATACTTTCATCCATGATTTTTTTTAGATAACATGAGAGTATAGATAGAATCTAAATCTAGATTTTTATATTAAAAAAATGTGATTTTTTATAGTATATAGATAAATATTTTTTTCATAGTCGTTTTTAGATTTTAGAAGGTTAGATTTAGATAGTAAATAGATTTTTTTATAGATTTAATTAGTATATATAGATATTTTTATTTATTATGTTTATTTTCTTAGTATGATTTTGAGATGTTTTAATTTTTTTTTTCTTTTTAACATGATTTAAATTTTTTCTTAACTTTATTTTTCCTTTTAACGTGATTTAGCGTTTTATTTCGTTTTTTCTTAAAAAATTTTTCATCTCCCCTTTTATATTTTAGATTTAGATAGTATATATTTTTTTTCTCTTTTATTTTTTAAAAATTTATTTAATGTCAATTTTTATTATTTTGAGGTCAAATGAGATTTTCATCTATGGTTTTGTAGATAACATAAAATTATAGATAAAATCTAAATTTAGATTTTTATAAAAAAGAAGTTATTTTTTTTATAGTGATTTTCATAGTATATAGATAGATATATTTTTTTCATAGGCCTTTTCTTATAACATTTTTTTATATTTTAGATTAGAAGATTAGATTTTAGATAGTAAACACATTACTTTTAATTTTTTTTAATGTGATTTATGTGTTTTTTTCATTTTAATGTTATCTAGAGTTTAATTGTATTTTTTATATTTTTCATCTACCATTTTATATTTCAGATTTAGATAATATATAGATTTTTTTTTTATTTTTTATGTTTATTTTCATTGGTGTTTTTAATTTTTTTTTTTCTTTTTAACCTAACTTAAAGTGTTTCTTAAATTTTACTTTTTCCCTTTTAACGCGATTTAGAATTTTATTGTGTGTCTTTTAATTTTTTTAAAACTCTTTTTTAGATTTTAGGTTTAGATAGTAAGGTTCGAAATATATAGAAATATTGAGGTTCTGATTTTATGAAAATATCGATATCCATAGAAATTTCGGAAAACTTGATGGAAGTTGATGAAATTTGTTATAATTAGTTAATGAAATTTTGATTGTGACTTAATTAGACTATATTTAACTATTTCTAATCATCATTTCTATAAAGTAAGGCAATATTTAGAGGTATAATGTGAATATTTGTGTAAATGTCGATCAAAAGCAGAAATTTAGAAAAATGGAAAAATAATTACAAAATTTTATCAAAATATTATTTTTTTCTAAGTTTTTCTTAGAAATGAAAACTTTAGATGATAAAAGAAACAAAACTCACATCAATTAAATTTTAAAGTGAAATGATGTGAAAATTCAATGGAAAAAGTTTTGAAAGAAATTAAAAGTAAATATATGTTATTCTTTTTTTCAAATTTATTTTCTTAAAAATGAAAGCTTTAGATGGTAAAAAAAATAAAATTTATGTCAATCCAATTTTGAGGTTAAATGATCTTAAAAAGTAGTGGAAAATGTTTTAATGAAATTAAAATAAATATATGTTATTATTTTTCTCAATTTTGGTTTCTTGAAAATGAAAGCTTTGGATTGTAAAAAATAAAACTTATATCAATTCAATTTTGAGATTAAATTATATATTGATGTGTGAAACTATACAATTCGTGCAATCAAGACAACACTATAAACCTTGAAAAAATTCCATCGAGTCTAATTACTATAAAAATTTCAAGAATGGGGGAAAATTAACAATTTTCCTATATTGAATTTCGAAGTGGTTAAAATCAGAAATTTGAGATTTCGACTGAAATTTTATAACTGTGGATACTATATAATTATATAATTTTTTTTTTCTTTTTAATTTTCTAGACCTAGAAGTGATACCTAAAACATAACTATTAATATATTCTTAAAGAAGAAGAGAAAGAAATATGTTATAATATATATATATATATATACTAACAAAATTCTTGGGAGGAAAAAAAAAAGAAAGAAAAAGGAGAGAATATACTCGATGAAAATGATAGGTTGAATTTAACTATTTACCGAAAAAATTTGATTTCATAAATTATATTAACGTGATATAGCATGAGATATAGAAGGATAAAATGTGCTTCTTTTTTAAAAAATACCATTATTTAACTGGCCAAAAATAGGGACAATCTATTTTTTTAATTTAACTAGAATTTGAGATTTTAAAGATAAAATGTGATTCTTTTTCAATTTTTTTCTTCTTTATTGTGAATATTATGTTATAGGGATAAAGTGTGATTTTTATTATAAAAAAAATCCTTTTTTTTAACATGAATTACATAATAAAATAGGGACAATATTTTTTTATGTAATAATTTTAATGTGTAATTACATTATATAATTCCGTAGTCATCAACTAAATGAGACAAAAAGGGAAATCAAATGTTTGTCCCCATAATCCCTTTTAATAGTGCATGTGAAAGTTTATAGTTTTAATTAACTTTAAAATATATGGTATTTTTAGGATGTAATAAATGAATATTATATAAATTTGGTTTGATTACTATAAACTTTTGAAGGTTCTAATGTAACAATTATACTTCATATTTTCATACTATGGTACTTTCATACAAAATGTTCTATATACTACAAAGAAATTTTTTTGTTAGTAATTAAATATCGAATAAATATGTTAACTATTTTGGTATTATAATATATATAAATGTTTTTATACATCTACTATTGAAGCCACTCTATGAAAGGATGAAATTTATTTTAGATTCTTTTAGCGGAGACCTCTTATAAAAATGTTGTAATTGTTTAAAGAGAAGACAAACATTGGATTTTATAACAATTTTAAATGGAAAAAAAAGAATAAATTCTCTCGTAAATAAACTTATTTAAGAGAGTGTAAAATAATACATACCTGAAATCTTAAAGTAACTAAAAAGTGTATTTGTTTTTTTAAAGAAAATGTTTATTCATGCCATAGGTACATATTATGTGAGCATTGTTTTCATGAAAAGATATCACGTGTTATATATATTTAGAATTGTAAAATAGATTTTCATTCAGAGTTATTAAAAAATGTTTTTTTTTTCTCTTTTGGTCTGCAAGTTTTATGAAATCCAAATTTAATAATTTATATGGTAAAGTTTTGTCTAATAAAACCTTATGCTCATTATTATTATTATTCATTGAATTTCCTTCCTATTTTCATTAAATCCGTTTTAATTATACTTTAAAACCTTTCAACAAAAATGGTATAAAAACTTTTTTCAGAAAATTAAGTGCTCAATATAACTAAAGATGAATTATATACTTAAAAAATACATTATAAAAACTTCCCCAAGAAAGTTAGAGCGTACGATAACCCTTTGTTTAACACATAATTGTGTGGATACTTAAAGATAACTGAGGTAGTTTTTTTTTTTTCAAATATTTTTTAATTTTTATATATTAAGATTGTGCAAAAATTATTACTTTTGAAAAAAGAACCAAATGTTGTTATTATTAAATATGATTTTTATCAATATTTCGGTATTATGTTTATCTTTAATATAAAATAAATATTTCAATCAAAGTTTTAAAATAAGAAACAAAACAAAATTATTTTTTGCCCCAAATCTCGAAAGTATGTTTTTAATGTTTATGTCTATATTTATTGTCTACAATTTTTTAATTGTTATTATTTATACGAATTTCTTCTTATCTTTAATAAATAAGTAAACAAACAAAGAGTGTTTGTTTACTATTTTAATTTGTTTTAATATAAAACCTTCCATCAAAATATTTTTTTCATTATTTAGTAATGAAGTTATAAATAAGTAATACAACACTAAAAAGCGAAAAAATATTATAAGGTTATTTAATTGCACTAATTTGAGAAAAGTTAAAAATAATTTTAACAGACTTTGTATTAATTATACCAAAAAAAATATGTTATAAATAACAAAGGTAAAATATTCACGTAAATGAATGATGAATACGATAGTTAAATTATAATGAAATTCTAAAAACTAAAAATTAGGAAGATTATATTCTAATTCCTTCCACCATATCTACTCCCTTCCAAAATTTTCTCAAATGTATCCTCATTCATCTATATATATAGTATGTATATACTTAAATCTTAACCAAAAAAAACTAACAAAAAGTTGTTTAGATAGTCAGTGAAGAACATAAATTCTTATAAACATAAATAATCTCAAAATCAAACTAACTTCGGTAGTTTAGAACAAAAGTTGATTGGGTTAATTAGTAGATTACCATGGTGGGACATAGGGATTAAAAAATGAATATTTTGTACTGGACCAACGTACCCTTAGACGTCATGGCTAAAATATTCTAGTATGTCTAAATTACCCTATTCCACACACCAAGCAAATATGAAGATGAGAAGAAAAATAATCTCACCTACACACGAAGTAAATAATGAAGACGAGAATAAAAATAATATCAATCACTCTAATTAGTACCAAATTAAGACAAAGAAATGAAATGAAAGATGAAAATAAACCTACATGCGAAAGAGGTTTTCTTTGGGTGAAAAGTTGTTTTGTCGTAAAGAGTTGGAAAGATCTCCTGTACTGGAAAGATTTTAATGGGTGAGTTTAAATAGATTTATATAACTAACTATTAAACAAAGGGTAGCAATTTTTGGGTGAAAGGTTGTGTTTTATCGTAAGCAGTAGATTTAAATAAGTATTGAACAAAGGGTATTATTGGCATATATTTGGATTGGGCAAAATCGAAATGTAAATTCAGATTCTTCCCATTTTGCTTCATTTATGGCATATATTATTGGTGATTTAACCGTCAAAGACTCCATCAAGTTTTGAAATTGCTCATGATTCACATCGTTTTACAGAGTTTTGAATTTCATTTGAGAATATGAAATTATTTTCTTAACTCACTGTGATTTTTATCTCATCATCTTGTTAAAATTTCCCACCAAATAGTAATTGAGGTTTTGAGAGGCCTATTAGAGTTGAAGTGTGCCATTAGTTCTAGTTAGACCACATGGTATTGCATATGTAAATATATTGCTATTATTTGACTTGTAAATATTGTAGTTAGCCTTAATTTTAAATATTTAGTAAACAAAAACTTGTATGTTTCTCTTAGTTTTTATGAATTTGTTTCAAATGGTGTGATATGAATCGTATCAATGAGCGTGTGGTAAGACACACTTGAACTTGATGGTGGAGTTAGAGTTGGGAACAAATTAATTGGGAGTGCATTTTCCTTTTAGGAGTAGATTACCCAAGTTTTAGGAAAAACTCTACCGAAATTTTTAATTTCTAGAATTTTTAAAGTAAATATTTGCTAGCAGCATGGAGTGGAGTGTGACATAAGTTTTTCTCAACTCATGCTCCATCTGATTTTATCTTAGGTAGGGACTTTTCAAGTATGAGTGTTGTTGATTTTCACAAATTTAACAGATTAACACCACCTATATATGATTTTTTTTTTTCTAATATGGTGATGCTCAAAAAAAAATTTCTAATGTGAGCACTTTTTTTTTCTTTTATGGAGAGAAAAGTGAGACCTTCAAAATATATATATATATATATATATATTCAGTTCAGCTACATCAAGACGAATGAAAATATGTCAAGAAGAAAAACATTTCCTTCTTGGTTTATTTTATGATTAAAAACATGGAATAATAGTATACTTGACGTAAATGAGACACAAAATAATTAAAAGGAAACACACACTTAAAATAGAGCGACATGTTTTAATTTTTAAAAAAAGAAAAGCAAGAAGAAAGACAAACAAAATGGAAATATCCTTATTATTGGTAGGAGGAATGGGAGGAAAATATGGAGAGTTGTAGGCGGTATGTTTAAATGGAAACGCTGTATGGAACTCCTCTTCCAGTGATCCCAGGCTCTGAACGTGGTTTCAAAACATCGTAAGGCATAACCCCAGCTCCATGCCTATTCTTCAACTTACTATTCTTATTACTGTCGCCGATATGCTTTTCTAGATCATTCAAACTCTGTTTAAACCTTTCGAAGGCCTCACGTATGGAAGGTTCCAAATCCCAGGCTGGCTCTATAGCATCCCCAATGTATTCCTCATCAGGAGAATGAGCCGACAACAAAACCATGGTCTTCGTCACTAATAAAGTCTGATCAACTGAAGGGAAGAGCTTAACCAACTCATTTTCAGGTTGCTCTATAAATTCGTCAGGAAGTTGGTGAGAGTCCTCTGTGAGCATATTTTTCCTTGCAATACTGGGCCGATTGGGAATATGGCCTGCATACGCATATTGAATGAAGTTGACAGACGCGTGGTGCCCACTTCCTACCCATGCTATGGTTGACACAATCTTAATGAGATCGTCTCGGGTTCTTAGCATAGGCCATCCTTCCATTTTATCTGGATGCCCTTTTTCTTGGACTTCTCTCCACCAAGCTTGTAACTCGTTATCATTCATTATTGCATTCTCATCATCTCCATAATAGTGGCTCACATATTCTTTCACCCATTTCAACAGGGCGTCCCATAAGATGAGACCATCATTCGCAAAAGGGTAGTCTTTGATAACCAACTCAATACCAAGTGGTGCATCTTCCTTCCTTTTTGCCATTCCCCTAAGTTTTAGAAAACATACTATATCACTAATTATATTATTAATCTTTATTTGTCATCTTAAATAATATTAATTATACCTGCGAATTAAGTCCTCAGGGAGTGCTTGTTCATCAAATCGCCATTCCTTCTTGTACACCCTAGAACTAATTTCCATGGAGTAAGATGCAGCAGAAAATGTGCTCTCAATGATGCCCCCGGCATTGATGAGGGTTGCACGAGCATTTGCATTTATGCGCATATTATATCGAAAATGAGGATGCAATAGTCTATAGATTGGGTGCATCGTACTTAATTGCCTATTTGTGGCAATGGCATATGGCTCCATGCAAGCGTGAGCTCTAAGCCTGCATAATAATTGTTACATTTGATAATGAATAACTACACACATACACACACATATATATGTAGATGTACATACCAGTGAATTACAAGCTGATGAATGCAAGAGTCATGAGAAAGAACATGGGCTTTCGCAAGCCTCCACAGCCATACATTTGTGGACTCAGAGCTGGGTGTGAAAACTTGTTTCCATTGGGGTTTTTCATCCATTGGAGGCCGAGTCAACTCAATACCCAACGGCATCAAAGTGTCATCTGGCTTTAGGAAGAACAATGTCCTTGATCCATATAGTGTTGTCTCATTAATGTTTCTTACTTTCTTTACGTACTCCATTAAAGTATCATGGTAATCCAGTACGAACAATTTCTTTTGTGCTATTG
This sequence comes from Benincasa hispida, assembly GCF_009727055.1. NCBI lineage: Eukaryota > Viridiplantae > Streptophyta > Magnoliopsida > Cucurbitales > Cucurbitaceae > Benincasa > Benincasa hispida. The sequence goes on from NC_052358.1 coordinate 8,268,551, forward strand.
CCTGCACAAACTCACAAAACTTATATATATATATATACCTCTCTAATTTACTAAATTACTACATTGGATTAATTTAATTTACCTGGTCAACTGTGATGGAACTTCCGAGTAATTCTTGAACTCGTAGGGGAGTGAATGCTGATTCTCTGGGTCCATAATCCACAGGGTCAAGCTCACTCATAAATGGCAAACTCTGAATTTATTGGGACAATAATTAAGTTACGTGGTTAATTAGAGATATATCGTATTAATTATAAAATTATTAGTGATTGATTGATTGTTGAGTTTGTCATTTACTTTGACTAGCTGTATAGAGTAAGGATTTAGACCAGCAAGCGTTTGTCTTGCAAATTCAGTATCACTGAGCCAATTGTATCTGTCTCCTGAAATAATAAAACAAAAAGGTTTTTGCATGAGGTAAATGCAAGTTAGTGTTGTTATATGCATTTTGAAAGTCACATAAACATACTCCTGTAGGACTCTGGTGGTGGAAATTGAAGAAGGGTACTGGGCACATCATCTGATAAATTAAGGGCAGGTTGATCAGGGGAAACTATGGATTGTATATCAAATTGAAGAATTTCGGAAGCAATGGAACGCATTTTAATGCCATCTCGAAACATTGAATCAATTTGAGGGAGGTCAGAGAAAGAAACTTTTTCCAACAAATTCTTGCTCTCTGGTTTACTAATTGGGAAATAATGTTGCTTCACCTCCGAGAATTCTTCATCCCGTGGAACATAAAACATTTCTGTACTCCTTTGCTCTGAGGATGGATCTAAAACCATTGTACCAAATGCATCCCATAAATATTAATTACTTCTCAACATCTTAGTGTAGAATTAAACAAGAAAGTAATTAAAGGGGTTACAAAAGAAACCTGTTCTACAATGAGGACGACCAGTTCTGCAACGTCGAGGATATGGGTACTGGTTTGAACCACCAAGAACAGGCCTTTTCAATATCTCTGAACTATCGGGATCTCCAAGGTCGTTGTAGACATCATAATCATAAATCCTTTCGAATGCCTTACGCTCATTCGTATCTACTGTTCCATCTGCTTTTTGGCCTCTCAAATTCGCAAGGTCCTCTGTTCTCAGCTTTACTAGTCCTGCTGGTGTGCTTCCTGGCAAATAGGACTGCATCCCCATATTCAATTACTAATTAGTGTGACAATATTTTTTACTATTAATCCTCTTAATTAATTTATATAATGAACTAAGCCAAACTGCCAAAATCAGCATAACTCAATTATTAGAGTGCTTGTACATTATCAATCATATCATGGCAAACAAACAAACAAACCAACCTTAGTGGAAAAGAAGATCCTCCGCTGGTCAATAAGACATTTGGGTTGCACCCATGATTTACAACTGAACGTAATTGAGTTCTCAGGTGTTTGGTCCACAATAGAAATGTTGTCGATAAACCTCTCATTCACTCCATCTTGCAATCCAACAATCACTGCTCCAATTTCCCCAAAATTTTCTGGAACTTCAATTTCGCCTATGTACTTCTTGTACTCGTTCCCCGATTCATCATGCTGTAGTTGCGCCTCACATTCGATAAATTTCTTTTGCTGTTCATCTGTGTGTGTACACATCAAAGAATCCATTTACATACATATGTGATCAATATGTTACGGTAGAAGAAATATATATACATATTATAAAATAAAGAGAATGAAGACTAACCCGAATCCAGTTCGACGCTAGCAAACTTGAGATAGATGATTTCGACCCAAGGAAAATCTTCATTTATTTTGGGAGTCACAGTAACAACTACAGTAAGACCCATCTTTTCCTGACCTTCCGGACGTTATAATGGATATGGAACAAAACCCAAACTCTTTCCAGATGCTTATTACCAATGCACATCATAACCATATTTATACACTCATGGGTGAACCATTTTCGATTAAACGAAAATCATTTCTCTTTTCTTAATCAATTAGTGGATAGGATGAGGCATTATTATATTCTTAAATCAAAATGGTACACCCTTCATCATTCTTCACTGCCACAACTTACTGTTATATATATTAAAAAAAAAATATATATATATATATATGTATATATGTTAAAAACTATTTTTATTTGTTTTAGTTATTGTTGGTTAGTATTATGAAATCATTAATAAATATTAGAAAATTATTTTAAATGATAAAACAGTTGAAAATATTTATAAATAATAGCAAAATATTACAATCTATCTGCGATAAACTATTATCTATATCTATCATGATACAGATACACATCTATAATAGTCTTTTCAGTCTATCGTATTCTATCATAGATAGATAATGAAATTTTGTTATATTTGTAAATATTTTAGTTCACTTTTTTATATTTGAAAACAAGTAACAATAAAAAATAACAATATTTTAGATATCTAAAAATAAAATAATTTTATTTTCATTTAGTTATCATTTGGTTAATATTAAGTGAATGATTCACATAGAAATCATTACTAAATATTATGACAGTAAACATTAATAATATTTATTTGGATCACTCGTCAAAAGGGCAATAAATTATAATAACTATGTTTATAGCTCTCACATTTTTATTGTTTGCAAGCCCAACCTACATAGAAAGATACCAAATGTCGAAAATTCCCTCACTATTCTAAGAAATAATTCATACATTCAATTCACTTGATGGATATACTTGATAATGATGCACTTGATTGATATGCATAATATACTTGTCAATCATGTACTCGTTTATATTGTTGATAAATTTGATACACTTGACTGATATACTTAATAATGATGCACTTGACTATTATATTGCTAATAATTTTGCCAATCATGCACTCATTTATACTACTTATAAACTTGATGCACTTGACTAATATACTTGATATATTTGATGATGATACATTTGATTGATAAATTGCTAATAAACATGATAATGATTCACTCGTTTATATTATCGATGCACTTTACTGATATGTCAATTATAAACTTCAGATAATGATGCAGCCATTTATGCTTCTTATACACTTGACTGATATATTGTTGGTAAACTTGATAATAATGCACTCACTTATACTGATGATACCCTTGACCGATAGACTGATAATAAACTTGATAATGATGCACTTGTTTATAATGTTGAAAACACTTGACTAATGTATTGTTGATATATACTTGATAACGATACATTGATTTATATTGTTGATATACTTTATAATGATACATTGGTTTATAATATTGATACACTTAATTGATATGAACTATATTAAGTTTAGATTTTAAAAAATAAAAAATAAAAAAGTCTCCCAACTTTCTTCTTATTCACACACAACAGACTCTAGGAGTTGTACATGAGTTGAGTTTGGTTATATTGTGGATTTTTTTTTTTTTTTTGGACTAGATTGGTTTGTTGGTTTGACAACTCAAAAGACCTAAATAGAATCTCTTGGATTAGGTTGTGATGGGTTATATGTTTTTTTATTAATTTAAAATACTTAAATTTGTTAATAACTGATGTTTAAAATCTCATAAAACTTGAATAATATTAAATACCAAAATATTCATGTTATCTATTACAAACAAAAACAAAAACAAACATTCTTAAAAGAAAAAATTCATCAATCCTAAAAGAAATATAAAAATTTTCACAGATAGAAAAAATGAACATTTTTAAATATAAAAAATATTTAAAAATATTTACATTTTATAGTAAAAAGTTTAAAAATACAAAAATACTTTTGGAACATTTTGTAATTTATATGAATTTCTCTAGAAAAAAATATAAAATTGATAAACTTTTATCAGCGTCTATCGGACTTCTATCCGCGTCTATCAGATTTTTGAATTTTTTTTTTTTTTTTATAAAACTATGTAAATGAGATTTTCTTTTAAGAAATTTAAATGAGACATTAGACTTTAACATCGTTAAAATAAATAATTACAAAAGTTGAAAATTAAACAGGATTGAAATATATCCATTTATTTTATATTGACTGTCCCCATACTCTTTTTTCTCTTTAAAAGTAATGCCATCTGGATCTTACTGGATTGGATCAAAATTAATTAATGATGGTATGTTATCTACCCAACTGTCATAAGCATTGAATTTGTTTTTAATAAAATATTTTAAAACGTCAACTGCTTAATAAAAAAAAAATGCTAATATTGTCAGAAAAATATATATATAATAATACTTTTTTAAAAATATATAAGAATAATAACAATAATAATAATTAGTCATACTCACAAAGCAACTGTGAGCAACAATATCATTAATGTCATTTAATTTAATCAATTCCCTCATCTCTCCCATATCGTCTCATTAAAAATATAAATAAGAAATAAAATAATCAAATTTTGGCTGTCAAAATTGACTTAAAAACAAAAGTATTCTTATAAATATTATGATAATCGTTGTCCATTAGATGCTCATGTTTAGTATTTATTGACCATGTGTCGTGGCCTAATTTCACAAAGTGTCGTCCATGTGTCTCAACATTACGCATTATTAGTGTACATGTAATCTATCTCTTGAAGAGAAAATCAGCAGAATTTATGAAACATCAAGTGTTTCCTTTGACTTTGAAAGTATCTAGACTTAATGTTGTTTTTTTTTATTCATCTCTTTTTTCCTCGTAGTATATATTAACCTTCGTATAGTCCAATTGATGTTCTTATTATAGTTATTTTCTTTTAATGAAGAATCTTGGATTATTTTTATATATTGGGTGACTAAAAAATGAGTAAAGAAGATCTATGTCTGGTAGACAGTTCAACTACACATACAATACTTATAAATAGAAAATATTTTTTCAAACTGACAATGCTGGAAGAAAAAGTCAATACAATATTAGATTTTTTAAACCTAATCGAAGGGTTTGGAAAAGAAAATATTATATTTCCTAGAGAAACAAAATTTACAATTGACAATGCATTATTCTCTAGTCAATCAAAGAAAAATCTATTTAGTTTTAAAGATATACGTTGCAATGGTTATCATATTGAGACTGATAGAAAGAATAATATGAAGTATCTTTATATCATATCTACTGTCTTTATCTTCTAGATTATATTATACATATATTAGAAGACTTGCTAGCTTTATCTTCTAGATTATATTATACTCATATACGAGTAATTGAAACATATGCAACAATGAATCTGAAGTTCATGAATCCAGACATATTTACAATTTGGCATGAAAAATTAGGTCATCCATGGTCTATAATGATGAGAAGAATTATTGAGAATTCAAATGGACACCTATTGAAGAGCCAGACGGTTTTCAATCTAATGAATTATCACGTGATGCTTGTTCTCAAGGAAAATTGATAATAAGACCATCAACAATAAAATTGGGGATTGAACCACCTGCATTTTTATAACAAATTCATTGTAATATATGTGGACCTATTAACCCATCAAGTGAGCCAGTTAGATATTTATGATATTAATAGACTTATCTAGCAAATGGTCATACGTGTACTTATTATCAAGTTGAAATCTTACCCTTGCAAGATTATTTGCTCAAATAATTAAGTTAAGAGCACAATTTCCTAATTATACAATTAGGACCGTCGACTTGATAATGCTGGTAATTTATATCCTAAGCTTTTGATAGTTATTGTATGTCAATTGGGATGAGTGTTGAACATCCTGTAGCTCATGTTCATACACAAAATGATTTAGCATAATCATTCATAAAACGTTTGCAGTTAATTTCTAGACCATATTGATGAGAGCTAAGCTTCCTACATCTATATGGAGACATGCTATTTAACATACAGCGTCACTTGTACACATTAGGTCAGTATCTTATCATGAGTACTCACTATTACAATTAGTTTATGGCCACGAGCCAACTATTTCCCATTTGAGAATTTTTGGATGTGCAGTATATATTCCAGTTGCTCCATCATAACGTACTAAGATGGGTCTTCAAAGGAGGTTAGGAATATATATATTGGATATCATTCCCCATCAATCATCAAATATCTTGAACCCCTGATATGTGATGTATTTACTGCACGATTTGCTAATTATCATTTAAATAAGACAAAATTTCCAACATTAAGGGGAGAAATTAAAAAGTTGAAAAAAGAAATTACATTGAATGCATCGTTTTTGTCTCATTTAGATCCCCATACTAGGAGTGTGCAAGAACCGACGGAAACCGGTGAACTGGACGAACCTGACCAAATCGGCTGGTTTGGTTCGGTTTTATTAGAAAAAACTAACTGATGGTTCACTATGCAATAGAACGGCTAATTTGGTTCAGTCCATGGTTCACTACCTTAAAAAACTGATGAAAATCAAACCGAACCGACCCTATTATAGTAATATTTATTAAATAAGAAAACAGAAAAAACCCTAATCATTCATTCCATTAGCCCCAACCATCGATTCTACTCCCTCCCATTCATTCTTCCATCCAGCACGCAGTCGTCGATGTTCTAACCCTAGACTTCGACTACAAGCACACATTTGTTGATGTCGTTCGACGTTCGTCACGTTCCAGTCCTAGACGTTGATGCTTCACTCCAAGCACACAACTGTCGACATTGTTCGTCATGTTCCAGCCCTAGTTGTCGACTCCAAGTGAAAGTGTTTGCATTCATTCCGTCAACTCCAAGCGAAAACCCACGTTCATCCAGCCGCTGCTCAATCTCAGAGTCGTTCATCATTCATTCTTCTAGTCGCCGCTCGAAGTCGTACATGAAATCGCCGCTCGGAGTCTTTCATTCATCCGCCGCTTGGAGTCTTTCATCCAATCGCCGCTCGGAAGTTCCATTTTCGTTTTCATTTTGTCCAACTTCAAAGTTTCATCTTCCATCTCAGGTTTTGCTCTCCAAATTAATGGATCTATTGATTTTAATGTTTTTTATTTACAAAATTGGTTTAATTCTTTTTGTTGTTTTTGGTAGAAATTGTTTAGGGAAAAAACTGAGATTTTAGAATATCAATTTCTAGAAAATCGTTAATGTCATTTTTATTTTGTTAAACGGCTATTTTCTATTGAGGGTGTGACTAAAAATACAAGACCGATCACAAAGACAAATGATAAGATGAAGTCACCACCCAACTCGCCATCCATTGAAACAAGAGTGGTGGAGAAAAATAAGGCAACTACTACGAATAATACCTCCTGTGCGTGGAAACATTTTACAAAAGTTAAAGGTAAGTCTGATTTCCCTTGAGAAAAGCGCAATTATTGTGGTATTACCTATGCATGTGATACTTAAAATAATGGTACCACAAACATGTTAAAACATATTCGTACTAAGTGCAAAAAGTATCTAGGAAGAATAAATGACGCTAAACTACTATTTTTTGGAAAAAAAAAACAGAAAAGGAAGGAAGAGGAAGTTCTAGTTTGGTTGCTACAATTTTTAATGTCCAAAAATGTAGACTAGCACTTGCTAAATTTGTTATTGTTGAATAGATACCATTTAGGGTGGTTGAGTCAAAAGGATTTCATGGATATTCTAGTACTTTGCAACCTAAATTTATTATTTCATCACGATGGACGGTTACAAGAGATTGTCTTGAACTTTACACGGATAAAAAAAAAAAAGTTGAAAGAATTTATTTCGAAGCAAGGGTGAAGGTTAGTTTGCCGACGGACACATGGACCTCAATTCAAAATGTTTGTTATATGGTTCTCGTAGCACACTCTGTGGATGATAATTGGAATTTACAAAAAAGAATTTTAAACTTTTGCTTGATTTCAAGTCATAAAGGAGAAACCATTGGAAAAAAATTTGAGAAATGTTTGTTGAATTGGGTGATAGATAATGTTTTGAGTGTGATGGTAGATAATGCTAGCTCCAATGATGTGACCATTGAATAGTTGAGAAGAAAACTGAGAAATTGGAATGGGACCATTTTAGATGGAGAATATTTGCATGTAAAATGTTGTGCTCATATTGTTAACCTCATTGTGAAGGATGCTTTGAAAGAACTCAATGATTCAATTGTTAAGATTCGACATGCAATTCGATATGTAAAATCTTCACCATCTAGACTAGCTACTTTTCAAAATTGTGTGAGAAATAAGAAAATAACTAGTAAAAATTCACTTTGTTTGGATATTCCTGCTAGATGGAATTCCACATATGTTATGTTAGATGTTGCTCAAAAATTTCAAAAGGCATTTGAAAGATTAGAAGGAGGACGAACAATATGCTTTGGAATTTTTGGAAAATGACAAGAAAAAAAAGGAAATGGTCCTATTATGAATGAAAATTGGGATAATGCACATGCTTTAATCAAGTTCTTGAAATTATTTCATGATGTTACTGTGCGAATTTCTGCTTCATTGACTGTAACATCAAATCTCTATTTCCATGAAATTTGTTTAATTCAACAATAAATTCAAGATTATTCAATATGTGATAGTCCTTTGTGTCTATCATGGCGAGAAGAATGGAAGCAAAATTTGATAAATATTGGATGGAAAATGATAGGATAAATCTTCTCTTGTATGTTGCTATTATTTTAGACCCTCGTCATAAGTTGGAATTTGTGATATTTATGCTTACGAATTTATATGATGAAGAGATGACAAATGAAATTGGAAAAAAAAATTGAAGATGTAATTAGAAGAATGTATAATGAGTATAAAAGTGTTGATAAGGAGGAAGATAATGCAACAAATCAAATTGAAAAATTGGAGAATTTGATGGAAGAACAATGATGATAAATCTCGAGTTGCTCACAATTATTATAGATTCGCTGAATACATGAGTAAAAACAATATTGAAGGAAGTAAGACCGAGTTCTATAAGTATATCATTGAGCCATGTGAAAAATCAAAGACTCTAAAAGTATCAGTTTATCCCCTCGTAGATCATCAATTTGACATCTTAACATGGTGGAAAGCAAATTATGAAAAGTACACGATTCTAGCAAAACTGGCTAAGGATATATTTTCCATTCCTATCTGAACTTTAGCTTCAGAGTCCGCTTTCAGCACAGGAGCTCAGGTTTTAAACTTATATTGGAGTATATTGTCTTAAAAACGGTTGAAACTCTTGTTTGTACACAAAATTGGATGTGTTCTGCACCAATTATACATAGAGATGAGACAATTGAGATAACAACCGATCGCATTGAAAAGCATTAGTCAGGTAATTTTTTTAATCGAAGTATACTTTTTAATATCTTTTTATTATTTTGAATGTAGTAAAATTGGCTTAGAAATGTGAATATTGTAAAAGTATCGCAAACACACTCACTGACCGCATTATGAGGGCAAAAAGAATGCCCAAACCTTTGTTTTCTAGGTAGCAGGTATCATCACATGTGACAATTGTTCATGAACAATAAGAGCAACACATTCTTAGGAATTTTTGAAATCGTATAGCTTTTTCTAACGTACGGCTTGACAAATGGAACGTGGAGCAAAGTGGACATTCCCACAAGTCGCGACAAGAAAAACTTGTTGGGGTTTGTGCCCTAAAGTCTCGTGTCCTATAGTTTGTAAACAACTTTGTACGAACACTTATGATGTATATAATATGAATGATATTTACTTTACTACTTGACTTTGCATATTTAGATATTTTTTATTCTACCACAAACCAATAAACTTAATATCTCTAGTTGTCTTTATGTAACTTAAGCATTTAGGTAGTGACATACAAGTGGACATGTTTAAGTGCAAAAATAATCTGTAGTATATGGATATAGGAGGGAAACCATATCCTGGTAACACTACGGACGCGACTCGCTTTGTGGAATTAATGTTGTGACTTCTCATAGATGGTCTGATCCTGATCATTCGTGTAATGGACATGTGAGCGGGCACGTCCTATATAAAGAGTTGGTATAAGACTTGACCTCGAAGTGCTAATGTCTTGTCATATAACTCTGTTCATAGGTAACGTCTACCTACGACGTTTACCACATGATGGAGTCCTCTTGGTGGTTAAAGACCCGGTTCGCTTGTGAAGCGATTTGCTCAGCTGAATTATGTAACTAGATTGTTTTCTCATTCCGGTTTTATTTTGGTTCATCCCGGTCCATTAATCCATGGTTTTATACATGTGATGTTTATATATATATATATATTCTCAGTCATATGGTATGCACATATAGATAAATCCCACCTTAGGTCATGTATATTTTTTTTATTATAAGTTTTATGATTTAGTGAAGCATGATTTAATTTACATAAGTGCATGCTCATGCATCATATAATATAAGGGTTATATTTATGTATGCTTTATTTATTTAACATTATATTTATAAGCGTTATCAATACTTCGTTATGTGAGATGAGTGTTTTAGTTGTTTATTTTATAAATGGTTATAAAATTAAATTAGAACTAAAATAATTAGTAAAAGATTAATATGTAGCAAGTCTATTTATAAAAGACCTTTTGTCGAAGGCAGATACTGTCTAGGCTGAGGTATTTAAGATGACGGCAATGGAACATCCCAACCTGGGAACCTACCTGAAAAGGTAATTTAGATAGATTTGATGCATGCATGCATGCAAATTAAGGCCAGACCATTAAAGAGTTTAATGTGACTACTTGATTTTTTTTTTTTTTTAATTTCAAAGACAAAAGTTGTTTTTTATCAAACTTAATAAATGACTTAGATCATCATCAGTAGCCGGATCGTCTAGGTTAATTAACTCCTAGGTAGAACATTCAGTGGGAGGTTCTTGGGGTATTTGATGCTTCATTTTCACCTCTCGCATTTCTCCCTCATAGTCCACACCGTGAGATCTACCCTCGGCCTTGAGGCACCTTTGGCGTGTCCCCCTAACAGATGGTGTTTGGGTAGGTCAATATCAAGGTGGATGGAGAGAGTGTTCATAGTAAGTGGGAGCGGGAAGTGCGACAGCTGGTGACATAAATTAGTGAACGCAATATGCGATGCATGTCTTAGGTTATGCATTTATACTCATGCATCGGTGGTCATGCGTTGGAATGGAATGTATGTGTTGATCTCAATGTGATGACCATGCATTCCTGTCACAAGTTTTCTTGCGCTCTCGCCAAATATAACGAGAACGCAAGTTTCTCAAGTGATCCGAGGTCAAACTCAGGGACTTGTAGCTAAATGGTATGCGATGATGTGTATGCGACGAATAAATAAAAGAATGATGAGGGTGATAAGCTAAGCACTACTCCTACTCCTAACTAACAGAAAAATCATTGGAAATATGAATGAGAGGTAGAGACACGACAACTGTTGACGCGTAGTAAAATGCATGGAAAAATAGATAAAATGTGAGGATGTCTTCACTGCAACACTAAGCTTGACTGCAAAGGCAACCCCAGCCAATGTAAGCTATGCGATCATGCTATATATACTTGACGTTGACGCATGCGATGAATATGCGATAGTGTCGAGAAGCCTATTTCTAAGCCTCTATATGACCGCATACCACCATAACGTACTTAAAGGGTGCATACGTTGTGTAGTAGTAAACAGAGCTTATCTTTAAGTTCCCCATTCTTGCTTATGCGATCCAATCCGCTTTCTCAAGTCTTAGATTTAGTTTTTAGACTACTCTCCCAAGTATGCCTAAATGATGAATGATGCGCTCATAAGACAAGGTAATCGCATAAACCTGGCTGATGTATGATTATTCCTATCTCTAATGAACACTTGCTTACATTGCTTAATGCGACCAACCACTTACCCTCCCGGGCAATTAGTTGCTGTTGGTTCTACTCATAGACAAGCGTTGCGTCCGCTTATAGACAAGCGTTGCTACAACTTCACACTAAGCAAATAAGGTTTTCTCACAACACTCGCACAATGCACACCTCCCGGTGGTTTGCTACATGCTTCGTATTCCTATGTCGCATGATTAAGTACGCGATACTCTAACAGTCTCACTAAATGATGCAATGAAAGTTAAGGATACTAAATAAATGAAGATGTAGACGAAGTCGAAGGAAAATATAGAAATGTATTGATCACAAAATGTATTAATTCCTTAAGCCAAAATGTAATACAATACAAGGAACGGAGAGAAAGGAAGGGCTAGCTGGAAGCAATGTCTTGCCTCCAGTAGATGTGTGTCAAGGCTGCCGGTGGTGCCATGGATGGGCAGTGGAGCAACTCTCTTAAGCTCTAACTCCGATGAAGGCTCCGGTCATCACTCGGAATGATTAAAGTGGATGAAGAACTCTCAAGCTATCTTCTCACGCTTTGATGGATCACAAGGATCTGCCCTAAGGCAGAGAGCCTCAGGCGAAAAACCTTGGATGATTTGAAATTCTACTCATTGGCTTCTATTTATAGAGCTTGATCGTCGACAATATTTATGGACCTGCTCTGAATCTGACACTCGCGGCGCGATGATTCTTTTCTGGATCTCTGCTGCTAACGGCGTGGTAGGTGAAATGTAAACATCACCTTTTGATAACCCCAATATATACATTCATGTTTGCATTCCATCAACCTTGCAGGCGTGGTAGGTGAAATGTAAACATCACCCTTCTATTATGGTCATCATTATGTAGGTGCAACCTCTCTTGATGACTACATTCGCTTGATGGTTACAACTTCTATGCGATGGACGCATGTGGTTAATGGCCGCAACATCCATACGATGGATGCATGCAGTAGATGGGTGCAACATCCATGTGTCGAGCGTATGCGATCGTCTCCGCAGTAGCCTGGCTTCTGTGCGATCGATTTCTGTGGTTGCTACAAAAATAAACAATTGAACGCATAATAATGCATAATAGTGGGTTAGCTGAGATTCTTAATGCCGATTGACGCAAACTCGTTTTCTCATGAATTCCTAATATATTCGCTGCATATATTACTTGACAGCTCTCATAATTCTAAATAAAAGGCCTATAATGACATGCATTTCTGCCCGTCATCAACATCATATCCCTCGGTCTCCCTCATTGGATTGAATAAAGTTTCTGAGTATCGCCTCGTGGCACCCTAGGTTTGTCCCTCTATAGAATGGTTGTTTTGTGCATTTCTTTATTTGATCTCCTGTAAGAGGATAAGGTTACTTAGTCTCTTGTCCTAATCTGCTTTTTTTCCCTATGGTGAGCACATTAGGGCAGGACTCTAGGCCGAAAACGAGGGGTTACACTTACGCAGGATTGTTAAGGGTTAACTATTCTGGACCAAAAAAAGTTGGCTATTAGGTTTAATTCCAAGAGTTGGTTCTGCATATGGTTGAAAATGTCTCATCCCAGTGAAGGGACATCCGATCACTTCACCGGTGACGTTTGTCCTGCCTCATTGGGGCATCATTGCAAAATAGAAGTCTTTTCACTTAGGGTACTTGAATCTGTTTTGCTAAAATTAATTGGTTAATTAAAAAATGTGGATTTTGCAAAGTCTTATAAAAGGTTATTCGTTTTTTTCAGCAACGGTTTGTAATGGCATCAGCCACTATCAATTTACTTAGCGCCGAAAAACTAAATGGCCAAAACTATTCAAGTTGGAAATATATGCTCAAGACGATACTCATCATCGAGGATCTGAAGTTTGTCCTTACGGAGGAATGTCCTTCTATTCCATCTCAGGACGCTACTCGAAATGTTCGAGCGACATATGAGCGTTGGACACGGGCAAACGAGAAGGTCCAAGCCTATATTCTGGCCAGTCTTAGTGATGTGTTGGCCAAGAAATACGAGTCCATGGTCTCAGCTCGTGAGATCATGGAGTCCCTACAGGGAATATTCGGACAGCCATCTGGACAGCTCAAGCATGAGGCTCTGAAACACATCTTCAGCTCCAAAATAGAGGAAGGCACCTCTGTTCGTGAACACGTGCTGAATATGATGGTCCACTTTAACGTGNGAGGAAGGCACCTCTGTTCGTGAACACGTGCTGAATATGATGGTCCACTTTAACGTGGCGGAGATGAATGGATCTAAAATCGATGAGGACAATCAGGTTAGCATTATCCTGCATTCATTACGGGCGAGTTTCCTCCACTTTTTTAGCAATGCGATTCTTAACAAAGTGTACTACTCCTTTACCACTCTCCTCAACGAGTTGCAAATTTACCAATCCTTACTGAAAAGTAAGGAGAAAAAGAGAGGTGAGACAAATGTTGTCTCGTTCTCTAAAAAGTTCTATCGAGGTTCGACCTCAGGAACAAAGTCTGCACTTTCAAGTTCTAACTCTGGAAAGGGGAAGAAGAAGAAGGGTGGTAAAGGGAAAGGGAATACGTTTGCTAACCCGCCACCTGTCGTCCAGAAGAAGCGTCCACCGCCGGTTGAAAAAGGAAAATGTTTCCAATGTAACCAAGACGGACACTGGAAGAGGAATTGTCCTCGTTATCTTAAGGAAAAGAAGGTTGCCAAGGCTAAGACCAAGGTAGACAAAAGTAAATATGATTTGCTTGTATTAGAAACGTGTTTAATAGAGATGATGATTCTACTTGGATAGTAGATTCGGGCACCACTAATCATGTATATTCTTCTTTTTCAGGGGATTAGATCTTGGCGACAGTTGGAGGCTGGTGAGATGACGATGCGAGTATGCACCGGGTACGTCGTCTCAACTGTGGCAGTGGGAGACATCCAAATTACTTTACAGAATAGGTTTCCTATATTAAAAGATGTCTTTGTAGTCCTGAACTAAAAAGGAACCTTATTTCTATAAAATGTCTGTTACAATACAATTACACTATTTCTTTTAAATTGAATAAAGTGTTTATTCGTAAGGATGGTGTTGAAATTTGTACAGCTAAACTAGAAAATAACTTGTATGTGCTAAGACCTTTAGCCTTAAATTCCCTCCATAACATAGAGATGTTTAAATCTGTCGTAACTCAATCTAAACGCCAATGAGTTTTTCCAAAAAAAAAAAATGGCCGACTTTGGCACATTCGATTAGGGCACATCAATCTCAGTAGGATTGAGAGATGGGTGAAGAATGGCCTTCTAAGCGAGTTAGAGGAAAATTATTTACCAGTGTGCGAATCTTACCTTGAAGGTAAGATGACTAAACGACCTTTTATTGGAAAAGGTTATCGAGCCCTAAGAGCCTCTTGAATTAGTACATTCTGACCTTTGTGGTTCTATGAATGTGCAAGCTCGAGGAGGCTATGAGTACTTTATTAGTTTTACTGATGATTACTCGAGATATGGTTATGTCTATCTGATGCAATGAAAGTCTGAATCTTTTGAAAAGTTCAAATTATTTAAGGCCAAAGTTGAGAATGCTTTGGATAGGCGAATAAAAACACTTCGATCAGATTGAGATGGAGAGTTTTTGGATTCTGAGTTCCAAGAATATTTGTTAGAACATGGAATCGTTTTCCAACTCTCAGCATCGCGTAAACTCAGCAAAATGGTGTAGCAGAGAGGAGAAATAGAACCTTGTTAGACATAGTTCGTTCAATGATGAGTTACGTTTCCTTACCGGACTTGTTTTGAGGTTTCACAGTGGAGACTGCGGTATACATTCTCAGCTACGTTCCTTCTAAGAGTGTTGCAAGAACACCTTTGGAGTTGTGGAATGGGCGTAAAGCTAGTTTACGTCACTTCCGGATATGAGGTTACCCAACATATGTGCTTGAGGCAAATCCCAAGAAGTTGGAATCATGATCGAGGTTGTGCCTCTTTGTAGGCTACCCCAAAGGTACATGAGGAAGTTACTTTTATGATCCATCCGAAAAAAGGTGTTTGTTTCCATGAACGCTACTTTCCTGGAGGAGGATCATATAAGAGAGCACAATCCACGTAGTAAAGTCGTGTTAAATGAGCTTTCCAAAGAAACTACTAAAACTTCAACAAGAGTTATTAAAGGACCTGCTTCATCAACCAGAATTGTTGATGATAGTTCATCTTGTAGGTCGGTTCCACCTCAAGAGTTGAGGGAACCTCGATGCAATGGGAGGGTTACAACCCGCTTAATCGCTATCTGGGTTTCACGGAAATCCTTGCTATGGTAGCAGATGGCGGCATTGAGGATCCGTTGTCCTATGAAAAGGAAATGGAGGATATTGACTGGGATGAATGGGTCAAATCCATGAATCTCAAGATGGAGTCGATGTACTTCAACTCGGTATGGGATCTTGTAGATCAGCCTGATGGGGTAAGACCTATAGGTTGTAAATGGATCTACAAGCGCAAATGGGGTGTTGATAGGAAGGTGCAAACCTTCAACGCTCGACTTGTGGCAAAGGATTATACCCAGGTAGAGGGAGTCAACTATGAGGAGCATTTCTCACCTGTTTCCAAGTTAAAGTCGATTCGCATCCTCCTGTCCAATGCAACTTATAATTATGAGATTTGGCAAATGGATGTCAAGACGGTTTTTCTGAATGGCAATCTTGAGGAGACCATTTACATGGTGTAACCCAAAGGATTCATTGCCCAAGGTTAAGAGCAAAAAGTTTGCAAACTGAATCGATCTATTTATGGGTTGAAGCAGGCATCTCAATCTTGGAATATTCAGTTTGATGTTGCGATAAAATTGTATGGCTTTGACCAAAACATTTATGAAACTTGTGTTTACAAAAAAATAGTCAACAATTCAGTAACTTTCTTAGTATTGTATGTAGACGATATACAACTCATTAGGAATGATGTAAGTCTATTGATTGCAGTTAAGAACTGACGAGCGACCCAATTCCAAATGAAAGATTTGGGAGAGGCTCGGTTTGTTCTGGGTATACAGATCTTTTGAGATTGTAAGAACAAAGTGCTAACGCTATCTCAAGCATCATATATTGACAAAATCTTGCTCAAATACTTGATGCAGAACTCCAAAAAGAGCCTACTACCATTCAGGCATGGAGTCACTTTGTCTAAAGATATGTGTCCAAAGGCACCTCAAAAGGTTGAGAACATGAGATAGGTCACATATGCATATGTCGTTGGCAGTTTAATGTATGAGATGCTCTGCGCTAGGCCAAACATCTGCTATGCTGTGGGAATAGTCAGTAGATATCATTCTAACCCAGGCCAAGGTCATTGGACCGCAGTTAAGAACATCCTCAAGTATCTTAGAGCATGGGGGACTACATGCTCATGTATGGGTCTCGAGATTTGATCCTTACTAGATACACGGATTCTGACTTTTAGACTGATAAAAACTCTCGAAAGTCCACTTCAGGGTCAGTATTTACTCTTAATGGAGGAGTTGTAGTGTAGCGGAGCACTAAGTAGGGGTGCATCGCCAACTCCACGATGGAGGCCGAGTATGTAGCGACTTGTGAAGCTTCAAAAGAGGTCGTCTAGCTCAAAAAGTTCTTGACAGAGCTGGAAGTTGTTCCAGATATGTTTAGGCCCATCACCCTATATTGTGACAATAGTGGTGCTGTGGCAAACTCCAAGGAGCCCAGAAGTCATAGGCATGGCAAACACATAGAGCGAAAGTATCATCTAATCCACGAGATAGTGCATCGAGGAGATGTGATCGTCACGAAGATCGCCTTGGAGCAAAATGTTGTTGATTGATTTATGAAGGTTCTCACGGCTACAGTGTTTGAAGGTCACCTTCAGAGCATGGGTCTACGAGACTGCCCGCGACTGGACTAGGGCAAGTGGGAGACTTTGTTGCACTGGGTTTTTATGCCCTAGTTTATTGTTTTGTGTATGTTTACTTGTACTCTACACTTCGCTTTAGAACAAGTGGGAGATTGTTGGGGTTTGTGCTCTAAAGTCTCGTGTCCTATAGTTTGTTAATAACTTTGTACGAACATTTGTGATGTATAATATAAATAATATTTACTTCACTACTTGACTTTGCACATTTGAATGTTTTTTGTTTTACCACAAACCAATAAACTTAATATCCCTGGTTGTCTTTATGTAACTTAAGCATGTATGAAGTGACATACAAGTGGATCATGTCTTAAGTGACAACAAAAATAGTCTGTAGTATATAGATATAGGAGGGAAACCTTATCCTGGTAACATTACGGATGCGGCCCACTTTGTGGAATTGTTACAAATGTAGTGATTTGTCACAGATGATCTGATCCTGATCATTCGTATAGTGGACATGTGAGAGGGGGCGTCCTATACAAAGAGTTTTTATAAGACTCGTCCTCGAAGTATTAATGTCTTGTCATATAACTCCACTCATGACTGAGACTTCACTTCACTAGAATGACCATAGGTAACATGACCTCAATCCTGAGTGAGTTGGGAACTCTTGCCATTGAGGGCGGCCCTTTGATTTGCATGGGTGCAAGTGGCTAGAGTGCTGACTCAAACCTACCATTTTGAGGATTCGTCTGATTTGGGAGCTGGGAACTTAGCTTCACAAGATGGAGTCACTTCTTCCCCAAAGTAGGGGTAAGTAGATAGATTACTCTCTTAAGGGTTGATCCTGGGGCTTGAATGATGTGGTGTCATGCACCTTTTCATGGCCCGAGAGGTGTTCACACATAGTAGGACTATGTTGTATTGTTCATTAGAGGGATTAGTGGTACTTAAGGAGGAAGATGTAATTACACGGGAAAAACGGTAAATTGACCTGTTTTAATTATGAACATCTGTGAAGGGTCATCGTACTGATGGTTGGTTATATCCAATGGACATAGAAATATATCTATGGCAAGAAGATTTCAACTGTCAGTCTTTAGTGGAATGCTTGGCAGTTAAGGGATGGTGGATATCGTGACTAAAGAGTTGTCAGCTATTCACGTACCGTTGGAGCTTCGATCCATAGGTCCATAAGGTCCTCTTGGTAGCTTGGATATAAGTTGAAAGTCAATTTTGGGTCAGTTTGAAATGTTCAAATTGACAAGAGGGAGTTCGATTATATATGATATAATTAACTTCATGTATAAGATATATTAATTTGGAGGAAATTGGATATAAATATGATTTATATCTAGTAGAGAAAAATATTATAATTAATATATGATATTAATTTATATGTTATGAATATGATAAGATCACATTCATTGAACGCTTATAAAGGAAATGGGACGGTGTCTCTTCTATTCTAAATAACGGTTAAGTGCATTGAAAGATCACTTTGAGATGCATAAATCGCTAACGGTGTGTTGAGCATGGAGGTGCGAACATTTTGTTAAAGAAAGTGTCATTGTTTAAAAAATCAATGCCTATACGATAGTGCCTGCAGGATCACTTACATATACGATATTGCTAAACGATCACTTACCGATTACACCTTCGCATGCTATTAACTAAACGATCGTTTACCTTTTCCTAAGCGATCGTTTAGCTCCTGATATTTACTAAACGATCGTATAGACGATCGCTTAGTTTTTCCTACACGATCATTTAGACAATCGCTCACCCTTTTCCTACACGATTGTTTATACGATCGCTTACCTTTTCCTATACGATTGTTTAGATGATTGCTTACTTTTTCCTACACGATCGTATACTTCACCTAAATGATCAAGCATCTTGTCTATGCGATAGACGACCTCATCTCCCACTTGCTTGATCGTTGTGTACGGTCTCTCTTCCTCTTTCCCTCTACCAAATTCGAACAAAGCCCACACTTTGGATTCTCACTCTAAGAATACTGAGGGTGCTGAGTGGTAGTGTCATCTCCATTTCCTTTTGTCCGAGTGGTGATTGTTCGAGGTAGACGGTTGGTTTTAGACTCGCTGTGAAGAAGAAATCTTCATCTAGTATGATCTCTTGATCTCTTTATCATTATGAATGCATATTAATATGTTTTGAATGTATATGTGGTAATTCTATCACAATGAATTGGAAAGATCCGCTTCCCCTCGTAGGTACTCTTGAATAAGATTTCCTTCAAAACTAACTTTTTAGAGCGGGACCATTGAAGAAAAAGGCGCTAAAATCTACAAATAGCAACACTCAACACAAAGAACTGAGGTGAGAAAAAGAGGAGGAAAAATAGCAAAAAGAAGTTATGTGCAAGGAACCCACTTCTCCAAAGAACTCTCTTGAGAAGGAAGTTCTCCACCTCATTCCTCCACTCATCCAACGCACCGGCAAGCAAGCAGCTCCGATCGGGATCCGTGCCAAGACATTAACCATATAGCTCTCGACTGTTCTTACTTTCTGTTCATAATTTGTTATTCATTTTCTGTATATCATTCATATCTCTGTAACAAACGTTTTACCAATTAATATCACCGTCATGTTCATGTTCATCTCTTTGTTTACCATTATGCATTCATCATTCATTTCTTTCACCATGACTCACTAAACTTCTAGGGTGTGGGGGAAGGACTGAGAGAGTGAGTCAATCCATGTTGAAGATGTCAACTAAGTTTATTTAACGTATGCTCAATGGCATTTCCACATGCGAGAGCAAAAGTGAAGATGTTAATCCACCTCTCAAAAGAAGGTTGATAGAATACGTTAACTAAAGCAAGAAACATTTCTAGAGATGGAAACAACCTTGCGTTTGGAAATGTTTGTCCCTGATTATCATAGAAATATGGTGACACAAGCGATCATCGAGAGGTGTAAGCCAAGGGAAGACAGAACCTTAGTTGCACCCTTAACAGGAATGACAAACTCGCGATAATCTTTTCCCTTAACCCGTTTCACCCTACATTTCTATCCACAAGACTTGCCATCACATTCATTCCTGCACACCTTGCACAATTTCAGCTTTACTTGTTAGCTGTTTGTTCATTTACCATCGCATTTTACTCTCTAGCACTTCACAATCATAATTTGCTTACGATTGCACATATCACCTCATTGTCGCACGAACATCGCAAATCCCCGTGTTCGACCTTGGATCATTCTGAGAAACTCGCGGTGGAATTATACTTGGCTTCATCGTGAAAAAACTTATGACATGCATAATATTATCTGAACGCATCAATTGGTATTTTACAACAAATTCTAAGACATCGCATATCATTTTTGCATTGGCGTAACCGAAAGAACACATTCTCATCGCTCAACTTTTCTAAACAATCGCTTAGCGCACCGAGTTTTTCTAAACGATCGCTTCGTGCACCAAATTTTCCTGAATTATCACTTACTCTTTACTAAACGAACGTTTAGTTAAACCTACATGATCATATACCTTTTTCTAAGAGACAAGCACCCGACTATACGATAATCACATACTATCTCCCACTTGCTTGTGGTTCTACACGATCGCCCCTTTCCTCCTTCTTCTACCAATTCCATCAAAGTCCACTCTTTGGATTCTTACTTCAAGAATACCAAGGGCTTCAAGTGGTGGTGTCATCCTCGATTGTTACTTGTTCGTGCGCTGCCGTTCGTGGTGCTAGTAGCCGACTGATTGCTAAGCGATAAGGCCAGTAGAGGAATCGCTTCCGCTAAGATAATCTTCAATTGGTACGTTTACTCAATCTGTTGTATTTTATTTGTCAAAGCATGCCTATAACTAATGTTAAATTGCATACATGTTTGTTAGAATATGAGTGTGGTAATTTGGTCGCAATGAAATAGGAAAGATCTGAACCCGCTCATGGATACTCTTATTTAAGAGTTCCTTAAAAAATGACTAAAAGATCTTTTTTTGGAAAATATTTTAGAGCCAAAGAACCCTTGGAGCTGGTATATTCAGACTTTTGCGGTCCTTTGAATGTTAGTTAGAGGAGAGTATGAATATTTCCTCAGTTTCATTGATGAGTATTCCAGGTATGGTCATATTTACCTGATTAACCAAAAGTCTGAAACATTTGAAAAGTTGAAAGGTGATAACGGGCAAAAATGCACGTTATTACAATGCTAAGTTATAAAACAATGCAGGATTACGATAGTAAAAATATACAATATTGCGTTCAAAAGCATTAAGTTCACAACATTGCAATTGCATGCGTCCATCGCATTAAAACAACTAACTTATGTATTTTATACAGGAAAATGCGTTGACGCAAGGTGAAAATGTGATCCAAAGAAATTAACGTTCGAGCGCATTAAGAAATTGCGACTGTAAGGCTATGCAATTGTTTGCGCTCACAAAAATATGCTCAAGAAGGTGGCCACATAGAGCCGGCGCATCAAGGTGTGCGCATCTGGGTGAAAGCTTTATAAATCACGATGGGACAGAAAGCTGATGATGGTCGATTCCGAATTAAGTTGACAAGTCGTTAACGATCTACTGTAGCAAGTACACTCAATTTTTCAATGACAAATATTTGACGCATCAGACAGAGAATTAATGCCATCAGTGCAATCATAAGAGAGAAAAAGCTCTTCACCTTGAAGCTCTATAAATACCGGAGGCCATCTTCGTTGAAGAGTTCGCTCAGTTTACAGAATTTACCATATAGATAGGAGTAGCCTTTTCATAATTTTTCTTTTACTTAGAAGGCAGAAGCGAGTGAAGGGAGATTACATCGAGAGATCATCCTAGTTAACTCGGAAGAGTGTCGGGAGTGTCAAAATCAGAGAGAGGGATAATTCTTGTGGAAGTAGGAACATCTTTTGGGCAGAATAGAGATAACAGTGTAAAAGTTTTGGGAAGCAAGATATTGCTACCAGGCTCTCTACCCTTATTTTCCATTGTCATTTTATACTCTGAACTTATTTATATAAATGGAAATTGCATCTTTATATCTGTTCACTCTCTGTTCATTACACATGAGTAGCTAAATCTGTTGAATGGGTTGAGAAGCACTTAGCTTGCATAACCTGGGATCTTCATTCTATGCGATTCTCTTGTATTATGTATACGTCATTCGTTCATTAGAGATACTGGGGAGGGTAGTCTAAGGATAGAATCTAGACTTGGAAAAGTTAGATTAGAATCTAGGCTCGGGAGAGTCAGATTAGAATCGCATAGTTAAGAGATAGAAGCTTAGGAATAAGCTCTGATTGCTATTAACGCATCACATGCATCCTAGAGATAGGTTATGATTGTATGCGGTTACCTTGTCCTTGTGTGCATCTTCCATCATTACATAGGCAAGAAGTAAAGACTTAAGAATAAGCTCTATAGACATTATCGCATTAATCGCATGCGTTCTAAAATTAGGAGCCATCGCATTTGCATTGGAAAATGACTTGCTATCACATGAGTGTAGCATGATCGCATAGCTTGAATGCATTCTTGAGAACGCTAGCTAAAGACCTTCTCAACCCCTTCCTCTGTATACTCAGTGTATCTGTCACATAATTACTCTTTTCTCGAATTCGCCACATACTTTTTATACCTTAAACAACAAACCAACGAAACCATTGATTTAATTGTTACCACAAGTGATCTAAAATTACCATTGCATATTGTTCTCCTTAGTCCTTGTGTTCGACCCTGGGCTTACTAGGCAACTTAGTAGGATTTATACTTGAGTTTTACTGAGAAAACTTACTTGCTCAACGCATATTCCACCATCGCATTCTACTCCATTATTCCATTACATAACAACACGCATCAAGTTTTTGGCGCTATTGCCGGGGACTTCGACAATACATTGTGCTAATGGTAATTTTCTGATTTTCTTTGCAGCTTTCAATCTCTGGCGAATTACGACTCAGAGATTGAAAGAATAATGATGAAGATTGAGAGACAGCCTCCAACAACAACAATAAGAGAAAGATAACATGGCGAAACAACCAGGAAATGGAGCACCAAATGAAAATAATGTCATGGCGAATCCCATCCTATTGGCAAACGACCGCAATAGGCCCATTCGAGACTATGCGTCACCCAACCTCTACAATTTCTCCCCAGGAATCATAAGGCCCGCGCTTGACAGATCGAGATTTGAAATGGATCCAGTGATGCTGCGGACAGTTTGGTGGTAGGCATGGCGAGGATCCACACGCCCACCTCCGGACTTTCATCGAGATCTGCAACATTTTTGTGTTCCCTAACATCTCCACTGAGGAGGTTCGACTAACTTTGTTTCCATTTTCGTTGTGTGACCAGGCATAGAAATGGGTTTATTCTCTTGAGTCGGGGGAGATTACCTCACGGGAGTAAGTAGTAGAGAAGTTTATGAAGAAGTACTTCCCTCCGATGGAGAATGCCAGAAGAAGGAAGTTAATCATCAATTTTGAACAGGATATCGACGAATCGCTCAATGATGCTCGAGCGAGGTTTAAGAGGCTGGTAAGAGATTGCCCGCATAACAGGTTACCAGACTGTTTACAAATAGAGATTTTTTATCACGGATTAAACCCTACATCGCAGACGGCTGCCAATGCGGTAGCAGCTAGAAGTCTGCTGGATAAAACTTATGATGAGGCCAAGAATATCCTTGATCGCATTTCTAAAAACCATGAAAACTGAGAGAAAGCGATCAAAGATTGAGAATCAATGACAGTAACACGAATAACGGGGCCATCGCATCTCTTCAGATTTAAATGACTGCAATGATGAACTTGATACAGGGAATCACAATCAATACCTCAGCAACGCATAGTGGGCAAGTGAACGCAATCTACCAGACGACCGTAAGTTGTGCTACTTGCGATAAATGAAACTCAATGAAAGAATGCCCGCGAAACCCACGGTCAGTCTATTTTGTGAAGAATAATCCATTTTCTAACACGTATAACCCTTGGTGGAGAAACCACCCTAACTTCACGTGAAAAAATCAACAACAAATTTTTCAATTAGTGGCGCAAAAAGAAAGGCCACCTAGATTTTTCCCGCGAACCAACGATCCAACGAATAATCAAGCCAGCAGTTCACAGGCGTTGCAATCTTTCTCTTTGGAGAGTTTGTTGAAGAAATACATTGAAAAGAACGAAATAGTGCTTTAAAACCAAGCGTTGTCTATCCACAACCTGGAAATTCAGATAGGCCAGATTGTGGGCGAACTCAAGAATAGACCGCAAGGGGCCCTACCGAGTTCAGCGGAACTCCCATGCAACCTGGGTATACGGGAAAGAAGCAATGTCAAGTTATGACGTTGTGGAGCGAAAAGACTGTGACAGGGGAGAAGAAGAAGCCTAACTGGACTGCTTCAATTGCGTTGGAACTAGAGATTGCAATGACTTGAGGAGAAATAGAAGAAAAAGAGGCGATCGAGCTAGAGATTGAGTCCACCTCGAAGTCGAAAGAACAAGGGACCGTGAGAATACAGCTGCTACCATTTCCTCAGAGACTCAAAAAGAAGAAAAATTATGAGGTGCAGTATCAACGCTTCATGAATATATTAAAACAGTTGCATATTAATATTTCGTTCACTGAAGCAATTGAGAATATGCCCGCATATGTGAAGTTTCTAAAGGATATGGTGACCAAGAAGAGAGGCATTGGTAAGTTCGGAATGGTGGCTTTGACACAGAGTTCAAAATCTATAATCCCACAAAAAATGTGCGACCCTGGGAGTTTCACTATACCTTGCTCTATTGGAAGGTTATACATCGGTCAAGCGCTATGTGATCTCGGGGCCAACATCAACTTGATGCCCCTGTCAATTTTCAAGCAGCTGAATGTGGGGCAACTTGTGCCCACAACAGTGACTCTCCAATTAGCGGATAGATCTCTTGTGCACCCAGAGGGGAAGGTGAAGGTTGTTCTAGTTACAATCGACAAATTTATATTACCAGCAGACTTCATCATCTTGGACTACGAAGTAGACAAAGATGTGCCATTATCTTGGGGCGACCATTTTTATCTACTAATCGCGCTCAGATTGATGTGTACAAAGGAGAGATCATGCTGAGCATGAATGGACAGAAGCACAAGTTTGACATTATCCAAACCATAAAGTATCATGATGAAGAAGACCTCGATGAATCCGACGATGAACCAAGTTTGAATGATGAAGAGAAGCCTGAAGATGAAAATGAAGATGAGGATATGATCGCATCCACGTAGCATGCAATGCGATCACAGAAAAAACAACCAAGGAAGATAAGATGATCGCATCCCAAGAAGACAAGCTGACAACAAACAAAGAAAGAAAAACAACAAAACCATCCTTCGAACAACCACTAATAATAAAGTTGAAGACCCTTCCTAACCACCTGAAGTATGCGTTTCTAGGGCAGAATGAAAAGCTACCTGTAATCATTTCCTCTGTACTTAATGAAGACAAAGAAAATGCGCTACTGAGCAATCTAAGAAAGTATGTAAAAGCAATTGGTTGGAGCTCGTAGACATGAGAGGAATCAGCCCCGTATACTGAATGCATAGGATTCGTCTCAAAGAGGATCACAAAGGATCGATCAAACATCAGCGCAAACTCAACCCTGTGATGAAGGAGGTCGTAAAGAAGGAGATAATCGAATGGTTAGACACGGGCATCATCTATCCAATAGCCGACAGCACGCCCCCATGCAATGCGTATCAAAGAAAGAAGGGATGACGGTAGTCCCTAATGCAAATAACAAACTAATACCACAAAGTACCATCACGGGATGACAGATTTGTATGGATTACCGCAAATTAAATGCGACAACAAAGAAGGATCATTTCCTTTTGCCTTTTATCGACCAAATGCTAGATCGCTTAGCTGGAAATGACTTCTATTGCGTCTGTCTCTTATACACATCTAGATGTGTATAAGAGACAGCAACAAAGAAGGATCATTTCCTTTTGCCTTTTATCGACCAAATGCTAGATCGCTTAGCTGGAAATGACTTCTATTGCTTATTGGATGGGTATGCCGACTATAACCAGATCATGATTGCTCCGGAAGATCAAGAAAAACCATATTCACCTACCCTTATGGAACATTTGCGTTTCGACGCATGCCGTTTGGCCTCTGCAATGCGCCGAGCACTTTCCAAAGATGTATGATGGCCATCTTTTCCGAATATCTCGAAGACTCTATAGAAATATTCATGGACGACTTCTCTGTGTATGGGCAAACATACAAAGTCTGTCTTAACAACCTGGAGAAGATATTTAAAAGATGTGAAGAGACGAACCTCGTGCTTAATTGGGAGAAATGCCACTTCATGGTGAAGGAAGACATTGTGCTGAGGCACAAGGTCTCCAAGGATGGGTTGGGGGTGGACAAGGAAAAATTAGAAATGATTGAAAAGCTCCCACCTCCAACGAATGTAAAGGCTGTCAGGAGCTTCTTGGGACATATTGGATTTTATAGACGTTTTGTCAAAGACTTTTCAAAGATTACACGACCACTGAGTGTGTTGATGGAGGCAGATAGAAAGTTTGACTTCGATGACTAATTCCTCAACACATTCATGATTTTGAAGAATGCATTAACGACCGCACCTATGTTGATTACACCAGACAGGACACAACCCTTTGAATTAATGTGCGACACAAGCGGTTATGCGATGGGAGCAGTGCTGGTGCAGAAGAGAAAAACGATGCTACATCTCATCGTATATGTGAGTAAAACCATGAATCCTGCTCAAACAAACTACACCACCATAGAAAAAGAATTGTTGACAGTGATATTTGCATTAGAGAAATTCAGAGCGTATTTGCTGGGACTAAAGTACTCATTCACACTAACCACTCGGCGATAAAATATTTGATGATAAAGAAAGATGCGAAGCCGAGATTGATTAGATGGGTTCTCCTCCTCCAAGAATTCGATATGGAAATCATTGATCGCAAGGGGACGGAGAACCAGGTTGCGGACCATTTATCCAAATTAGAAAATCCAGAAGTTGACCGTAACCAGTCAGGTGAGCGCAACCTTCCCAGACGAGCAACTATTTAAGATTGAAGAATTGTCATGGTATGCAGACGTGGTAAATTTTCTGGTTTGCGAGCAATTTCCCAAAGATTATACCGACCATCAAAAGAGGCGGCTCAGACATGAATGCAGATCATATTATTGGGATGAGCCAAATCTGTATAAGAAGGGGTCAGACTAGATCTTGCACCTATGCGTTCCAGATGCTACTCACCAATGCATATTATCATAGTGTCATGACTCGCCATATGGAGGGCACTTTGGAGGCCAGCGCACAACAACGAAAGTATTACAAAGTGGGTACTATTGGCCAACACTATTCAAGGATGCAAGACACTACGTGATGAAGTGTGACCGGTGCCGACGCACGGGTAATATTTCATGGAAACATGCAATGCCCATGAACATCATTTCAGAACTTGAATTGTTCGACGTCTGGGGTATTGACTTCATAGGACCATTTCCACCATTGAATGGTCACAAATATATTTTGTTACCCGTCAACTACGTTTCCAAGTGGGTAGAAGCGGTAGCATGCACCGCAAGCGATGCGATGGTAGTCTCCAAATTCCTAAAGAAAAATATTTTCACTCGTTTTGGCACTCCACGTGCCATAATAAGTGATGAAGGCTCCCACTTTGTCAATCACATAATCAACAACTTGCTGCTCAAATATAATATCCTCCATAAAGTGGTCACCGTATACCATCCACAGATGAATGGTCAGGCTGAAGTGTCCAACTGGGAAATCAAGTTGATATTGGAGAAAGTGGTAAAGCCTTCACGAAAAGATTGGGCAACAAAGCTGGACGATGCGTTGTGGGCATACAGGACCGCCTATAAGACACCTATAGGCCTGTCTCTTATACACATCTAGATGTGTATAAGAGACAGAAGCTGGACGATGCGTTGTGGGCATACAGAACTGCCTATAAGACACCTATAGGCATGTCTCCATATGCGTTGGTATTTGGTAAAGCATGTCATTTACCACTTGAACTGGAGCACAAAGCGCTGTGGGCGGTGAAAAAGTTTGGCTTTAACTTAAAGGCAACATGGGAAGCAAGGAAACTCTAATTGGTCGAGCTTGATAAGTGGAAAACGCAAGCTTATGAGAATGCTAAAATTTACAAAGAACGAGCAAAACTTTGGCATGACAAATAGCTATGCGGAAAGAATCTCCATGTCGGACAAAAAGTCTTACTTTTTAATTTGTGGCTACGGCTCTTTCCCGGCAAATTAAAGTCACACTGATCCGGACCCTTTATAATCAAAGAAATATACCCGCATGGTGTAGTTGAACTGATTAATGAGGAAGGGACCCGCACATTCAAGGTTAATGGGAAAAGAGTCAAGACATATTACAGGGATGATTTTCATCGGGAAAAGACCTCTGTAGACCTGAGAAATCCAGAATGAAGAAAAATCGAGTGGCCCCTGTGTTGGCATGCAACAGAAAATCATCAGGGGCGCAAGTCTTTTGGAATATCCTTTTCTTACCAATAATTAATGAACTCTCACTACTCCTCTTTTAACTGTTATCGTATTTTTATCTTAAAAAAAGGGCAAAAAAAATTGTTAACTTTGTTGCCGTTTTCATTATTTGACCCTCTTAATGTTTTATTTGCAATGATCGTGGTGAACGATTGCGGAGGCGCTACATGAAAGACGCAATTAGCTCATTCTGCCACCGCAATCAAAAGAGAGCAGTTCGCCACAAAGAAGGATGCATTCACACATAATGCGGGCAACAACGCAAATTTGGTGGTTGTATCTTTCCTTGATTTATTTATGTCAAATTTTGCACTATCGCATCACATTTTAACTTTGATCATTTTAGCATCGTATCCTCTTTGGTCGGCGCAATCACTTAACATTGATTAATTTAGTAAGTCACCGCATTATTTCTCTTTGCCAATTATGATTTCAATGATGAAACACATGCCTCTATTTGTTCATATATGCTAGAGTCAACTTATTTTTAAGACAGTCATCTCATGAAATATTTCTAGAAGTTAATGGTCTGCTAGCTTTCTTTCAAACTGACTTTTTACGAAACTTCCTAAGAGCATCACATGACTTCTTTCAATCTTTTAACAATGGGACATTGCTACGTTTTAAATTTGAGGGTGCGGTATTCATTTTCAACCTTGCTATTTTTAGGTTAAAAAAAAACATAACGTGGGGGCAAGCCAAAATGATTTTTAGACTGAGAAAGAGCGTCTTGCTTGTAGTTGGATGTCCGCATGACACACATGGGGGCAACTACGCACAAATAAATGATCGCAACTCTACTGCGAAATGGGCATGAGTTTAGACTGAGAAAGAGCGCCTTGCTTGTAGTTTGATGTTCGTATGACACACGTGGGGGCAAGCCAAAACGAAAGCTAGGCATTTGGATCAGCACAAGGTCAAAAGAAAAAAAAATGTCTAAAATAAGGATTAAAATCATTTGAAAACACCCTATTTGGAAATTTTTTTTTTTTTTTTTTATGAAATAAATCATGCGATGCCCTGGAATCTAGTAAAGTCTTTTTTAAGGTTAAACTTGTGATCCTTAAATTTTAGAAATATTTTAAGAGGCCTAGATAAAAATTAAGAAGATTTTGGTATATAGGATTTGAATAAGGCATCCTTGAGAATTCTAGGAAAGAGAAGGCGGGCGACTTTCTAAAGGAAATCTTTAACTTATGTTTGAGGACAAACATTGTTTAAATTTGGGGGTGTGATAACAGGCAAAAATGGATGTTATTACAGCGCTAAGTTATAAAACAATGCAGGATTGCGATAGTAAAAATATACAATATTGTGTCCAAAAGCATTAAGTTCACAACATTGCGATCGCATGCGTCCATCGCATTAAAATAGCTAACTTATGTATTTTATGTAGGAAGACAAAGTATTTGTATCGAAAAATGTAACTTTCCTAGAGGAAGACCACATAAAGAATCACCAACCTTGCAATATGCTAGTAATAGATGAAATGTCCAGAGAAACGACAAATGCATCAATAAGAGTTGTTGATAGAGCAGGTCCATCAATAAGAGTTGTTGATGAAACTGGTACTTCACATCCTTCTCAAGAGTTGAAAATGCCTCATTGTAGTGGGAGGGTTGTGCAATAGCTTGATCGGTACATGGGTTTAACTAAAATTCAGATCATCATACCAGATGATGGCTTAGAGGATCTATTGTCTTTCAAACAAGCAATGAATGATGTGGATAAAGACCAATGGATTAAAGCCATGGACCTTGAAATAGAATTTATGTATTTCAATTCTGTCTGGGATCTTGTAGATCAACCTGAAGGGGTAAAACCCATAAGTTGCAAATGGATCTACAAGAGAAAATGAGACCAAGTTGGCATGGTACAGACCTACAAAGCAAGACTTGTGGCAAAAGGGCTTATCCAAAGAGAGGGGGTAGATTATGAAGAAACCTTCTCTCTGATTACCATAATAAAGTCAATTAGAATACTCTTGTCCATAGCTACATTTTATGATTATGAAATATGGAAAATGGAGGTCAAGACAGCATTTCTGAATGGCTATCTTGAAGAGAGTATATATATGTCTCAACCAGAAGAGTTTATTGAACAGAGTCAAGAGCAAAAGATTTGCAAACTTACTCGATCCATTTTTGGGTTGAAATAAGCATCTAGATCCTGGAATATGAGATTTGACATTGCGATCAAATCATATGGCTTTGAACAAAACGTTGACGAACCTTGTGTATATAAGAAAATTGTTAACAAATGTTGATGATATTCTACTCATAGGGAATAAAGTAAAATTTCTAGCTGACGTTAAGAGATGGCTAACTACGCAATTCCAAATGAAAAATTTGGGAGAAGCACAGTATGTTCTTGGGATCCAAATAGTTCGAAATCGCAGGAACGTAACATTAGTACTATCTCAAGCATCTTATATAGACAAGATGTTGTCTAGATATAAAATGCAAAATTTCAAAAAAGGAACATTGTCGTTTAGACATGAAATTCATCTGTCTAAGGAACAAAGTCCTAAGACACCTCAAGAGGTCGAGGATATGAAATGAATTCCATATGCATCAGTAGTAGGGAGTTTAATGTATGCAATATTGTGTACTCGTCCCGATATATGTTATGTCATTGGAATAGTCAGCAGATTTCAGTCCAATCTTGGATATGATATTGGACTGTCGTTAAGAATATTCTCAAGTATCTTTGGAGAACGATAGATTATATACTCGTGTATAGTGTTGAGGATCTAATCCTTACTACATACATTGATTCTGACTTCCAAATCGATAATTCTAGGAAATTAACTTCAGGGTAAGTATTCACTCTGAATAGAGGAGCAGTTGTGTGAAGAAGTATCAAGCAAAGTTGTACTGCTGACTCTACAATGGAATCTGAATATGTAGCTGCAAGTGAAGCAGCAAAAGAAGCAGTATAGCTCAGAAAGCTCCTAACTAACCTAGAAGTAGTTCCTAATATGCACCTGCTTGTCACCCTCTATTGTGACAACAGTAGAGTAGTTGCAAATTCAAAGGAACCTCGAAGCCATAAACAAGAAAAGCACATCGAGCGGAAGTACCATCTCATCAGGAAGACTGTACATAGAGGAATTGTGATTGTCACACAGATAGCCTCACAAGACAACTTAACTGGTCCATTTACAAAGGCCTTTTCGGTTAAAGTGTTCGAGGGTCATCTAGTAGAACTAGGTCTACGAGATATTCATCACTAGGGCAAGTGGGAGAATTTATGGGTATTTAATGCCATAGTTTATTGTATTTATACTTTTGTTCTCTCATTGTAACTCAACATTGTATATATTTGTATATATTGATCCACTGGAGTTTAGTCCAAATGGGAGTATTGTTGGGTTTTATGTCCTAAAACTCGTAGTTTGTAAAAGATAACATATTCTATAGTCAATAAACTTATTATTGATTCTATAAATTGCATACGTAAAAGTCTAAATCCAATAAACTAAGATCCATGACTATTATACGAATACTTGAACTTTATGCAGAGACATAGAGATAGATCAAGTTCGAGTAAACAACCAAAAACAGTCTATAGTACAAGATTAAGGTTGGGTACCTTATTCTGGTAACACTATCGGATGCGGTCTATTCTATAGTTGTTACAAAGAGTTGTAAAGATACTACAAATGAAGGGATCCAGATTCGTTCATGTATTAACATGAGAAGTGGGGGTGTCCTATGCAATGAGTTTGCATAAGATCGGATCAAGAAATAAGTCACTCTTACTGGATAATGTTGTTTATTGTATAAGCTGACTATTTCACTTAAATGACCTAGGTAACTCGATCTTAATCCTGAGCCAATTATGAACTCCTGTTTATTCGGAATTATCCTTAGATTTGCATAGGTGAGGGTTGGCTCAACAACGTCGGCTCAATAAGCCTCTCATTTCAGGGGTAAGACTAGGTAGATAGCTGGGGACATATGGTGAAAGACGGAATTCACGCCTACCTGATTTAGGGATAGAAGAAAGGTTGTTCTCTTAACTACTGAATCCAGGTCTTGAACAAGGGCCTCACCCTCTCACTAGGTTGAGAGGGATCTGGTTTAGTGATTGGATCACAAACGAATTATTCATTAGAGGATCAGTAGGAGCTTAAGGAATAAGACGTAATCTCGGGGGTAAAACAAACATTTGACCCAGCCATTATTACAAACAACCTATGAAGGGTCGACTTACTAATTATGGTTAAATCATATGGACATAATATATCTACAGTGAGGGGAGTGCAACTATGGGCATTAGTGGAGTGACTCATTAGTTAAAGAATGAGGATTAATTCGTTGTAAAGAGTTTAGCCAATTAATCTTGGATTGTTGGAGCCCATGATTTGTAGGTCTGCGAGGTCTCCCTACTAGCTCGTAAATGGATTAGTTTTAGAAAAGCATGATAAGTTAATTTGAAACGTTCAAATTAGAATTAAACGAAATTGGAGAATTAATTAATATTTAAATATGATTTAAATATTAAATTCATGAAGGTAGAATTTGTGTAAAATTAATTTATTATTTTAGAATTAATTAAATTATTTAATTAATTATTTATTATTAATTAAAAAATTAATTTATGAAATTAATTTTGTAAAAATAATAATATTTTTAATTTTTGAAATCAAATTGGTTTTAGAAATCAATTTGAAAATTTGAAAATTGAAAAACACAATTTTTTTAAATGTGGGGGGATTTCTCCATTACTCAAACAACCAGCTCATAAAAAGTCCACTTAACTCTAGCTTCAATAATCCAAGCATGCATTGCATCTCATGCATCCATCTTCTTTGCATGAATGTCCTGCAATAAGTAGAGAAGATGGAAGTTGAATTGAGACATCCATCAATAGAGTTTAAATTCGAGTTGAGAAAAAGGTGTTCTTCAAGTGGATGGTATAGTGAGCTCTTCTCCAAGTTCCCTTCATTCAAGCTTATCTTGAGTCCTACAACTCAATCTAAAGCTCCAAGAAAATAATGGGGAAGATCTTGAGGTGGTTCACAACAACATTTAGAGAAGATTTGCAGCTGATTTCGAGATTAAAGAAGTTCTACAAAGGTATTGCCTGAAACCCTCTTATTACTGTATGAGCATGTTTTATTTATAACCAAAATTAATGAATTAGAATGTTTATTAATCCTTGTTACTTCTGCTGCATGCTGATATACTCCTTCACTTGAAATATATAAATTAGATTCCCAGGAATTGTATTCAATAAAGTTATAGAGATTGCTATATAGATTGAAACGATCAGGACGAATGTGGTACCATCGGCAGAATATTTGTTGAAAGAAGGATATCAAAACAATCCAATATGTCTATGTGTTTTTATAAAGAAATCACAGTCAATATTTGTTATTATAACTGTATATGTTGATTACTTAAATATAATTGGACTCTTGAACAGCTTTCAAATGCAATAGGATAACTTAAGAAAGAATTTGAGATGAAAGGTCTTGAAAAAATAAAATTCGGGTTTGCAAATTGAACATTTAGTATATGGAATATTTGTTCATCAATCAACTTATACATGAAAAGTTTTGAACAAGTTTTATATAGACAAAAAATATCCATTAAACATTCCAATGGAAGTTCGTTCACTAGATGTTAAGAAAGATATATTTTGACCTCGAGATGATAATGAAGAACTTCTTGGTCCTGAAGTACCATATCTTAGTGCAATTGGTGCACTTATGTATCTTCTAATAATTCAAGACCAGATATTGCTTTTTTAGTAAATTTATTAGCAAGATATAGTTCTTCTCCAACAAAAAGACATTGGAATGGAATCAAGCATATACTCTGTTATCTCCAAGGAACGATTGATATGAGTTTGTTATATTCAAGTAAATTGAATTTTGATCTGATCGGTTATGCAAATTTTGGATATTTATCTTATGCACACAAAGCTAGATCTCAAACAGACTATCTATTCACATATGGAGAAATTGATGTATCGTCACGATCAATGAAATAAAGCCATAACGGCTACTTCCTCAAATCGTGCTAAAATTCTTCCAATTCACGAGGCTAGCCGAGAATGTGTATGGCTAAGATCAATGACTCAGCACATTCGTGAAACATGTGACTTATTTTCTAATAAAAATCTTCAAACAATATTATACGAAGACAACATAACATGCATATCCCAAATCAAAGGAGAATATATTTAAAAAGATAGAACAAAACATATTTCACTAAAACTTTTCTATACTCATGATCTTGAAGAAAATTGTGACATCACTATAAAACAAATTTGTTTGAAGAATAATCTAGTAGACTTATCTACGAAATCATTACCAACCGAAACCTTTGAGAAATTGATGCACAATATTGAAATACGGCGACTCAGAGGTCTCAAATGATATTTCTATGAAGGTGAGTCAATATATTGTATTTTTTTTAAGAGTATTAGATTATATGAAATATGTATTTTTTTTCCTTCACTAAGAATTTTTTCCTATTGGGTTGTTTTCTAGTAAGGTTTTAACGAGGCCTATTTCAAATATATAATTGGCATCTAAGGAGGAGTACTATAAATATTATGAAAATAGATGCTTATTAGATGTCCATTATTAGTGTCCATTGGTCATTTATCACTTATCCATTATCACATGTATTGTCCATGTGTCTCAAGATTACACACTATTAGTGTCTGTAATCCACCTCTTACTTACCAAATTGCTATAAATAGTGGCATGTGGTGGGATTGAAAGACATACACATGGTAAAATTTCATGAAAATTGAAGTAGAGAATTTAGAGAAATTTCTTATTTATATTTTGTTAATTTATTTATTTTGTTTATTTATATATTATGTTTCATTTATTTTAATATTTATTTAAATTATTATTCTTATATTATATTTATTTATTTTAATATTAAATTTTATTGATATCCGTGTTCCCGTTGTATTCCTTAAGTTCACAACAAGCATTTGTATTTAACGTATTTTTTTATATCAATGTTCGACTAATTTTTAGATTTTCGTAGACTTTGGTGTCACTTTTTAATCAATTTTTATTTTCAGTTTTATTTTTAAAATTTAAAATTGATTTTAATATATATGTGTGTGTATATATATATTATATAATCGAAATTTATCTCCTATTTTTTCATAAATTAAATGCAAATATTCTTTTTTAAAAATCACACCTAGGATTTTCTATTATTATTTTTCTTAATACTTAACCATTATTCTAGAGAAAAAAAAATATTTTAAATAATTATTTAAAAGGTTATATATTATAAAAATATCACGAGATTTCCGGAGAAATGTGTTTCGTGGAGCT
Organism: Benincasa hispida; assembly: GCF_009727055.1. Classification (NCBI taxonomy): domain Eukaryota; kingdom Viridiplantae; phylum Streptophyta; class Magnoliopsida; order Cucurbitales; family Cucurbitaceae; genus Benincasa; species Benincasa hispida. The sequence goes on from NC_052358.1 coordinate 8,304,818, forward strand.
GAACTTGTGTTGATGTTGATGTGGTTCGATCTCTAGTATTTGATCATTTGATTTTCTCTCAGTTGAATGCGTACTTAATCATCTGATTCTCTCTCAGTTGACTGTGTATACTTGATTTGAAGAAACGGTGTAATGTTCTTGAAGTTGAAGTCTTGGAAGAATGCTTATATCTAAAAAAATTTCAGTTTTAAGTGTGGTCAACTTCAAGAGTTAGTGAGTCTTCCGATTGTTGGGAGAATTCTCTCTAGATAGAATGTAAAATTTTTTACTCTGTTCTCTAGTTAGTTTTGTGGGCTTGGTTGGTTTATAGACTTGCTCTTGGGCCCAGTTAATTGGATTTGGTCCTAATTTTGTATTTAAGCCAAATTAAGCCTATCTTTGGGCTCAACTATACTTTAGCCCAAATTATAATTAAATTGGACCAAATTAATTTTGGTGATGATGAAGACAAGTGGCATCATTGAATTTGCCAATTTATATCTTCAATTTCAGTTTGGGACACACATTAACTTTTAATTGGTCCCAAATTTATATAATTTGTGATTGGTTCGAAATTTTTGTCTTTAGTTATTAGATCTAAAACATATAATTTAGTATTTATTTATGAAATAGTGTAATAACTTGTTCAAATTAGGGGTGTTCAAATAACCCGATAATTCGAACAGCCTAGGCTACTCAACCCTAAAAGTAAGTGTTGGGTTGGGTTAGTTTTGTTCTTGAGTTGGGTTGGGTTAAATTTTATTATATTTTTATTGGGTTGAGTTGGGTCTTGGGTTGGCAATAAAAAATAAAAAAATAAAGTTGTCCCAACCCGACCCGAAATTAAATATATATAATATATATAATATATATAATATATATATATTATATATATACATTCATATATGTTTAAAATTTGATTACTTTCTATTGATTAATTTGTGAATTTTTAATATTTTTCTTTTAAAATTATTATGATATTTAGTTTTGTTTAAGGTTTGCAATAAATATCATAGATATTTGGTATTTAACATTTGAATTTTATGAAATTTTAGTTATTAATCATGTATTGTATATAAATTTACGTATTTTTAATTTAAAAAATAAGTTATAACCCGACAACTTAACCCAACCCCACCCAAATTTTAAGGGTTGGACTGGATTGGGTTAAAATTTATCGAACATCAATATCCCTAGGGATTGGTGACACCAAGCGACCAATTTTGTTTCCAAGAGAATAAATAAAGTGCCAATCAGTCTTGATTTAGAGTGTATGACTAAACACCTAAAATATGTCAAAATGTTCTACAAATAAAAGAAAAAATATTCAAGATTCTTTTGTATATGGAAAAGGTATTAGCACTTCATGACAAGAATGAAATTTTACCTTCTCATGTTGATTTAAAGAAATAGACCTTTGTAAAAAACGAAGATTTTTATTTTGATTTTTTAGATGTCTTATGTTTTATTCATCATTATAAACTACATAAATAACCAACAATAATTATGAGTGATCTGAGGACATTAGAAAATTTTATTAAAATTTAATTTGACATCTCAAAATAAATTTATTATCTGAATATCAGGAAAGTCAACAATCTTGACTTCCTAATTTTTGTCATTGAAAAGTTTTTAAAAGTTTTTTTTTTGTTTATTTATTTTAAAATATTTATAAAAGTTCTTTTATTGCAAAAGTTCTTTTTTCTTTAAAGAAACAAACGATTCTTTAGTAAATCAATTTTGATTTAGACTCTTTATTTTAAAACAAATCAGGAAAGAAAATCCTTTTTCAGGAAAGGAAGTCTTATGAAATCAATTTGTTAAGGTTAGTTATTTACAATTTTTTTTTTTTTTTTGGTAATTCTTCAAAAGAAATAAAGTTTATGAATTTGAGTTGATTTATTTAATTTTAGAATACAAGTGAAAGAAAAAAAATCTTATTTAAAAGAAATATTTTATTTTATGTTTTTTATTTAAAAATTAAACTTTATTATATTCTTTTATTTCAGATAATCTTTAATTTAGTTTATTTGGTTTTTAGAAAATGAGTAGGGAAAAGAAACCTTTGTAACATATTTTTAAAAAAATTAAGAAGTCAAATTTTGGTTAGGAATACTTTTAGAAAACATAAAGTTGCATTTTTTTAGAAAAAAAAAATAAATTTTCCTTTGAGAGAAACATTGCAATCTAAAAATGTTTTTAGGGAAAATACTTTTTGGAAGAAAATTTCATTACAAAAAAGAAAATAAAATGTATATGAACCCAAATCTTGGCATTCCGATAAATTTGCTTTCACCTCAGAATCTCCTCATTCATTTCGAAGCTTTGAGATTCTTTCGTTGGCAGATATTTTTATAAAGAACTGAAAGAAAAGTAACTAAAATACAAACAATGTTACCATTTTCGATATGTGCATCATGATTTAAACGTCAATTTTTTCACTCAAATCAAAATTATTCTATTTTGCTAATATATTCAAACAATAGTGATATAGTTTTAATGGTAACAACCTGTCTTTCTTTGGGAGGAACATTATATTTAAGTAACAAAATTGTTAAAAATACTACAATAGATGATGTATAATTAAACTTGTAAAGATATATAAGTATACTTATTTTCCAAATTATGGTTCTTCAAGACCTAAAGTTCTTTATTATATATTTATAAATTATGGTTCTTCGAGACATAAAATTGTTTATTATATATTTATGGTTTCAGATGATATATTTTTTTCGTATCGAGTGAAGGAACCACTATTCAAAAATGTAACTAGTTCATAAGATCTTGAGAAACTGTAATGGGTGGCAAAACTATTTAGAGGAATTAGAAATGCAAATTGGGGTCTTAAGATCTTGCTGAAATAACAAAAAATCAAACCTTCATTTTAATTTATGTTCGTATTCCCATTTTACCCTCAAAAGTATTTCCTCCTCACACACACCCTGGACCTTAAACCCCCTTCTCGATCATCTCTCTCGCTCTCACCTTTCTTCTTGATCACTTTCATATCTCTCCCCACCAAACGCTCTGCTACCACCACAGCCAACACCGCCGCCGCCAGCTCCGTCATCTCCTCTTCACCCATTTCCAACCCCTCCTCCATCTCTTCCCCTCCTATGAAGAAAATCAAATCTCAATCACTTGACCCCAACAAGAACGACCTCCACCACCATGATCGCCCTTTTTCCAACATTATTCCTGATGACGCCGATTTCAACCCTTCATCCATGGCCCTAGATGAAGATCTTAAGCTCGAGTTATTGGCTCTAGCCACGCCGTTGCAACCAATTTATCGCGTAAGAAAGCCACTCCCCCTCAGCCTGCCAAGAAACTCGTCATCAAGCTTGTCAAATGTCTGCTCTTTCCATCTCTCCTCCCTTTCTCTTTCAGGGGTTTACGTAAATTCATTTCCTCTGTTTTTTTTATTTCTCTCATTAGGTTTTGTATTGGGGTTTTGATTTATGGGTTGGTTGTTGTTTTTGATGTAATGTAGTTGATGCCTTGCAACATGGACTCTCCCATGTTCTGAATCTTGCAATCGGTAATCAACCACTTATTTTTGTAAGGAAACAATGGGCATAAGTGGCAATAACAGTGGGCATAAATAGCAATTAAGGTCAATAATAATCAAACAACAATTAGATAATAATCGTACAACAATCAAATATTAATCAAACAACAACCAGATAATATTCGATATCATTGACAATCAAATAACTATTAATATCAAATCGCAATAGGAGAATAATAATATAACAAATTAGTATCATTAGAAATCAAGTAAGATAACAATAAGATGAAAACTAATATCAAATAGCAATGACATAGCAATTATTATCAAATTGTATTAAGTAACTATTGAGTTTTATGTCATAAAACTTGTAGATAGTAAATATAATTAATTGACCATCATTAATAGATAGTTATTGATGTTTTTATCAATAACTGTTATTGATGTTTTATTTAATTTTGTTCTATTAACCTTAAAATTCAATAAACTAACATCCTAGACTGTTGAGATATATAGGAATCAATGTTCAAGATATAGACTAAAAGATCTATAGTATAGTATAGTAATCACTAAATGTAACTCCGTTGACTAGTTAGGTTTCTATTTTAGTAGGATGACCTAGGCAACTTGTCCTTACTCCTAAGGACATTATGTATTCTGTACTCAATATGCCTACACTACAAAAAATAATATATACGATAGCTAACGAAAAAATTATGATAAACTTTTTATAGCATTTTTTGAAAGTCCCATGTTATTAAAATCTTGGACTTTTGATAGCCTTTTTTTTGCTAGCTATGTCGAATATTATGAAGAACCTTAAAAATGTAGCATATTTATGCTGCTATAATAAAGTTTTTATAGCTGATAAAAGGAGCTATTATAACTTTATAATATCATTTTCTTGAAGCTATTGTAATTTTTAATGTCATTTATCTGCACTTTTATGAGATTATTATATAATATTTTTATGTTATTGAAAGTTTTTATAGTCTTTTCTTGTCAATTATATATTACCACTTGTCATGATTGCCCTTTTTGGTCATTTTTAATTGTTTTAGCATTGCAATAAACCATTTCATTATTTTTTTACAAAACTCAAATGATAGCAACAAAAAATACATGAATTATATATATGTAATATCAAGGCATTTCAAATAACACAAGTCCCACTCATAATTAAAATTTCATAATTCATTACATAACAGTTTTAAGTAGAATCTAATACGATGAAAGGAAGTCACAAAATAAATTCCTACAAAGTGAGTAGACAAAATACAAGATTTGTCAAGTTTTGAAGATTAAAGTAGTGAGTAAAAATTCAAGGGTCAAGTGGTTCATCATGTTCATCCATAAGCAAAGTCTCATTCCATCCACCTACAAAAATAATTACAATATATATCATACAAAAAAAAAAAATGTATTCCTTCACTCATCAAAGTTACAAGTTAAAAACTTAATTGAAATGTTCAAAAAGATCAAAAAGATCAAAAAGATCAAAGCCATCAACCATCTCATGTTTTACTTATGTTTCACTCATGTTTTGTTAAAGGAAACCTGTTACTAAGATAAGCATAAACTCTATCTTTGAATTGCATTGCAATCATTAGAAACAACAAAAGTCAAACTAAGCATAATTGCAACCTAATAATAATGAACCCATGAACTCAATAACTTATATAAACTCCAAAACTTCATATATTCTTTCTTAAGTAATTTACATAAAATCCAATAGAGAAAATACAACATAAAAAAATTGAGCAAGAGTGGTACAACCAAATAGTATAAGGGTTGATCCTTTATTTGGAGCTTTTATTAACTTCCACGATACATATAATTTTCTTTTCTCGCATCTGGATTTATAAAGAGCGAGTTTTTACATAAAGAACTATAGACTGCATTATACAATTGAAACACCATATTTTCTTTATTCTTCCTTTAAACACAAAATACTGGAACAAAACAATGAAAACAATGAAATCATCAATAAAGGCCCAAATTCAAGGATGGGTTCTTTCCAAATCAGCCTCACAAACTTTCCTTTTACACCGACTTTACCATCGTAAACAACCGATTTTTCTTTTATGCTAAGTGTGAATATATTTAAATATGTCAACAAGGAACAGAAACATGATTACAAATTCAAGTTAAAGGAGAACACTTAAACAGAAACCTTATTTACTTATATTTTATGAAAATGGAGAACAAAAAGAAACCGTGATTTACCTTTGATGACTAGAACTTGGTTCAAACCTCTTGGTAGTGTTTGCTTTGGAGATTGAAATGTGAGAGGAGTTTGTTGAATTGTCTATCCATAAACTCAAGGTTAGAAAAAATTGACATAATAACTTCCGATAAGACTATTTAGGAAGCAATAAAATATAAGCACTTACATAAACTTACATGAACTTCTGCATTAAATATACAAAGATTGCTTGTAGCACAAGTTGTTGGAAATGGGGTAGTTTGGACCGTCCACCCCTGAAGATCAATGAGAGAATAAAATGTAGAAGTTAAAAGAATTTAAAAGATTAAGTTACATTAGAATTGGCTTTCATATTGAAACTTTGTATCAATCACACTTAACCAAGTCCAATTTAGTATGGTAAGATCTCATCAATGATCAATCCTTAAATCAATTGCAAATAAGCTCTCCAACTATACTTTTCCCTTGACAGGTATGAAAAGAATTTCCTAAGAATATTAAATACACAATGACAAGTTATCATTCCAAAGTCCAAGTATTTTCACTAACGTCTCTCTTTTGACATTCAATATTATTTCACAACTAAAACATATTAGTTTTTGAAGATTCTAAACAGATGCAACCATATAACACTACAAAGATTTATAGCAGAATTTTCTGTAGTGCTTTTCTCGTTCTTTGAATGTAATGTAGGAATATAAACATGTCAATTGAGAAGAAACTGAATTGTCTATTAGATGAAGCAATTTACGAAGAACACGTACAATCTTTCTAGTTAAGATTTTACTTTTCATTCTCTCCCTATCCAAACAAGCTATAAAAAATAAAAAAGGGGACTAAAAAACATAATTGAAATATATATAACACCATTAGAGCACAATCATTAGAGCAAAGTGGTAGGTCATTTGTGCAAAATGCAATTTCATCCTACTTCTCAATCAAAGGAACATGGGAGCTTTATAAGCAATGAAACAATTCAAAAGGAATTCTAAACGCCCCTTCCCCTCACACAACCGCCACAAAACATATGCTTGTAATCACCGCAAGACTAATATATATCGTAGCACAAGGCAATGATAAATGATGATAATCATACAATCAGCCTAGCATCGCTCCTCTCTCTCTGTTTTTATTTTCTCATTCTGTATATGTGTGTGTTTATATGTATTGATCAAATCATTGCTTAATGGAGTTAAATAAGACCAGGATTAGTTAGATCAAATTTCATTCCAAATAGTGCATTTGATCAACGCTCATATCCAAATTCCTCATACACTTAAGAATCAAGTTTCCATATGCATCAACCTTGTCTGAACTGGCCTAGACAATTTACACAAGCTAAATCCCCAAAACAGTTTTCATAAACGGATAGAAACAATCAAAAGCAATCAAGTAAACTAAAGTCCTTTGTATTGGCTCCCCATCAAATACTTGTATCTTAATTGTTTTCCTTACATAACAAATTTACCAAAACCAAACCCATATGTTATTATTAGAATCAATTTCAAGCCAAGATTAGTTCTAATCTCTTTACTTAAGTTCATATGCATACAAAGCATTAACACAAAAATCACTTAAAAAGAAGCTTACCCTAAGACTTGGGAACATAAAAGGACAAAAATCAAATTCACTGAAGGCTGAAGCATCAGAAAACAACAAATTCAAACAGAAATTTTACCTAAAGTTGATCGAGTGTTTTAAAAGGGCTTGGGAGTTTGTTTTCAGCTCCAAATCTATTTGCATTTCTCTGCTATCTCTTCAACCCGATAAAGCCACGATTTTGCAAATCTCCAACGTAGTGACAAATAATTAAAACTCAAAATTAAATTTTGGGATATATAAACTCAATTTAAGGATATAAAAACTTCAATTTAAGGTTATATAAACTCAAAATTCAAAAGTTTCATATCCTAAATGGGATCTGACACTAAAAAGCAAGGAATTTTTTTTCTTTTAAGGTTTTAGTGTAACCTCATTTAGCATGGCAAATTTTACAAATGGAAGGAGAAGATCTATGCGATGGGAGATGATTATAATGTTGCTTCAAAACTTCATCGTTTCTGTTATTGCATTTAAAGAGAAAAATAAAATTTAATAAAATAAAGAGAAGAAGAAGAAGATAATGAGGGCATTAAAGGTAAACTAAAATTTGCTAAAAGAGAAGAAGAAGAAGTCATCCCTTCCAAAGCTTGATTATGGTGGGGAAATTTGTACGGATGACCCAATTTTTGGATCCAAAATATCAAATGACCCATTTTTAAAAAATAATATCAATTAACCCTCTGCTGACATCATCGTCATACCAAATTACATAAATTGCCCTTACTTCTTTATCTTCTTACCTTTTTACTGAAAACCCACCAAAACTAAAAACTCTTCATTTAAATTTCCCAAGGCTAATGGCTTCGTATCGCTCATAAACTAAAAACTCTTTAGAATCCATCATTTTGGCTTGCAAATGATTCTACTGCAGCCGAAAAATTGAATCTGATCGATAAATCTTTCAATATGTGCTTGAAAATGTCTTACACTGATCGGTAATGGGGCTTTGTGGGTCGTTCTGGGTTTAGAAATACTGTGAACATATGTTTTTTTTTGTTATCGATGTGTTTTGTGGTTGAAGACGAGTAGAAAGAGTTTTGTGAGCGAGATAAGTGAGAATAAAATCGGTAGAGTGATACTAGAGAGAGCGACACTAGAAAGGGTGGGTCGTTCTAGGGTTTAGAAATACTGTGAACCTATGGTTTTTTTGTTTGTTTTTCTGGTTTTCGATGTATTATGTGGTTGAAGACGAGCAAAAAGAGAGAATGTGAGCAAGATAAGTGAGAGTTACTAGAGAGAGCGACACCGGAGAGAGTGACACCAGAGAGAGCGAAACCAGAAAGAGCAATACCGGAGAGAGCAATATCGGAGAGAGAGATACCAGTGAGAGCAAATCCAGCGAGATTTAAACAAAATGTTGTTTTACAATTTTTTTTTCTGAAGGAGTTTACTGATTGAATCTTTATTCCATGAAGGAGTGATTTAAGATGGAAACACGTTTCAGAATACCCGTAGCCGACCGATTTCTCGGCCAAGTAACGAAATTGGCCCACATTGCTAATGCAAACAAGATTGTGAAGGAGAAGCTTATGCCAAGGTAGTTAGACATGTTCAAGAGAACAGTTTTTGGGTGATTTGTAGACGTGGACATGGTGTTTAACAACCCAATTATCCATCACATCTTGCTGAGAGAAATGAAGAGGACGAGATCAGACTCAATGTCATTCTCTGTTTGTGGAAAGGTTGTCACTTTTTCGAAGGATGATTTTTTGTTGATGATTGGTTTGTGGCAATCCCCAACATGAGTTGATAAGAACCAACAGTCCTCGTATGAACTTGCAATCAAGTATTTTGGTAATCGAGTGACGAAGGACACCTTACATCTCCGTCAACTTGAAGAAAAATACAAAGAGTTGGAGTTTAAAAATGATGAGGATGCTATGAAGATCACAATAGTCTACTATACTAAGATTGCAATGATGGAAAAAAACAAACAGAAAAATGCAGTGGACCTCAAACGTTTTAAGGGCGTTCAAAACGTAGAGTACTACAACAGCCTTGATTCGAGTACAATTATTTGGGAGAGGATATTGGATGTCCTAAAGACTGCGTTGAATGATAAGAGCAGTCTATACAAGACGAAGGTAAAAGGAAATAAAAATTACGTTGTAAAGTACTATTTACGTGGATTTCCACAAGCGTTCTAGGAAATTTGCTTAACATAATAATCGTGTTGTTTGATTTAATATTACTATTGTTCTTAATATATGTTAAATTTTATTTAGGTATGGACATACGAGATCCTAGCTGCATCGATAACTAGGAACATTACGGAGCAAAGGAGCAAGGTGGCTTTGCCCCGCATACTACAATGGTCATGCTCCCACTCAGTGTCCTTCAAAGTACTCGAGAAAGAGATATTCGAGTCTAACAATGTACGTTTACTCTATGCATAATCTGTTTATCTGGTTGTTAAATTGATACTAACCAGTTTACTGGGTTGTTAATGCAGATAAAGGTTAAAAAGGGTACTATCATGATAGATGCTGAGAGGGAGTTTCGAGATACCCCAGTGGACAGACGACCTATATTTCATCTAGGTGCGGATGATGATAGTTATGAAAGTGGCAATAGGTCGACTAGTGATGGGGGTAGTCTTGAAAGTGAAAGTGGCGGTGATGATCATCGTGGAGATGACAATGATGAAGTTGTCGGGTGAAGGGAGGGGATGAACCTGAGCATTCTGAGCACAAGGAAGCTGAATATGAAAGGGTGGAAAGAGGGACATACACACCTAGTGATGATATGTTCCATGATGTGATAGGGGACGTACGCGATGAGGATGAGTTGAACCAACTTGGTGTCTATCTTGCGGACTCCCGTAGAGAGCAATCTGTGGATGAGAAGTGTCTTGAGTGTACTGCCCACTGCAGGGAGGGAGCCAATCCCGACGATTCTATTTATTGATACCTGCGGACAATTGAAAACTCACTATCGAGATTGGATGGCCGTATATCGGATTTAGGTAGTCGTGTATCCAATATGGAGGAAAACATGACGGACATGAAAGAGCAATTGTCGGCCATCCTGTTACTGTTGAAGTCTATATGCTAGGTTTGCATTTACTATCATTTTATGTCTTTATGTGTTTAGTTTTTACATGTTCGTGAACTCATCATTTTACTTTACTAATTGAAGGGTTCCACGGTGAATGAAGAGACAATAAGGTCACCCATCCCGTCTTGGGATCCTGATACCAATAATGTGACTGCCTCTGACACTCTCATTCCCCCTTATAACCCGATACCACCACTTCACCTAACTCTCATCCCCCCTCTGCAGCCCGATACCACCACAACATCACCAATTGACGTCGAACCTATAGAGGGCGACGTCCCACAAACAGAGCCCAACATTTCTGCCTTATTCACCATGCCACATACAGAGGCTGACATGTCTGGCATCCCAGAGGCTGACACTTCTGGGATTGTTACAACCATAGAAAAAGTTACACTGGTGAGTAGTTTATTAATTAGTAATCTTTGTTTATATTTTTATATTTCTTGATGAGTAACATTTTGTTATCTGTTTATGTAGGAATCTCAAAGAATTAGTCTAAGAGGAAACCTGTTGATAAATATACACCTCCAGCTCAAGTAAAGAAGAAAAGTGTGGTTAAGCATCTTCTCCCAGGTGTAGCTATGTCACTATCCAGAGCGATCGTCACATACAACGTAGCACATGATGTTCCACACAATATCGTTATAGAAATGATGAGTTGGATCTCGGACGAGAATACCGACAACGAGGTTCGAGAGAACTCCTTTAAACCACTCGCCAAGCAATTCTTCAAGGAATTGATTTTCCCGAGTTCGTGGGTCGAGTGCGATGTAAGTTTCCTAGTTTTGACTTCTTTACATGTTGGCTATCTTGTACTTTTACTAACATAGTAATTTTTTGTGCTGACCATAAATACTTTGTTTTATTTTATGAAAAAAAAAATTTATACCCGGCATGACATGTGCATGCACAAGTTCATAATCTTGCCAATTAGTGTAACAGTAAATTTTGATATTTCGTTTCTTAACTTCTCCTTATATTTCATTACTTAACTTCTCATTTTATTTGACAGAGTCACCTTAATGCTCCTGGCGGGGTATTTAAACGAATAAAGAATAAGACACTTCTGGAGGTTGCCCTAGCATAGGAAGATGAACACACGTATAAGGACTACGTCACTGGTAAATTCGATGTCAAATGGGCAGATGTGGATTTCATTTATACGGCAATGAATATCAGTGAGCACTGGATGGTCTTTGCAATGGACATTAATAAAGGCCATATATTCGGTTCGATTCACTTCCGTCATACATACCAATGACAAAGCTAGTGAATTGGCTAGAGCCATTAACTGTCACAGTACCATCCCTACTTCACTACTGTGATGTGGATCATTCAAAGCCGGACCTATCCATAGCCCGTTGAAAAATCTTGCGACCTATGAACGTCGACCTACAACATGAGTCGCTTGATTGTGGCATCTTCGCAATAAAATTACTAGAACACCTGGTGACTGGTGTTGATCCGTCCATAATCACTCAGGAGAAGATGAGTGAATATAGAATACAGTTAGCATGTCAACTATGGGCAAACACTCCATATTTTTTATGTGTATAGAACATGTATTTTTTATTGTATTTTTTATGTATGTAAAAACATTTATTTTTTATGTTAAAAACATTTATTTTTTATGTATAATTGAGTTACTATTATTTTCATTGTATCATTATATTAATGGTATACATGTATAATTAAACATGTATTTTTTATATAAGTTCAAAGTTCAAAGTTCAAAGTTCAATATCATAATTTTATCAGAACATGTATAATTGAGCTACTGCTCTTTTCATTGTATCATTGTATCAATGGTATACATGTATAATTGAACATGTATTTTTTATGTAAGCTCAAAATTCAAAGTTCAAAGTTCAATATCATAATTTTATTAGAACATTTATAATTGAGCTACTGGTCTTTTCATTGTATCATTGTATTAATGGTATACATGTATAATTGAACATGTATTTTTTATGTAAGTTCAAAGTTCAAAGTTCAAAGTTCAGTTTATAATTTTATCAGAACATGTATAATTGCGCTACTGCTCTTTTCATTGTATCATTGTATCAATGGTATACATGTATAATTGAACATGTATTTTTTTATGTAATTTCAAAGTTCAAAGTTCAGTATCATAATTTTATCAGAACATGTATAATTGAGCTACTGCTCTTTTTATTGTATCAATGGTATGTAGAACACTATATGGTTCAAGGTTCAATGTTCAAACATTGAGAGAGCGAGATTTTGAGAGAGAGCAAGATTGAGAGAGCGATTTCAAGAGAGAGCGAGATTGAGAGAGTGAGATTTTGAGAGAGAGCGAGATTTTTAGAGAGTGAGATTTTGAGAGAGAGTGAGATTTTGAGAGAGAGCGAGATTGAGATAGTATGAAGTTATTGTTTCTTGTTATAAGTATGAAGATTGCTATTATAGAAATACTCTAGCTTATTAATGTTTTTTGTTTACAAGATGAAAGTATGAAGCATGAAGTGTTACAAGTATGAAGTATGAAAAAGTATGAAGTATGTTACAAGTATGAAAAAGTATGAAGTATGTTACAAATATATTACAAGTATGACATAGGAAAAACTTATCAATGGTATTTATAACAAATGAAATGTTACAAGTTAGTTATCAACTAAACTAGATGAGGAGTGTTTGTGTCACGGTCTTTGGCATTTCAACATGTTGCACGGTTATAAGTGGTTCGGTACAATTTTGGCGATTATGCCCACAATTCCCACACCGACCACATTTCATTTGTCTGCGAAATTCTCCACTGGATGGTATTCTTCTCACTCACCATCACTCGGCTTGTGCCACAAACTTTGGAGGAAGGATAATCTTTTATACATATCCAGGAGGTCTCTTCCATTCAGATATGTGGCCAAGTGGATTTATAGGCTCCGCATACGCAGTCATTAGAGAGTCCATTGTATAAAATCGACTGCAAAGACCTTGGATGGGTATATTTCATTCCTTGGCAACAACAATTGAATACAAACACGGGATACCAAGTGAATCGAATTCCTTATACGTGCATTCCTTCGTGTGAAGATTGACAATACCGTCCAATCGATTATCTTGCACATGTACCCGATAACAATCAACAGGTTGAACCCGATATCGTCTGCCCTTATTGGCCTCACTTGCCAATCGGGTTTCACAGTAGTCAGAGTGCAATGTCGTTCGAGATGCCCAGTAATTCCTCTGTTCATAGAACCACGATTGAAGCATTTCTCTAACATGTTCAATCAAGCATACTATGGGCAATAGTCGATATTCTTTAGTTAACGAATTGAAACACTCTGCACTATTGGATGTCATATTATCATTTCTTCGTTCTATTTGATAAACTCGTGTCCACTTTTGAAGACCGATGTCTTCCAGATATTTCGTGACAGCATCATCTCAAAAACTACGGAGTTCGTCCCATTTTGTTTAGAACTCTGTCATGCGAAATGCCCTTGCTGCATCTCTAAATATCCCAACAATTGTGCTATCCTTAAAGTTTGTAACCAAATTTTGTTATATATGCCATGTGCACAATCCATGAAATGTCATGGGAAAAAATGCACGAATAGCATTGCCGATAGATACCATCCGATCAGACATAAACACTAGATTATCAGGTTCTCCGATACTGCATTTCAAGTTTGACATAAACCATTTCCATGATCGATCGGTTTCATTGTCCACTATTGCATATGCTACTGGGTATAATTAATTGTTCTCGTCCATAGAAACTGCAACCAACATGGTTCCTTTGTATTTTCCTTTCAAGTGCGACCCATCAATAATAATATAAGGCTGACAGCTTGCGAAACCTCTAATACAAGGCCCTAATGCCATAAACATATACTTGAAATGCATCTCATCTTCAAGTTTGATCTCAAAGACTGTACCTGGATTCTCTATTTTTAATGTTTCTCCATAAGCATGTAGTATGGAGTATAAGTATTCTGAAGTACCTCTAGTGAGATCATACGCGGCTTCTCTTGCACGACACACTTTATCATAACTTATGTTTACACCATAATCTCTCCTCATATCCTCAACGATGTGACAAGGTTTATAAATACGTCCTATTCTCGTGAACTTATCTTTAATGAGCTAACCAACAACTATAGCAGTTGCTTGTCTATGGTCGTGATTTAGAATTCCAATGGAATATGTGTGCAAACTGCAGTACTTTGTGATCTTGAATATATCAGAATCTTCCATTTTGACTGTAGAAAGGCTCCATTTACATTTTTCCCCAATATATTTGACAGTGAATAATATAACGATATGGCCCGCTTCGTAGAGGTTTGCAAGTGTTGTAAACTACTACAGATGGTAGATCCTAACCATTCATGTGGAGACGTGCGAGCGAGGGGTTCTATACAAATAGTTTGTATAAGACCTGGACCACGAGATGACTAGACTCTATATATAACACCGTTAATACTAGAGACTTGCATCTCACCTAAATGACCATAGGTGACACAACCTTATTCCTGAGTGTTTTGGGAACTCCTGCCTTTGAGGACGGTCCTTTGATTAGTATGGGTGAGAGTGGCCAGATTGCCAACTCAACATGCCTACTTTTTTTGGGACTTGTATGATTTGGGAGCTGGGAACTCAATCCACAAGATGGAATTCACTTCTTTCCTGAAGTAAAGATAAGTAGACAGATTGCTCCCTTAAGGGCTGATTCCGGGGCTTGAACATAGTGGCCACAGCTTCTCTTTAGCAGAGAAAACTCAGTTGTAGTAGAACTATAACTTATGTTCATTAGAGGGATCAGTGGTACTTAATGAGACAGATGTAACTACAGGAGCATAACGGTTATTGACCCAGTTGTACTTACGAGCAATCTATGAAGGGTTGTCGCACTACTAATTGGTTAAAATGGACGCATAATATATCTGTGGTAAGGAGAGTTTGTTGTCGATCTTTAGTGGAATGCCTGATAGTTAACGAATAGTTGATCCCGTGACTAAAGAGTTTAGTCAGTTATTCACGTACCGTTGGAGCTTCAAGCTACAGGTCCATGAGGTTCCCTTGGTAGCTCAATGGATTCAGTTGAGGATCAATTTTTGGTGTTGATTTGAAAAGTTCAAATTGACAAGAAGTTTTTTTTTATTATTATATATGATATAATCGGTATGATGTATGCGATACATCTAGTTGAGGATTGATGTAAATGAGATTTACATTAAGTACCATGGAATAGAAAAAGAACAATGGTTTATATGTTTCACGAGATGAAATATTAAAACTATAGGTTATAAATATAGTATGATAAGTTGGTTATCATTTATATTTATAATAATATTAATTATTGGATAATTAATTCTTTTTTTTAATAACCAATTGAGTGGGTGGTTATTGGATTTTCATGGTAACCATGAGATAAAAGGAAAATGATTTCCTAATTTTAGTAAGTTTTTCATAAAAAGTTTTTAAGATTTCTCTCTCGCAAAAAAGGATCTCACGGAGTTGTCAAGTAAATATAGATTTACTAAACGACAACCTGGGCTAGTTAAACGACCATGTAGTGGTGAGCTAAACAATTATACAGTATTTACCAAACGATCGCATAGCTTTTGCTAGACGATTGCTTGCCCAAAATAAATGATCGTATAGTATTTGTAGGCGATAGACACCAAGCTAAACGATCGCATAGTTTTTCCTAGACGGTCGCATAGCTTTAGCTAAACGATTGAGCATCGACCTATACGATAAGTCTCCGTCATCTCCCACTTGCCCAGTCGTGTACATGATCGGTGTTCTCTCCTTCATCTGCCTTATTCCAAGTTCGAACAGAGCCCACCCTCTGGATTCTCACACCGAGAATACCAAGATAGCCTTATTGGTGATAACGGACAGAAATGCACGTTATTCTAGTGCTAAGTTATTAAACAATGAAGGTTTGTGTTGATAAAATATGTAAGATTGCGTCCAAAAAGCATTAAGTTCATAACATTGCGGTTGCATGCGTCCATCGCATAAAAACAATTAGCTTGTGTATTTTTGTGCAGAATATGCGTTGATGCAAGGCGAAAAATGCGATCACAAGAAATCAACAGTCGAGCGCAACGTTACCACAAGGCTTTGCGATGATTGGTGCTCGCAAACATCTGCTCAAGAAGGATTGCCGCATAGAGCCAGCGCAACTTGGTGGGTGCATCTGAGTGAAAAGCATAATTAATCAGGATGGGACAGAAAGCTGATGATGGTCGAGTCCGAATTAAGTTAACAAGCCGTTAACGATAGCAAGTATACTCAACTTTTCGGTGACAAATATTCGGCGCATCAGACAAGGAATTAAAGCCATCCCATCAGTGCAATCATAAGAGAGAAGACGTCTTTCACCCCAAAGCTCTATAAATACCAAAGGCAACCTTCAGAAGAGAAGTTCAGATACTTAGATAATTTTCTCCATAGTTAGAATAGCTTTATTCTTAGATTTTCTTTCATTTTAAGGCAGAAGTGAGAGAAGCGAGATTGTGCCGAGAGATCGTTCCAGTAAACTTAGGAGAGTGCCAGAAGCGTCAAAATCAGAGAGAGGGCCAGCTCCTGTGGAAGCAAGATTATCCTTTGAATATAATAGAGTTGACAGTGTAAAAGCCTTGGGAAGTAAGGGATTGCTACCAGGCTCTCTATCCTTATCTTCCATTGTCATTTTGTACTTAAACTCATCTATAAAAATGGAATTTTCTTCTTTATATCTATTCACTATATTACGCATAAGTAGCTAAATCTGTCGAATGGGTTGAGAAGCACTTAGATAGCACAACCGGGGATCTTCACTCTATGCGATTATCTTGTATTATGTATGCATCATTCGTCCATTAGAGATACTCGGGAGGGTAGTCTAAGAGTAGAATCTAGGCTTGAAAAAGTCAGGTTAAAATCAAGGCTCGGGAGAGTCAGATTAGAATGCATAATCAAGAGATAAGAGCTTAGGAATAAGCATTGTTTGCTATTAACGCATCGCAATGAAAAGAATTTTTAAAAAAAAATTATGGTTTCATCTAGAAATTTATATAGAATCCTTGAAAAAGACTTTCCTTTATCTGTTGGGTTACGGGTGGGCATTTTACCAGAGGTTTCTATTGAGTCATTCATATTCAATTTATTTTTGATAGGCACATCCAAATGATACAATGCGAGCAAAAGTTCCTAGATTCATGGCGATATAGAATAATGATTTCGAGAAAAGAAATTAAGTGCTATCGGAATCGAACCGATGACCATCGCATTACAAATGCGATGCTCGCCAAGATAATCCCCTCACCTCAAAGGGGGAGGTACCCAATCGGATTGGAATATCATAATAATGGAATCTTCTCAATTTTTTCTTACATTGAATCAAATCATCAAAAGAAATACAATTATCTTCAAGAACAAAGAAAAAAAAAATTTTATGTAAAGAAAAATCAATCTTTTTGGGGGGGGGGGGGGGCGGAAACCATTGCAAATACATCAAAAAACGAATGAAAATTGACCATAATTCATGAACCCAATTACCATAGGGAACATATTGGTACTACACCCTTGATCGTGAAATATCGATTGCTTGTTGAACCCTGTGAATTGCGTGAAAGTAGGATAGTGGATGTTATGCCAGTAATACCTCTATTCTTTTTTCTATGAAATTTTTCATAGATCTAGCCCATTTTTTTTCTCGAGTTAAGCAAAAGAATTTTATGTTTGTTTCTTTCTCTTGTTTGAGCAAGTCGTGAAGTTTAGTTTTAATTTAGGTTTATGAAATTTAAATAAAATAAAAATAAAGTTGGTTTAGATCAATCCTAACCGGATTGATTATGAATTACTTCTATATTCGATATTAATAATTAATATTACCAGCCAGCCAAAATTTTGAGAAAATGTATCAGGTAGGGATACTTAAACTTCCAAAGTCTTATCCAAGCCCTGAAATTTCGTGGATCTTTTCAAATAAAACAGAATCGAATTATTAGTTTATTTAGAGATAGGATATGATTGTGTGCGGTCACCTTGTCTTTGTATGCATCTTGCATCATCGCATAGGAAAAGAGTAGAGAATTAGGAATAAGCTCTATGGACACTATTTAATTCAACACATGCATCCTAGAACTAGGAGCACCGCATTTTCATTGGAAAATGATTTGTTGTTGCATGAGTGTAGCATGATCACAAAGTTTGACGCATCCCAGGAAACGCTAGCTAAAGAACTTCTCAACCCGTTCCTCCGCATAATCGATCTTTTCTCAAATTCGGCACATACATTTATTTTATACCGCAAACAACAACACCAAACAACTATTTGATTTACCGGTTACCATAAAGACTTTTGGAAAATTATCATCGCATACCGTTTCCCTAGTCCCTGAGTTCGACCCTGGACTTACCAGGAAACTCAATGGGGTTTATACTTGAATCCAACTGAGAAAACTTGTTGCTCAATGCATTTCTATCATCGCATCTTATTCCATAATTTCATCACATAAAATAACACATCAGTGGTATCATATTCAACTCGACAACGTCGAGGTGCTGTGGAGGTCGTTCATGTTGTTGCTGAGGAGTTCGTGGTCAAGGCGATCGTTGAGGACGAGCGTGAAGTGTTCATGCTGTGTTGCATTCGTGTAGATTAAGCCTTCGAGGTTGTTGTTGTTCGAGCGGTCGTGCGCAAAGGAGCGTGAAGATGCATCTTCAAATGTTCAAAGAGTTTTCTCTTTGTTCATTTGAGTTTTCATGTTGTAATTTCTATATTAAGTGTATAACCGTATGTTTCTGTATGACTGTAATTTGTATTGTTCATTCATGATTGTAATTTGGAATGATCTTAATTCCCCTTCGAGATCTTGTAAGAGCTCAGGAGTGTTTTCCCTGCTCATAAAATGTTTACAAGCTTAGGCTTAGCTTGTAATACTCCCTCAGTTGCAAGTTTTTCTACAAAAGATACAAGAAAAAATTCTAGTTAGCTTTATTGCTAAATCCCTAGCAACGACGCCAAAAACTTGTTCGTGGTTTCATTGTTGGAACATACCATCGTGTAGCAGAAGAGACCAGGATCCATAAGTACTCTAATTTATTAATTGTGGCAGAAATGAAAGCATGCTTCAGTAGAAATAAATGGGTTTCAAAAACATACCTTTGAAGAACTTCCTCTAAACTTGAATCCAGCTGCAAATCTCCTTTGAATCTTGTTGTAGACCATCCCAAGATCTTTCCTACTATCCTCTTGGTGCTCTAGATTGAGTAGTGGGACTCAAAATAAGCTTGAATTAAGGGAATTTGGAGACTAACTCACAGCAGCAACCCAACGTGAAGAACACCCTTCTTCTACGAATTTTATAGAGAAATTCTATAAGTTGCCTCATCTTCAAAACACTCCAATCTCCTCAATATATTGTAGATATTCATGCAAAGAGATTTACTGTATGAGATGCAGCTCATGCTTGGAGTTTAATGAAGCTTGAACAGGTGGGTTGTTCGTGAGCTACTTCATAAAGATAATGGAAAATCCTTATTTTCTATTTTGTGATTTTTCTTCTTTTTCAATTCTGATAAATTGATTTCATAAATCAATTTCTTTTAATAAAACTAAAAATATTATTAATTTTACAAAATTAATTTCATAAATTAATTTTCTTAATAAATTTAATAAATAATTAGTTAAATAATTTAAATAATTCTAATTAATTTAATATCAAATATTAAATTAATTTTACACAATTCCATCTTCAAATATTTAAATCATATTTAAATATTATTTCTCCAATTTCATTTAATTCTAATTTGAACACTTCAAATTAACTTATCACGCTATTCTAGAGCTAATCCATTTACGAGTTAGTAGGGGGACCTCGTGGACCTACAAATCATGAGCTCCAACAATCCAAGATTAATCGACTAAACTCATTAGACCTATCTAACCCCCATTCGTTAACTAATGGGTGATTCCACTAAAGCCCATAGTTGAACTCCCCTCACTGTAGATATATTATGTCCAGTCGATATAACCATGATTATTAAGTTAACCCTAAAGACAGGTTGTTCATAATAACGGCTAGGTCGAATCTTTATTTTACCCCCGAAATTACCTCTTCTTCCTTAAGTCTAACTAATCCCCTAATGAACAATTGATTTGTAATTCAATTAATTTGTGATCCAATCAAAAAATCGAATCCCTCTTAGGCCAATGAAAGGGTGAGGCCTCTTGTTCAAGACCCAGAATCAACAATGAAGGGAACAACCTCTCTACTAACCCTAATCGGGTAGGAGTGAATTCCGTCTTGCACCCTATGTCTTCAGCTATTCATATGGTCTTATCCCCAAAATGGGAAGCTTCTTGAGTAGAGACATTTGGTCTACTCTCACCATTTGCAGATCAAAGGATAATCCCGAACAAATAGGAGTTCATAGTTAGCTCAGGATTAAGGCTAAGTTACCTAGGTCATCGCTTTCAAATAGTCTGTCTTAAATAGTAAACAACGTTATAAACTAAGAGTGACTGGTTTCGTAGTCCGATCTTGTACAAAACTCATTTGTACAGGACGCCCCCACTTCTCATGTCCCAACATGCATGAATTAGGATCATTTCGTGTGTAGCACTTTACAACTCTTTGTAACAACTACAGAGTAGGTCGCATCCAATAGTATTACCAGAATAAGGCACCCAACCTTATTCATATACTATAGATTATTTTGACTATTTACTCAAACCTGATCCATATGTATGTCTCCACATAAAGTTCAAGTACTCATGTAATAGTCAAGGGACTTTGGTTTATTGGATTTCTAAAAAACAATATATTCAATAACAACTTTATTGAATTTTCAGAATAAGTTATATTATTTACTAACCGCGAGTTTTAGGACATATAACCCAATATTCATGATGTGTACTAGGAGTGTATTATCAGTGGAGATGGAAGATAAGATTGATGTAGATGAAGATGAATGGTGAATGAATTCTCTAGGCGAAAAGAATGGATGATGTGTTACAATCTCTCGATGATGCGTACAAGCTTTACCTAAGCTAGATCCAAGTATAAATTTAACTCAGGTTCCTAATAAGTCCAGGGTCGAACACATGGATTTAGGTTAGATTAACGCAAGTCTTGCGTTGCACTGATGTAGAAGGGTTCTAAATAAATGGTGAAAAAGTTATCTACACTATTTTAACTGCATGCGTACAAGAAGAAACAGAAGTTCAAGTGAAATATAGAGTTCAATGAAGGAATGATGCTAAGTGATAAGTGAATGCTTTGATCCAAGTAAGATGGACAAGAAAGAGTGTGGGTAAGAATGAAGATGAAATATGCGTGTTTACAATCAAATGTATATCAATGCGTTGGGTTTCTATTTATCTAATCATTCAACATTTCTCAATGCAAATGCCACATGTTTCTATCTCTAGGGTGTATGCGTTAGATACAGAAAACAGTGAACCATAAGTATCTTTATCTCTAAGGCTACTGTGCGTTCTGACTTGATGCGTTTCTAACTATCCTATTCTCTCGAATGGTTTAGCAGAGATAACTTCAACCAAATGATCAGAATGATTAAAACTTTTAGAGTTTTAGCATGCACAAAGTAACAAACACATTTAACACGGTAGACTATAAGCAGCGACAAATGTGAATGGATTAAATGCACAATTTTTATAAAGATTGAAATTGTCTTTACAATAACACACTTAATCGCTTGATCTTAATGTATGTACAACCAACTTATTAAAGAAATGAAGAAAAGTTCTCTCTCGAGCTTGGTTCTCTTCAATTCTCCTTGATCAACAATGGTAATTGTTCTTTTCCTCCTATGATCTTCTTGCAGGAGCAAAACTACTCTATTCTAAGCTCTAAGATGCTCTCTTTACGTTATGTTGTGTGTTTCGGTTGCAAGTCTTCTATTTATAGGCGTTTTCCCACAGAAACTTGTTATATGACAACATTAATTTCCATATCGTGGTCAGTCGCTTGCCATTTCAGTTGCTTTTCAGATGCCGATATTCAAATACCCATACTTGCAAGTGGTGATTTAACAGGAACAGCTCGAACCAATGTATCTGCTATGCGTTGGAATCCTTCAGACGCATGCCATTGCGTTAGTTGCACCTACAATACTTAGTGAAATTTATTGAAATCCTGTGATGAGATGCGTTAGTGACGCAGTTTTTTCAAAAAGAATGTTTTTCTAAATGTTAGTAATATTTGAAGGACTCCATGTGTTTTCCTTTAAGAAAGATGAGATTTTATCATAAATAATCCTGATTGTTCTAACTTTCGAGAGACAATAACTTGTATTTTTACACGTTGTCAGGTTGCGAACCCACCTATTCGCTATATGGGTTTAACTAAAACCCTAGCTATGGTAGTTGATGGCAAAGTTGAGGATCTATTGTCTTACAAGAAGGCAATGGAGGATGTTAACAGAAATGAATGGATCAAAGCCATGGATCTCGAAATGGAACCTATGTACTTCGATTCCATATGGGATCTTGTAAATCAATCTGATGGGGTTAAACCTATAGGTTGTAAATGAATCTATAAGAGAAAACGTGGTGCTGATGGTAAGGTACAAACCTTCAAGGCTAGACTGATGGCAAAGGATTATACCCAGGTAGAGAGAGTCGATTATGAGGAGACTTTCTCGTCTATTGCCATGCTGAAGTCTATCCTGATCCTCTATTCATTACCTCATATTATGACTATGAGATTTGGCAAATGAATGTCAAGACTACTTTTCTGAATGGAAATCTTGATGAGACCGTTTATATGGTGCAGCCCAAGGGATTCGTAATCCAAGGTCAAGAACAAAAGGTTTTCAAGCTTAATTGGTCCATTTATGAACTGAAACAAGCATCTGGATCTTGGAATATAAGGTGTGATGCTGCGATCAAATATTATGACTTTGATCAAAATGTTGATGAGCCTTATGTATATACAAGAAGATCATCAACAATTCAAAATATTTTCTAGTGTTGTAGATGATATCCTACTCATTAGGAATGATGTAGGTTTACTGGCTACAGTGAAGAACTTGCTAGTGACCCAATTCCAAATGAATGATTTGGGAGAGGCTCAATTTGTTCTGGGTATTCAGATCTTTCGAGATCTAAAGAACAAAATGTTAGCACTTTCTTAGGCATCGTATATTGACAAGATGCTTGTCAAATATTTGATATAGAACTCTAAGAGGGGCTTATTGCCTTTCAGGCACGAAGTTACATTGTCTAAGGAATAGTGTCCTAAGACACTTCAAGAGGTTAAAGAGATGAGACGGATCCCCTATGCATCTGTTGTAGGCAGTTTGATGCATGCGATGTTATGTACTAGACCTGACATCTGCTATGTAGTGGGGGTAGTCAGTAGATATCAATCTAATCTAGGATTAGATCACTAGACAATCGTTAAGAACATCCTCAAGTATCTACGGAGAACAAGGAACTACATGCTTGTGTATGGTTCTAAGGATTTAATCCTTATAGGATACACGAACTCTGATTTTCAGAATGATAGGGATTCCAAGAAATCCACATCAGAATCAGTGTTCACTCTTAACAGAGGGGTAGTAGTATGGTGAAGCACCAAGTAAGGGTGCATCGCTGACTCCACCTTGGAGGCTAAGTATGTAGCGGTTTGTGAAGCTGTTAAGGAAGCCATTAGGCTCAGGAAATTCTTGACTAATCTAGAAGTTGTTCTAGGCATGTCAAAGCCCCACTTTATTGTGATAATAGTGGTGTTGTGGCTAATTCCCGAGAGCCTAAGAGTTATAAGCGCGACAAGCATATAGAGCGGAAGTATCATCTCATTCGAGAGATTGTGCATCAAAGGGACGTGATTTTCACGAAGATAGCTTCAGAGCACAACGTTGTTGATCCATTTATAAAGGCTCTCACGGCTATACTGTTTGAAGGTCACCTGCAGAGTATAGAACTATGGTACAGACCACGTCTGGAATAGGGCAAGTGGGAGATATTGTACTGAGCGAGTTATGACTTAGTTTATTGTTTGTGTACTATGTATCTTTATCATATTGTACACCCTGCTATCTTTAGGTCAAGTGGGAGATTGTTGGGGTTAATGCCCTAAATCTCGTAGGGTCCTATAGTTTGTAAACATTGTACGAACAAACACATTTCATATTTAATAAAATATATGATATTTTATTCATTGTCTATAAAATTTGTGATATTTTAGTTCCATTAACCACAAACCAATAAACTAACATACAAGGTTATCTTTGTAACTTAAACATGTATGTGGAGATATGCGGGTGGATCATGTTAAGTGATAACTTAAATGGTCTGTAGTAGATGAATAAGGTTAGGTGCCTTATCCTCGTGACACTACGAGTATGGCCTGCTTTGTAGGTGTTACAATTATTGTAAAGTGCTACAAATGATCTGATCCTGATCATTCATGTATTAGACATGCGAGCGAGAATATTCTATACAAAGGAGTTTGTATAAGACTGGACCACGAAATGTTAGGTCTCATTATATAACGTCGTTCATAATAAAGATTTACATTTCACCAGGATGACCTAGGTAACATGACCGGAATCCCGAGTGAGTTGTGAACTCCTGCCTATGAGGGCGGTCCTTTAATTTGCATGGGCGAGAGTGGCCAAATCGCTGACTCAACAAGCCTACAGTTTTAGGGATTCGTCTGATTGGGGAGCTGGGAAGATAGCTACACAAGATGGAATTCACTCTTTTCCTGAGGCAGGGGTAAGTAGATAAATTGCTCTCTTAAAGGCTAATTCGGGGTCTTAAACAATGTGGCGTCACACTCTCTCCTGACCCGAGAGGGGTTTAATCATAGTTGGACTATGATCTATTGTTCATTAAAGGGATCAGTGTATTTAAGGAGTTAGATGTAACTATAGGGGCCAAACAGTAATTTGGCTCAGTTGTTCTTACGAGCAATTTGTAAAGGGTCATCGTACTGTTGATTGGTTATATTCAATGGACACAGAAATATATCTATAGTGCGAAGAGTACAACTGTCGGTCTTTAATGAAGTGCTCGACAGTTAACGAATGGTGAATAATGTAATTAAAGAGTTTAATTAATTATTCATGTAATTAATTATTCATGTACCATTGGAGCTTCAACCTACAGGTCCATGAGGTCCCCTTGGTAGCTCAATAGAATTTAGTAGATAATCAGTTTTTGGATTAATTTGAATTGTTCAATTAATATAGGGATTTAATTATATATGATATAATTGAATTATTTTAATTATATATGATATAATTAAATTATTTCAATTATTTATGATATAATTGTCATAATGTATTTGATACATTATAACTTAATGGGAGGAAATAAATATTTGAATGAGATTCAAATATATTTTCTATGAATGAGATTCATAGTTGTTAAATTTAATATAAGTGAGATTTATATGACATTAAATGTCATATAATAGAGAAAAGAAACTATAGCTTATATTGTATGTGATACAATATTAAAATTATAGTTTTTATGTTATATTTGATAAAACATATGATTTGATATAAATATAATATGAAAAATTAATTATCATATTTATTTATATTATATTATTATTATTATTTGAATAATAAAAAAGGAAATGACAACTCACTTCCCCATCTCTTCTCTCCACCCACTTTAGTTGAGTGGCTATTATTTTTTGGCAAAAAGAGAATAAAGAGAATAAAGAGAAAAAAAATCTTGTCCTTGACATTAATTGTTGTTGAACGAATTGAGAGAAATTACAAAAGCATTCTATGAGTTTGTCTTTACTGTTCTCAATCTTCTTCCTCCTCCACTTTAAGCCCTACTGTTCTCAATCTTCTTCCTCCTCCACCTTAAGCCCTTTCCCTCCAAACCAAAATAGTCAGAGCCTACCACTCCTAGGTTCCCACCCTGAAAATACTAAGGTAATATTGTGGTAGTGTCCAATTTTGGTTCAAAATTATCTTGAAAAAGGTCTTCAAGAAGTTTATAATTCAGATCGAGAGAAATTCGTGAAGAAAAGGTTCTACAAAAGTAATGGTTCTTGAAACCTTTTCTTGAAAAACATGTTGTAATTTAGATTTTAAATGCTTATTTATTTGTATGTTTAATGTAAATTTTGTATTCAATAATTAATGAAATTTGGTCGATCCGCTTCCGCTCAAGGTTCTCCTAAGTCGAGATCCTTCAATGAGTTTGCACAAGACTGGACCACGAAATAGTAACCACTAGATGTAACTCTGTTGACTAGTTAGGTTTCTATTCCAATAGCATAAAAACTTATTCTTACTCCTAAGTATATTATGAACTTCTGTTCATGAGAGATTGTCCTTTGATTTGTATGGATGAGAGTGGCCAGTTGGCCGACTCAATATGTTTATCATTTTGGGGATAAGACCGAGTGGGTAGTTGGAAACATAATCATACAAGATGGATTTCACTCCTTCTCGACTTCAGGTAAGTAGATGAGTGTTTTCTAAGTGGTGTCTTCGAGACTTGAACGAAGGACCTTACCCTCTCACTGACCCAAGAGGGGTTTCTGTTTAATGGTTGGACTATAAATAGGTTGTTCATTAGAGAAGCACTGGTATTTAAGAATGTAGAGGTAACCCAGGGGTTAAAACGATAATTCGACCCAACTGGTGTTATGAATACTCAAGAATGACTAACTTGCAGTTATTGGTCTATATCCATGGACACATAAACATATCTGTAGTGAGAACACTACAGTTGTGGGTCTTTAGTGGGGTGTACCCACAGTTAACAAATATTGATTAATTTGGTTAATGAGTTTAGCCAATTAATCTCACATCGTTGGAGCTTCTGTTCTATAGGTCCATTAGGTTCCCTTCCTAGCTTGTAAAGGGTATTGAGGTAATTTTTCATTAAATTGAATCTGAAATGTTCAAATTCAGAATTTGGAATTTTTTTAATGTATATTTATACATTTGAATATAAAGTGTAATTTTGGACTTTATTATTAATTTTGTATATGATTCAAAAATAATAAATGAGAGAATGAAATATTTGAAAGGATTTCAAACATTAATTTAATATGAATAAGATTCATATTGAAAACTATAAGTTAAAAAGAATGTGCATTGGATGCACATTAAAACTATAGGTTAAATGAGATAAATGTTTTTTAATATGTTCAAAAGGAAAATTAAATTAAATATGTGATATTTAATTAGATGATTAATTAATTGAAGAATTAATTAATTATTTGATTGATTTAATTAAATTAAATTGTGAATTTAATTAAATTGATTAAATCAAAATTATAAGTTAAAATTAATGTACATTAGATGCACATTAAAACTATAGGTTATGTGAGATAAAATCATTTAAATACAATATAAATGATCATTTGATTAAATATGATTTAATTAATTATTTTAGTTTAATTTTATGTAATTTAATTTAATTTAAATTAAACAAATTAACTACCCATTTTAGGGAAGTTGCGAGAAAATGTGAGATCCATCCGACGTTTTTCTCTCCCTCCCTCACCATCCCTCCTTCTCCAACAAAAGGTTTTTGTTTGTGCAGAGGTAGAAAAAAAGCTCTCACGGTCTCTGCGTGGTCTTTCTTTACTCTTCTTGAGAAAAAAAAAGAAAAATCGTTTTGTGATATTCCCAAATCCTAAAAAAGAGAATCTCACATTTCTCCAACCTCAATTCCCTATAAGAATAGAGAGGTTTCCAAGATTTTGCTTTGTTTTTAAATGCCAATATGAAAAAACGAAATGGTTTTGTATTTTGGCTTCCGTTATACCTTAAAGTTTTCATCTCTTCAGTAACATTAAGAATTAGTATCAGATAGTAATGAAATTGCAATAAGATAACTATCGGTATCATTGGCTAATTATCAAACAGTAATTAAACAGTAATCTTATAACAATAGTAACAATCACATAACAATCAAATTCTAGGCAAAAGTCTCTTGAGGGCATTTTTTACTTTTCCGTTTCAGTACCTAATTTAAAACTACTAACTATGTGACAAAAAAACATAAGGCAATCAAAAGGCAACCAAAAACTACTAACTAATTAAAAAAAAAGTAATCGAATGATAATACCAAAAACTACTACTTTTTGTCAAAGATTAGAAGGTATTCAAATGATAAACAAAAGGTAATCAGATGATAAACAAAAGGCAATCAGGAGACAATTAGATGACAATACCATAAGCAACTATCAAAGAATAGAAGGTGATTTGATGGCAATAGAAATCATATAACTATTAGATAACATTATCATAAACAACCAACTATGTGTCAAAGAATAGAAAGTTATTAGATGGCAATTAGAGGGCAATATCAGAAACTAGTAACTAAGTGTCAAAAAATAGAAAATAATTAGATGACAACCAAAAGGTAATCAGATGGCTATCAAAAGCCTAACCAATTGATAAAAAATAGAAGTAATCAGAGGACAATCAGATGACAATCACATAGTTATCAAACTTCAAGCGCAAGTCTGTGAATTAGTAAGGGCATTTTTTACTTTTTAGTTTCAAAACTTCATTTAAATTGGGCTGGACTGACCGGTTTTAATGTTTTTGCTAAATTTATATTGTGTGAATATAGGCCTAATTTTTATAACTTATTTTGACATGTTTGCAAGTGCCCAAATCATAAACATTTACATATATAGTAAATCTTAGTTATGATTTCTTTATAAGGACATATATGGACATACATGTATGTTTATACCCTTATTTCAACAAATATTTAATAAGATAATTATATCACATTTGTCGGGAATGTTTTATAAGAATCTATGTGATATATATAACTCTCTAATATATGATTCCAGTACCTTTAATCTTTCAGGGATTTTCATAAATAAATATCTTTATTAAGAGATTTGTATAAATATGTTATGACTACATTCTTAAGATGTATGTTAAGCTTTTCATACACAATCAGGTAAGTTAAATATCTCATTGTACTATATCCACCATAGGATAATATATGTCCTCATAATCAATATCAATCAATAACAATTCTTTTCGAGTATTATTGTGTAACATATCTTGCTTTATATCTTATGTGTCCTCATTTTATTTGTTTTTCTTATAAATACTCACTGGTGTCCCACATGTTTGACATTCTCTAAGGTCTGAACTACTAGTTTTCATGATTTAAAAAATGAGTTTATTTCTATTGGATTGTTTCTTTCCACGTAAGTCAATCATTTCTATGTCTACATTTCTTAATACATCTAAATACATAATACTCATTTTCATAATAATGTAGTGAGCAACATTGTATGCAAAAATGTTGTTGTATGGTTTCATCTTCATTACTGCAAATTTGATCTTTGTTGATGAACAAAAAATGTTAAAAAAATGTCTATGTTGATGGGCAAAAAGCGTCAAGAGAGTCTGACCATCAAAAAAACTAGTTTTATTGACAGCCAAAAAATGTCACCAAAAACCCTTTCTTGACATTTTTGGCCATCAACAAATGGTATTTTGACATTTTTCGCCCATCAACTATATGAAAAAACCATTAAAAAAATCATTTTGTTGATACTTTTTGAACGTCAAAGTAAGGTAATATTGACATTTTTTGTTCATCAACTATTTTTTAAAAACGTTAAGAAAATTCTTTTTATTGACTTTTTTGCATGTCAAGAAAACTATTTTATTCTCTCAATATTGTTTTTATTGACCGTTTTTAAGCATCAAATATACACTTTTATTAACTTTATTATCCATCAAATATATCAATTTTAAAAAATAAAAATAATAATAATAAGGTCATTGAAACCACTCATTTGCCACCAGTAATCGACCCTAAACAAGTTTAAATTTTGAAATCATGCCATCTTCAATAAGGAAGTATAAACTTCACAATTCACAATAATGTATCAATTCTCATAAACTAATAGTTACAAAACCAACTACCAGTTTTCATATTAAATCACTTATATGAAATTAGCTAGCACCAAGATATCCAAGATTACCAAATATATTCACCAATAACATCATCAAAATTGTCAAACTAGGGATCTCTCATTTGAACCATTTCAAAATTACAAAATTACATGTCTCCCCTATCTCCCATTTTACAATTCTAAAAGTGTTATACCAAATACCAACAAATCCACCCACCACTAAAATATGTGTACATGTTCAAGTGCGTCAATGGTGACCACGTTCATGATCACCTGAAACGGACGGGAAAAAAGATCAATTCATGCACTAACATTGGTAATTAGTGAAGGCAATAAACATACAAAAGTTGAAATGTTATTATATTAATTTAAAACAGTAATGTTGAAATGCCTTAAATTTGTTTGTTGACGCTTCGAACAACCAAATACAGGGGTCTCGCTGATGATGGTTCGATGATTTATCTACTTTTATATGTAGATGATATGCTCATAGCTGCAAATTCCAAGTCTGATATTCTGAAATTGAATAATCTTCTTAGTGATGAGTTTGATATGAAGGATTTGGGTACTGCTCAGAAAATTCTGGGTATGGAGATTTATAGGGACAAAGATAAGAATAAGCTCTTTTTGTCGCAAAAATGATATATTCAAAAAATATTGTCCAAGTTTGGTATGTCATCAGCTAAGCCTATAGATACTCCTAGTGCTGTAAAAGCTCGTTTGTCATCTGTGCTTTCACCACAATCTGAAGCTGAGAAGGAGTACATGTCTCGAGTTCCTTATGCTAGTACAATGGGAAGTTTGATGTATGCTATGGTCTGTACTAAGCCTGATCTTGCCCATGTTGTTAGTGTTGTTAGCAGGTTCATGGGTCAACCTGGGGAGCATTGGCAAGCCGTTAAAAGGATTTTTCATTACCTTAGAAGTACATCTGATGTTGGTCTTGTTTATAGAAATTGCATAGAGTGTTTGGTGACCGGTTATTCTGATTCTAACTATGCTAGAGATGTTGACAGTAGGAGGTCTATGACTGGCTATGTGTTCACTCTGGGTGGTTCTGTTGTTAGTTGGAAGGCAACCTTACAGCCTACAGTTATTTTGTCTACTACTGAAGCAGAGTACATGACCTTGACAGAAGCTGCTAAAGAGGGAATATGGCTGAAGGGGTTAGTTGGTGATCTTGGTTTGCATCATGACCAAGCTATTGTATATTGTGATAGTTTGAGTGCAATATGCCTAGTCAAGGATCAAGTTCATCATGAGAGAACTAAGCACATAGATGTAAGATATCACTTCTTAAGAGGTGAGCAGAAGAGTTAAAGTGATGAAAATTGGTATTGCTGATAACCCTGCTGATATGTTCACCAAACCGGTTCTACAAGGCAAGTTCCAACATTGTTTGGACTTGTTGAATGTTTTGAATTTTTTAGTGGTCCCCTTTGTGGGACACTTTATGGCATGAGGGAGAAGTTTGGGTACGTCTGACGATATTGATTTATGTTGCATTTGGTACATCTGTTATCTGGGAGAGAATTTAAGTCAAGGTGGAAATTTGTTAAAATGCCTTGAATCTGGTCCAGGGACGGCGCGCCCTAGTGAGGGTTTGGGGGCAACGCCCCCAAAACCTATTCAGATTTTGTATTCAACATATTTATTTATTTGCAGTTATTTACGATTATGACCCTAGGGTTTAGAGTAATATGCTATATAAACTCTCTAATCCTAGAGGTGCTGTTTTGATGTAATTTCTTAAAACATTCTCTCAAAAATAATGTTGTTCTTCCTCTACCCATGGACGTAACTAACACACTGTTAGTGAACCACGTATATCTGTGTGTCGATTTTTTCTATCTCTACGTTCCTTTTTGTATTCTTTAATTGTCGATTTCGCAACAAGTAATGAACTTTTAACATCAAAACTTGACATAAAACTCAATAACGAGTATTGTAATTTATCAAACTTATAAACATAACAACTAAACTAAATTAACTTCTCAAAACTAATGGCCAACAAACTAAACTAAATTAACTTCTCAATGACTAACAAACTAAATTACTTCAAATAGAGCAGTAATACTCAAAATACAAGGCAAAGTTGGAGGGACAACAGCTAAGAATGCCATCCCTAGACCATAAAATAATGTGGTAACATTACAGCTTGATGCCTGCCACTAACCATCTAATATACAAGAGAATTAAACAAATCTTAGAAATTACGTAGCAACAATATTTGGTTGGTTGCATATACTACACATTAGAAATGGGGGAGCTGCAAACTTTTAAAGCAAACCTTTAGCAGAATTATCAAACGCCTCAGAATAAGAGGAGACTAAACCTACTTGTGTCGCCATTGGTTTACCCATTTTCAAATGGAGATCGCTTCCAAATAACTATTTGAAGATCATTTATGCCATGTTGCTTACCTGAACACAAGGTTGACAAAAACATAATATTAATTCAACAATAAGGAGAAGAAGAAGAATTTTGACAATAAATTAGGATCTCTACCCCCTCCAGTTCCAGGAAGGGAGTGTTGTATTCTTTCCCTTGACATTCTACTATCAGCTCAAACAAAAGAAAAGGCTACAAGTGGCACAAAAGGTTACAACCGCCAAGGCACCAGCAAGTAAAGGAAAAGGTATAATTAAAATGAAAATAAACAAACAAAATTAAGCAAGTAATCATTGGGGGGAAGAAATCCTTGATAAAATACCAAAATCCTCTACTTATAAGTAGGCCATCACGATTTCCTTCATTTTCTACCACTCATCAAAGCAACATAGCACAAAAAATTCAAAGGATGAGTATCGTTTCACGAAGGACAGACAAATGTCAACTAATTTTAAAGGACCTTCTTCTTCTTAAGTTCAATGAAATGCTTCTTGATGGCCTACATAAATAACTAAAAAAAATCATGAGAAATCCCAAAAGCTTGCATCTTTTACGATCCTGTAATCTAACAAGAATTTTAAATATGTTCGGAGAGAGAGTGAAGAGATAAGCTCATTTCATGTATGAATTCTATACAAACAAATAGATTTTTGTATTAGTTCACTGAAAAATGTATGAGAAACCACAACAAAAAGAATAAACCAAGCTATAAAACGTAGGATAAATCGAAGTGCTACATTTTGATAAATATTTGACGAATCACTGCAAACTTTCCCAACCTCCGGTATAACTCGTGGCTTTTGTTATATGAGAAACTGGTTGCAATATGGACAAAATCTAAGCAACTATACACAAAGTGGTGTAAAATTGAACAGGATAAAGACTGGTGTGGATTTAAAAGGATTTTGTTTCAAATGATGTGTGACAAGGCAAGTATCTCCATAATTTGCAATGTACAAACTATGACGACCTCCAAATAAAAATTTGCATTGAAATCTCACAACTTTCAACATGATGCATACTAATCTCTGATTTTACAATTACCAAAATTTGTCTCAAAATGAAAAAACTATAAATGAGTGGAAAGGAAACGATGACAACTTCGATAAGCTCTAAAGAAAGTAGGGATATTTTCTGTGACGAAACCTGCTTGAAATCTTAATTTCATCTTCAGTCCCACTCTCAACGAGTAGAAAAAGCTTTGTGATGGCCAATTACTAAATCATTTAGTTTATCAAAATTTAATTATAAATGACATTTTAAGATAAAATTAACAATAGAAAAATTATGCAGCCACTTTACTATATCTTTCACTCATAAACTATATTCAACCAGTGTCACCAAGTGATCATAAATTTCAAATGCACCTAGTTTCTCTGTTCCATATACTACATTTATATAAATCTGCCAAAATGCTCAACTAATAGTAACCAAGATCCAAGTAATGAAAGACGTCTAAATAAAAATCAGTACCTACGGAATCATAATAATACAGAGACAGAAACTTGATAAACAACACCTAATTAAGCATACAGTTTACTGTGAAAATTAGAGGAAATAGGGAATTAGAAGACTTATCCTTGATGAATTATGTTGAAATGTAAACTTGATTTTGGGTTGAAAGTAATTGAGCCTAGCCCAAACAAAAGTCTAAGTTCTAGAAATATCAAACATTAGAATATTCTAGAGAAATTACATGTAGGAAATATTAGAGTATTTTGTAGGATTCTCTAGAAAGTATGAGAAAAATAAGTAATTGTAGAGAATAGTCTAGATAAACATTTGTAACCATTAGATCATATGAATGTGTTGGCAAAATCCTAATCATGGATTTAGGGGAGCCAACTAGTATAAATAGGAGGTATGTCTTAACATTTGTATCAAGTAAAAAAAAATTAGAAGTGCTCAATAACATAAGTAGTCTATTTCTCAATTCTCTCTTCAAATTTCTTCCAACCTCCAAAATCTCTTTCCAATAAAGTGGTATCAGAGTCTAAAGACTCTTTTCAAGAAGATGAAAAGCAATAGCATGGTTCCATTCCAAGTTCCTATGCTCAACCAGAGCAACTATGATAATTGGAGTATCAAGATGAAGGCTCTCCTTGGCTCACAATATGTGTGGAAGATCGTAGAGAAAGGCCGATACATCGAATCGGAGAATGATGGTGGTCTTTCTCAAGCACAACGGGATAATTTGAGAGACTCAAGAAAGAGAGACGAGAAGGCTCTATATCTAATCTATCAAAGATTAGATGATGATGCTTTTGAGAAGATTTCGGAAACAAAGATGGCAAAAGAAGCATGGGAGAAGCTTCAAACATCATACAAGGGAGCGGATCCAGTTAAAAATGTATGTCTTCAAACTCTAAGTTGAGTTTGAAACTTTGCATATGAAAGAAGGGGAACCCATCTCAGACTATTTTTCTAGAGTCTTAACTATCACCAATCAACTTAAAAGAAATGGTGAAAAGATTGATAATGTTAAAAGCATGGAGAAGATACTAAGATCATTAGATCTAAAGTTTGAACATATTATCGCCATAACCGAAGAAACAAAAGACTTAGAGGTCATGACCATTGAGCAACTCATGGGTTCGTTACAAGCATATGAAGAAAAGAAAAAAAGAAGGAAGGTATCGTCGATCAATTGCTCAAGCTGCAAGTTGATTCGACTAGTGGAGCAATTAGTTCGAATAATAGAAGCGAACAAGGACAAGAACATGGTGGGCATCGAGGACGAGGAAGAGGTCATGGACAAGGACAAGGATGTGGTTGGAGACCCTATGAAGACAACAACAATAACTCCAAGAGGATAAGGAAACTCAACAAAAGGTCGTGGACAAAGAAACTCAAGATCAAGGTATGATAAATCAAATATTAAATGCTATAATTGTCAGAAGTTTGGTCATTATGCATCCAAATGTAGAGCTCCAAAAAACAATAAAGCTGAAGAAAAAGTGAACTATATCGAAGAAAGAAGTCAAGAATGTGGCACTTTATTAATGGCTTACACGAATGATGAATGGATAAAAAATAATGCATGGTACTTGAACAATGGAGCAAGCAACCATATGTGTGGAGAAAAAAGCATGTTCGTGGGACTTGATGAATCGATGAGTGGCAATGTAGCCTTTGGAGATGAATCCAAGGTAGAAGTAAAAGGAAGAGGTAACATTCTCATCCGATTGAAGAATGGTGATCACCAATTTATTTCAAATGTTTATTACATGCCAAATATGAAGAGTAATATCTTGAGTCTAGGCCAACTCCTAGAAAAAGGATATGACATTTGATTAAAAGACAATAACCTTTCCATAAGAGATAGTGCAAGTAAATTTATTGCTAAGGTGCCAATGTCAAAAAATAGAATGCTTATAGCCAACATTCAAAATGACATCGCAAAATGTCTCAAGATCTGTTACAAAGATGCATCTTGGCTTTGGAATCTTCGATATGGGCATCTCAATTTTGGGGGATTAGAGTCACACTCCAAGAAAAGCATAGTGAAAAGGATGCCTTCCATAAGCCACTCTGATCAAGTGTGTGAAGGATGTCTACGTGGTAAGAAGTTCAAGAAAAGCTTCCTAAATGAGTCAAACTCAAGAGCTCAAAGGCCTTTGGAACTCATACATATAGATATATGCGGACTGATTAAGCCAAGTTCACTTGGTAAGAGTAATTATATCCTTCTTTTCATTGATGATTTTTCGAGAAAAACATAGGTATATTTCTTAAAGCATAAATCAAAGGTATTCAAGAACTTCAAGAAGTTTAAATCCCTTGTTGAGAAAGAAAGTGATCTAGTGATCAAGGCCATGAAATCTGATTGTGGAGAAGAATTCACATCAAATGAATTCCAAAAATATTGTGAAGATCATGGAATTCGTCGACCCTTGACTGTGTCAAGATCCCCTCAACAAAATGGAATGGCAGAAAGAAAGAACATAACAATTTTGAGCATGGCAAGAAGTATGCTTAAAAGTAAAAGACTGCTAAAGGAGTTTTGGGCAGAAGCAGTAGCATGTGCAGTCTACCTATCTAACTGATCTCCAACAAGAAGTGTATCTGGAAAAAGGCCACAAGAAGCATGGAATGGAAGGAAACCTAGGATTTCCCATCTCAGAGTCTTTGGAAGCATTGCTCATGTGCATATAGCAGATGAAAAGAGAAGCAAGTTAGATGACAAAAGTGAAAAATACATCTTCATCGGTTATGACTCAAATACCAAAGGTTACAAGCTCTACAATCCAGATACAGGAAAGACAATCCTGAGTCGAGATGTAGTATTCGATGAAGAAGGAAAATGGGATTGAGGAAGACATGATGAAGACTATAACTTCTCGCCCTACTTCGAAGAAAATGATATGGAACAAATAAGTACAACACAAACAAGAGAGGAGCCTTCTATGCCACTAGCTTCACCAACTTCAAGTTCTCAATAGGATAGAAGCTCAAACTCAAGTGTTCAATGCTTCAGAAGCTTACAAGAAATTTACGAGGTAACTGAAAATCAAGATAGTCTTTCTTTGTTGTCTTTTTGCCGATTGTGAGCCCATGAACTTTCAAGAAGCTATGGAGAATCCAAATTAGAAAAACGCTACGGAAAAATAGATTAATGCAATCAAGAAGAACAACACATGAGAGCTAGTTTTACTTCCAAAAGGTTACAAGACAATTGGTGTGAAATGGGTTTACAAAACCAAGAAGAATGCAAGAGGAGAAGTTGAAAGAAACAAGGCAAGACTAGTGGAAAAGGTTATAGCCAAAGAGTCGACATCGACTATGATGAGGTATTTGCTCTTGTTGCTTGACTTGAAACTGTTAGATTAATAATTTTATTAGCAGCTCAGAAAAATTGGAGAATCCATCAAATGGATGTGAAATCTGCCTTCCTCAATGGAGTACTAAAGGAAGAAGTCTACATTGAGCAACCTCAAGACTATAAAGTTGAGGAAAAAGAAGATAAAGTTTTAAAGCTGAAAAGGGTACTTTATGGACTAAAGCAAGCTCCAAGCGCATGGAATGCTCGAATAGACAAGTATCTACACCAAAAAAGTTTCATTAAGTGTCCATATGAGCACATACTTTACATCAAAGTCCAAAATAATGATGTATTGATTATGTGCTTGTATGTAATGACTTGATATTTATAGGTAGCAATCCAAGCATGTTCAATGAGTTTAAAGAAGAGAGGACGAGCGAGTTTGAGATGACCGACATCGGGCCCATGTTTTACTACCTTGGCATCGAATTAAAGTAAGAAGATAAAGGCATTTTTATCATACAAGAAGACTATGTTATGGAAGTGATCAAGAAGTTCAAAATGGAGGATTCTAATCCAATCAATACACTCATGGAATGTGGAATCCATCTATCATGTTGTGAGGAAGGAGAAAGAGTTGATCCAGCACTCTTTAAAATCTTGGTTGGAAGTTTGCGATATTTAACATGCACAAGGCCTGACATTCTCTATGCAGTTGGAGTTATCAGTCGGTTCATGGAGAAACCAACAACCACACACTTAAAGGCAAGAACGAGAATTCTTCGATACATCAAAAGTACGATAAACTATGGCCTATTCTATTCTGTTTCTGATAATTATAAGTTCTTGGGATACAATGATAGCTATTGGGGTGAAGATGTGGATGACCATAAGAATACGGCTGGTTTTGTGTTCTACATAGGAGACGATGCCTTCATGTAAATGTCAAAGAAGCAATTGATTGTTACTCTCTCAACATATGAAGCAGAATATGTGGCTGCTACCTCATGTGTTTATCATGAAATTTGGCTGAGAAATCTATTACATGAATTGAGACTACTACAAGTGGATCCAACCAAAATTTTCATAGACAACAAATCAGTAATTGTCTTGGCCAAGAATCCAATCTTCCACAGTCAGAGTAAGCACATCGATACACATTGACATTATATTAGAGAGTGCATCAAAAGAAATAATGTGCAATTAGAATATGTGAAGACTAATGATCAGGTAACTGACATCTTCACTAAACCTCTTAGAAAAGAAGACTTCACAAGATTGAGAGTTTTGCTGGGAGTAACAAAATCAAGTTTAAGAGGGGTGTTGAAATGTAAACTTGATTTTGGGTTAAAAGTAATTGGGTCTAGCCCAAACAAAAAACCCAAGTTCTAGAAATATCAAACATTATAATATTCTAAGAAATTACATGTATGAAATATTGAGCATTTTGTAGGATTCTCTAGAAAGTATGAGAAAAATAAGTAATTGTAGAGAATAGTCTAGATAAAAATTTATAACCATTAAATCATGAATGTGTTGACAAAATTCTAGCCACAGATTTAGGGGAACCAACTAGTATAAATAGGAGGTATGTCTTAACATCTGTATCAAGCCAAAAAAAGTTAGAAGTGCTCAATAACACAAGTAGCCTATTTCTCAATTCTCTCTTCAAATTTCCTCCAACCTCCAAAATCTCTTTCCAACAAACTAAGTCTTCACATATCCTCTCCGTTCACAACAATGTCATGAAATCTTCACACGAACACAACGATCTAACCCCGACGAAACGAGATTTCCTTTGGGCACCCCCACGAGGGCTTCCCCATTATTCTCTAGGATAAGAAACAAAG
The DNA here is from genome assembly GCF_009727055.1 of Benincasa hispida. Taxonomy (NCBI): domain Eukaryota; kingdom Viridiplantae; phylum Streptophyta; class Magnoliopsida; order Cucurbitales; family Cucurbitaceae; genus Benincasa; species Benincasa hispida. The sequence continues at coordinate 8,344,047 of NC_052358.1, forward strand.
CGGAGTTGTGGGCTTGCTCTTAATTAATTTTGGGAAGAAAGGGAAAAGGAAGTTGTTTGCTTGAGAGAATTCACATTTTCATGGAGAGTTCCACTTTCAAGTAAAAACATATGAGGAAAAAAGAAGAGTATTCCAACCCTCACTATAAAAAAAAACGTGGAATTGAGAGATTAAAGGGAGTGGATAGTCACTAAAAGATAACTACCCTCCCTTTTATTTATAAAACAAAAATTCATAATTCATAATTTTGAATTTCAAATAATAACCAACTTTATTATTATAAATAACCATGTGTTATATCATATATAACATATAACCTATAGTTTGTATTATATCACATATAACCTATAGTTTATCAATCTCTCAACTAACCTATAATATGAATAACATTCATATTAATTTTAACTTATAGTTCTTATATGAAATAAATACATATAATAATATTTGAATTATATTCAAATATTTGTTTCTCTCATTAAAACTCTATATTATAATGCATCATATACATTATATCAATTTTCTCATATAATTAATTCCCTTTAATTCATTAGAACAATTCAAATTAATCCAAAATTAATTTGATTCTCATTAATCCTAATTGAGCTAATGAGGGGACCTTATGGACCTATAGATTGAAGATCTAATGATACTTGATTAATTAATTAAACTCTTTAATTAAACTAATCAACTTTTTATTAACTGTCGGTCACTCCACTAAAGACCGACAACTGCACTCATCACACTATAGGTATATTTCTACGTCCATTAGATCTATCCAATCAACAATGCATTGACTCTTCACAAATTTCTCGTAAGTACAACTGAGCCAAAATTACCGTTTTTGCCCTGTAGTTATATCTAACTTCTTTAGTACCACTGATCCCTCTTATGAACAATTAGTTACAATCCAACTATAATCATACACCTCTCGAGCCAGGAGATAGTGTGGGGCCACATTGTTCAAGCCCCGAAATCAGCCCATAAATGAGCAATTTCTTTATTTACCCTCACAAAAGGCAATGAGTGAATTTCTTCTTGTGTAATTGTGTTCCCAACTCTCCAAATTGGTAGGCTTATTAAGTTGGCGAAATCGGCCACTCTCACCTATATAGATCAAAAAATCGCCTTCATAGGCAGGAGTTCACAACTCACTCAAGATTCAGGTTAAGTCACATATGGTCATCCTAGTGAAATGTAAGTTTCTTCTAGCAACAGTGTAATAAAGATAGACTATTTATTTCGTAGTCCAGTCTTATACAAACTCTTTGTATAGGATACTTCGCTCACATGTCTCTACCTGAATGATCAAGATTAGATCATTTGTAGTACTTTACAACGATTGAAACTACAAAGCGGGCAATATCCGTAATGTCACCAAGATAAGGTATCTAGTCTTATCCATCTACTACGGACTGTTCAGATTATCACTTAAACATGATCCACCTGTATGTCTTCACATATATGTTTAAGTTACATCAGATAATCTCATATCTTAGTTTATTGGTTTTTGGATTAATGCAACTAAATTTCGAATAAATTACCTCTTATTTTATTAGATAAATAAAATGTTTGTATAAATACAATTACAAACTAAAAGACCACGAGATTTAGAGTATCAAACCCAACAATCTCCCACTTGTCCTAAAGCTAGTGGTATCGGATCTTTAATTGATAATCTATATATATTTGATTTACTTGCTTCATTTAACAAGTTCTTGTTATCTAATTCATGTGGTACAAAGCGTAAATTAAATAAGAATTATGCTATGTTATGGCACAAGCATTTAGGTCACATCTCTAAACAGAGAATTCAAAAACTTATGTCAAATGAAATTCTTGATTTCCTTGATTGAAGTAACTTCAACATTTGTGTGGAATTTATTAAGGGAAAACAAACAAACATAAGAAAATTAGGTGTCAACAGATGCTCAGACATCTTAGAACTAATACATATAGACACTTGTGGTCCATTCCCTATGGCTTCTTGGAATAGACAACAATATTTTATTGTGTTCATAGACGACTATTCAAGATATGGGTACCTATATTTAATTCATGAGAAGTCTCAATCTTTGGACGTTTTCAAGTCTTTCAAATTTCAAGTTTAACTTCAACTTGGAAAGAAAATTAAGGTTGTCAAATCTGATCATGGTGTTAAATACTACAGTAGATATGATGGATCAGGTTAACAATGTTCAGGGCTCTTTTTCAAATACCTAGAAGAATGTGGAATCGCCTCGTGATACACTATGTCGAGCAGACCCGATTGTGTAGTGGAAAGGAGAAATAAAATACTTAAGGATATGGTAAGAAATATCATTAGTCATTCTTCTCTACTAGAATCCCTCTGGGGTGAGCACCAAAGATTGCAGTATATATCCATAATAGGGTACCTAATAAAGCAGTAGCTATATCCCCTTATGAACTGTGACAAAAAAGAAGCCTAGTATCAGGCATCTTCACATCTGGGGTTGTCCAGCTGGAGTTAGGCCTTACAAACCTAATGAAAGAAAATTGGACTCAAGAACTATTAGTTGCTATTTTGTTAGGTATTCTGAGCGCTCTGGGGGTTTGAAGTTTTATGATCCCACTTCTAGATCATTGTTTGAGATGGGAAATGCTAGATTTCTTGAGGATGTTGAGTTTGGGGGGAAGATACATAAGAAAAATCTTTGAAAAGGAATTAGTTTCTTTTCCTTATGTGGTTATAAATGATGTTCAGGCTCTAATTCCTGACTACACATTGAACCAATTATAGAACAAGACAACATTGAAGTCCCCATTCTTGAACCTGAAGTTTAAACTCAACAACCTTAAGAAGTGCCATTACGGAGATCTACTAGAGAGAGAAAAAGTGCAATTCCAGATGATTATATTGTGTTTCTTCAAAAACATCAAAATGATGTGGGCGTAATGGAAGATGATCCAATCAACTTCCAAAAAGCTCTACAAAGTTCTAACTCTCAAGAGTGGATAAGTGCTATGGAAGAGGAAATAAAATCCATGAAAGAAAATGACATTTGGGAACTTTTCGAACTGCCATCAGGGGTGAAACCCATAGGTTATAAATGGATATTTAAAGTCAAAAGAGATTCACAAGGCAATATCGAAAAATATAAGGCTCGTCTTGTTACAAAGGGTTTTAATCAAAAGGAAGGCATTGATTAAAAGAGACTTTCTCTCCAGTTTTATCGAAAGATTCTTTTAGGGTAATCATGGCATTGGTAGCTCACTTTGATTTAGAGTTACATCATGTAAAAAACTGCGCATCTCAATGGGAACATTGATGAGACGATTTATATGATACAATCATAAAACTTTGTGTTTGATAGTTCAAAGTCTATGGTGAAAAAATTGAAGAAATCCATCTACCGTCTCAAGCAAGCCTCTCGTCAATGGTATCACAAATTCCATGAAGTGATAACCTCCTTTAGTTTTGAGGTGAATATAGTGGAAGATTGTGTATATCACAAGTTCAGTGGGAGTAAATCAATCTTTCTGGTGTTATTTGTTGATGACAAACTCATAGCAAGTAATGACGTAGGTTTATTGCATGACACTAAGAGATTTCTCAAAAGGAATTTTGAGATGAAGGATCTTGGTGATGCTTCTTTTGTATTAGGGATTGAAAAACTGTGAGATCGTTCTCAAGGTATTTTGAGATTGTCACAAAATAACTACATTGAAAAAATTTTGAGTAGATTTGGCATGAAAGATTGTGCACCAGGAGATACCCTTATCGCTAAAGGTGATAAATTTCATTTAGGTCAATGCCTGAAGATCACACTCGAGACTAAGAAGATGCAGAAGGTTCCCTATGCATCGGCTACTGAAAATCTAATGTATGCTCAATATGTACATTGGACTTGAACTTTCTGGTTATTAAAGAACGAGTTCAGAATGGTCAATTTTACATTATCTTATTATTTTTTATAATTTTAATTTCAGATTAATATATTTGCTTCCGATTAAGATTTTAATCAATACTTTATACATATTATCATCTAACAAACTATATATTTCATTCAAATTTTACAATTTTTTGTATATTTTTACTCACGTTCTTTTCATTGTCATCTTATTATATTATTATACCATTAATATGTCTTTTTGACAAACAAATAAGTATTTATTCTTGACAATTTAGCATGAATGATCATATACTTTTGTTTGTTAAAAAGATATATCCATGTATAATAATATAGTAAGATGATAATGAAAAGAACGTGATTAAAAATATACAAAAATTTATAAAATTTGAATGAAATATATAGTTTGTTAGATGATAATATGTATAAAGTAATGAGTAAAATATTAATCGGAAGCAAATATATTAGTTTGAATTTAAATATAAAAAATAATAAGATAATGTAAAATACAAAGATCTATTATAAATTAAAATCAAAATTGTGATATACAAATTAGAGATTCATTCCTTCAGAATATTTTCGAAAAGTTGTTATATCAAATCAAATCTGATATTAAACTGTCAATTTAAAATTCAAATTGGGCAAAAAAGATCCGCTCGCTTTACTCTTGAATCCTTGAGGTTGGAATCTCATAACCGACTCTTCCTATTTATATTGTGTTTCTATTCATAATCGATACACAATATAGCAATTACACTGTGTTCGAAAATACTATTATCCGACCATACTAGGAGTAACTTTGGAATTATAAAAGTGTTTGTCATGTGAGCGGCACACGTTTTGCCAAAATTCTTATTATCTACAATTTTTGACAAAAAAAAATAAAAAGAACCCGAATTTTGTCATTTCCTCCAAGTTTTCAATAATCTAATTATGCTGCATAAAAATATGGGCATGTAAGAAACAAATGGGTCATAGGAGTTTTGTCACCATAAAAACCAAAAAATCATGCCTTTAATATGAATCGTAGCGACTCCAAAACTCATTAATGTAAAAGAGACCCTCAATAAAGAGTACATCGACCATTCCATGTTGCAACACTTTCTTTTTAGGTAAGCTTATTTTTACAAATTTGAGTTTGGCTAGAAGGAAAGAAATTTCATGTTTTAGACCCTTATTCCACAACTTAAAAATAAAATATGCTCCACTTCTTATACCTATTTTATATTTTTAGACTCGTGGGCATGTAAATCTTCTGTTTTTGCTTTCAAGAAAATTGAAATGTAAAGATAAATTACTTGATATTTAAATTATTATAATAATATCATGTGCATGAGATAAAAGACGCAAACAAAATGAAAATTACATCTTATTATTCCAAATGAAAGTAAAAAGACTGAAAGGATGATTGAATACGGAGAGAGGACGTAGCTCAAGTAGAGACGCTGTATGGAACTCCCTTTCCTGTAACCCCAAAACCTGAAGTTGGTTTAAGAACCTCATAAGGCACAAGCCCAGCTCCACGCCTATTCTTCAACTCGTTGTTTTCATTCCTTAGGTCGATAGTCTTTTCCATTTTATCCAACTTCATTTTAAACTTGTCAAAGGCTTTGGCTATGATGGGGTCCTCAGCCCAAGCTGGCTCTATCTTCTTCCCAATATACTCCTCGTCTGGAGAATGGGCCGACAATATCAACATAGTTTGTGCCACTGTAGAAGCCTGAGCTATTGAAGGAAAGGCTTCAAGCATCACACCTTCAGGATTGCTTATAAACTCTTCTGGAATTTGGTCAAAGTCCTCTGTGGGCATGTTTGTCCTTGCAATACTAGGTCGGCTAGGAAAATAGCCTGCATGTGCGTATTGAATGAAGTTGACAGCTGAGTGGTGCCCACATCCTACCCAAGCTATGGTTGACACGATTTGAATAAGGTCTTTGGGGGTTTTTAGTGAGGGCCATCCTGCTTCCTTCTTTTTATCTGGATGTCCCTTTTCCTTGATTTCTTTCCACCAAGCTTTCAACTCTTTATCGTTCTTTATTGCTTTCTCATTTGGGTAATAGTGGTTCACATATTCTGTCATCCATTCCACTAAGGCCTCCCATAGGATTAGACCATCGTTGGCGAAAGGGTAGTCTTTGATGGCCAACTTAAGACCATGTAGTGCACTTTCATCTCTTTCCGCCATTCCCCTGATCATTTTGAAATTTGATCACTAGTAAGCATTGCATATCTTGATCTACCAAGATTGATCAAATTTGATTTTATTAATTTCAAATCAAAAGTTGTCTTGATTACCTGCGAATTAAGTCCTCGGGCAATGCTTGTGTGTTAAATTGCCACTCCTTCTTGTACACCAAAGAGCTAAATTCCATGGAATAAGATGCAGCAGAAAATGTGCTCTCAATGATGCCTCCAGCATTGATTAGAATTTCACGAGCATTTGAGTTGATCCGCATATTGAATCTAAAATGAGGATGCAATAGTCTATAGATTGGGTGCATAGTACTCAATTGTCTGTTTAAGGCGATTGCATATGGCTCCATGCAACAATGAGTTCTAAGCCTGCATATATATATTTGATTAATTTCTCAAAGGAAAAATCTTTTTTTTTAAATTATTTTTTTTTTATTTTTTATTTGTGTGGTAAAGAAGAGAAGAGCATGGTGGTTAGGTGCAGCCTCCTAATCATGACTCTTTCTCAAAATTAATTAAACAAACCCATAAATAGATGATATCAAACATTTTTTTTTTCGTCATGTCACTCCAACTACTTAATATAGCAAAAAAAAAAAAAGTTTAATTGCATGTGGAAAAACTATGGTTAGACACATGGATTATATTCAACCCAGAATGCATCCAAATACTTTTTTTTTTTATGTGCATGTAACATATATAGACATACGTACGTACCAATGAATAATGAGTTGGTGAACACAAGAATCATGAGCAAGAACATGGGCTTTAGCAAGCCTCCATAACCAGGCATTTGTGGCATGAGTGCTGGGTGAGAAAACTTGTTTCCATTGGGGTTTCCCAGCCATTGGTGGTCGAGTTAGCTCAATGGCCAAGGGCGTCAAAGTGTCATCAGCATTTAAGAAGAACAACGTTCTTGATCCATATAATGTCGTCCGTTTAATACTTCGTACTTTCTCTACATATTGCATTAAAGTGTCATGGTAATCCAATACAAATAATTTCTTCTGTGTTATTGCCTCTTCAACTGTGATGGAATTTCCTATTAATTTTTGAACTAGTTCGGTGGTGAATCCTGATTCTGGAGGTCCATATTCCTCAGGGTTGAGCTCACTCTTCAAAGGCCAACTCTGAATTTATTCATACAAAATTAAACAACTTTTATTAGGGATGAATATTACATATTATAGAGAGTAGGTTAATGTTGATTGATTATTAGTTGTCACTCACCTTGACCAATTGTATACAGTAAGGGTTGAGACCAGCAAGTGTCTGTCTTGCAAATTCACTATCACTAAGCCAATTGAACTTGTCTCCTGAAATAATATAATCAAATTAAACACAATGATTGTGAGGTAAATGAAGTTTGGACTCTCACTTTTTAACTTTTCTAAAGAAAGTCCTGTATGTGTGTACTTACTCTTTAGGGCTTCAGGTGGTGGGAATTTAATTAACTGGGCCTTGTCAGGTTGAATAATACTAGGCTCAACAGAAGGTGGGGCAGGTTGATTAGAGAAATTGAGCGTGGACATTATATTAAATTTAAGAATTTCATGAGCAGCAGGTGGGATTTCAATGCCATCTCTAAACATTAAGTCGACCTGAGTGAAGTCGGAGAAAGGCTTGGTTCCCAACTTATCTTTCTTCCCTGGGTTAGATGGGAACATTTTCTGCTTCACCTCTGAGAATGCTTCATCACGAGGAACATAAAAGCTTTCTTCACCCCTTCGTTCTGACCTTGGATCTAACCAATTGTACTATATTAGTTCTCGAATATTATATTCCAACTAACTATATGTGTGTTGTGTTGTGCTCAAATACATTTTCATGTCAGCAGGATCATAATTCAATTGGTTGAGCTATCTAACACAATCAAATGTTAGAGTTTCAAAGTCCTTTGCTTCACATAGTAGAACTCTCTCTCCCCCATTTTATTTTTTTATAAGAAACAAACAAAAATAAAGAAAGGTATTTAATTATATATTATTCATTCTTATTTCTTTTTCAATTAAACAAAAGGAATATAGAAAATACTTGGTAATTTTTTTGTTTTGCTCACTCAAATCTAAAATTTATAGATCAAAATTTTGATGGATACAGAATTATGATGTAGTTCTTAATTTTTACATTAAGAGAAATTTAGGTGCAGCCTAATTCCATGTTTTCCATTCTCTTACATACATTAAAAAAATAGTTTTTTAATAATTAAAAAAATAACATATGCCGATTTTTAATTGAGCGTAGCAGAGATTACAATAGATAGGTACAAACGGTTTTTCCTTAAAATAAACATGATAGAGAAAGATACTTTAATTTAAATAAGAAAAACACTCAAATGCATCTTAGGTAATATTTATCTTCGTGCATCAATTACATGAGTATAATGTGTATTCAATCTTAATATTTTGGTGTATTTTGGACTGTGGATGGAAGAAAACAGAGTTTATTATGTGACATATATATCATAGACAATTGGCCAGTTAGGCTCTAAAGAAATTGATCCATAATGCATCAGCCATTTTGCAGCCCACCTTTTGTCCAATAGAATTTGTCATGTGACCCACTCTTATTTCTTAATTTTAGAAAATATTTCTCGAGTGTTTTTTATAAAATTGGACCCCAGATCCTAAATAAAATGCTGGTTTAGATATTATTTTGGTTCTATTTTTTTAATTTTAATTCATTTTAGTGGATTTTGACCTAGTTTGGATCATACAATTTTAATTTTGGTTCATTTTAGTTTTTGTTATTTTGAAAATTAATCATTTTGGTCCCTTCATTATTTTTATTTTTATTTCATTTTTAAGAGATTAAAAAGGTCAATTTTTTAAAATTCAAGATCGAAATGAACTTTAATGAATATATTTCAAAAATAGAGAGTAAAATGAACCAAAGTCCAATGTATAAGAACCAAAATAAACATTTTGAAAAAAAAAACTTGGGTACATCCTAGTCCACTCAATGAAAAATTGACATGTGTCAATTAAATTTTTTTAAAAAAATTGTAAAAAGTTATTGTATTTATTTTGTATATAGAGAAATAGGAATATGACTGCGCCTAACTATTATTCTTTTGAAAATAGAAATGCAAAAACAACCAGAGTCAAAAGTGCTTGAATTAAATTACTATTTAAACCTAGAATGTTTAAAAAAAAAAAAAACATTTCATGAAATGTGTATAGACAAGTTATTTGCACTAGGAAGTATAGATATATACCTGATACAGAAGCAGGACGACCAGTTCTACAACGTCGAGGGTAAGGATATTGATTTGAACCACCAAGAACAGGTCTTTTCCATTTCATGTCTACATCAGGATCTCCGAGGTCGTTGTAGACATCGTAATCATAAATTCTTTCAAACGCCTTACGCTCATTCGTATCTACTGTTCCATCAGCTTTTTGGCCTTTCAAGTTCGCAAGGTCTTCTACTCTCAGCTTCACCAGTCCTGTCGGTGTGTCTTCGGGCAAATAGGACTGTCGTGCTCACATTCGATTATTATTAGTAGGACAATTAATTTGAATCACCTCATCATTATTATACAATAATATGAACCAACCTTAGTGGAAAAGAAGATCCTGCGTTGGTCAGGAATAAGATTCTTGGGTTGGACCCATGAGTTGCAGCTGAACGTAACTAAGTTTTGAGATGTCGAGTTTGCAATATGAACAGTATCGATAAACTTTTCAGTCGAGTTGTCTTTCAATTCAACAATCACAGCTCCAATTTCTCCAAAACCTTTTGGAACTTCAATTTTAGCAACGTACTTGTATTTTTGCTCCGATGATTCATTTTGGATTAATTTCGCCTCACCTCCAATCAGTGACTTTTGCTGTCCATCTGTGCGTATATTCCAATTCCACCATTCAAATTGATTTTACATATTTACATATGAAGGTTACGATACAAAAATAAAAATAAAAAATGCATTTTTTAAAAAAAATAAAAAACAACACTTACCTCTATCCAAATCGGAGCTAGCAAACTTCAGAAAGAGGGTGTCGTCGGAAGGAATCTTTTCATTGAGTTTGGGTATCACAATAGCAACTGCAATGATGTTAACAGCCATCTCTGCTACTATAATAATCTTTCTTGTGTGAGGTTGTAAAACTACCAACAACTCCTACCATATTTATAGATTGAAAGTTTGTTTTCAGCCCAAGCAACCTGCCACATTTTTTTAGATTTTTTTTTTTAAAATATTTGTTAAAAAAATTTTCTTTCCTCTTTTTTTAATCTTATTTTTGTAGCCAATAGAAAAGCCTTCCTTCTGCCAAACTTAATCAATAAAGCACTATTTTACTTTTCCTAGGGTTAATTATTGGACTTAGTCTCCTTCTTTGAAAGTAAACAAAAACAAAATCTCGTTTATTTACAATTAAAAAATTTATTAATTAAGTTAGCATGATAGAAAACATGGAATGATGAGTATAGTGTAGTAAACCCGAGAGATTTGAAGTAATAAAATAGTTTTTTTTAGATAACGTCACATGATCAAATCTGACACTTAGGTCGAGTGATAAAATTTTGAATATCAAAAAGACACCTCGAAGAAAACAAAAAAAAAAAAAACAACACGAGAACTTCATCTTAGAACAAGCTCATGAGCCACCCTATTGCAATTTCTATGGATAATTGTAGGTTTGGAAACACCAACTCTTATAATTGAAATCTCAAGTACAGAATAAACTATATAATAATCCACTTTATCAATTCGAAATTTGGCCCAAATACCCCAAATTTCTTGGTACTCCACAGTTATTTTCATAAATTTTCGTATTTATTGTTTTTAATCTTTCCATCTATTACGTTTTATTATTTTATTCTTTATCATTATCAAAATAGATAAATATAAAAGTATTAAAAGGAACAAATAGAATTTTAATAATTCTTTAAAAAATTGATTTTTTAATTGTCTTCAAAGTCGACGCCTTACGTGTTTGGCTGTACGTGATTCATTTAATTATGTTTGAAAATATGAATAGGTTTAAGGTTGCTTATTAAATAAATTAGTTGAACAACTTGCACTTTTTTTTATTTTCCAAAGGACGCCAGTCGCAGTCATCACTTGTATACATATGACTGAATTTAAAATTAATGTATGGTCTCCCCCTAACAATCTCTACTTTTTATTTATATACCCATATTATTTTTAATTTATATGTCTTTTTTTTAAACAATTAAATTCATTTATTATTTCGTTGTATAATTAAAAATTTGTAATCTCGGAGAAAGTTCGAATTTATCTAAAAGTTATTTTAGTTTTATCAAAATTATAGAGATTTTTTTATGAAGTTTATCAAAGGATAAGAATGAAATTCTTATCTTTTTAAAAAAAAAAAAAATCAAACTTATAATTAAAAAAACAATTATTTATATGACAATTTACGGAGAAAAACGGGTTAATTGGATAAGAGGGGTAATTTTTGAAAAAAAACTAGGGAAAGGGGGGTTGTTTAGAAATAAATTAGGATAATGGTTTTTTTTTTTTTTATGGGGTGCATCCCTTTAAGAGATACACCCACTTTTTCTTTTTAATTTTTTTAAATTTTCTATCTATTTCGTTTTTTTTTTATCTCTATTTCATTTTTTTCCTTCTAAACTATTTTTTTAAATGTTTTTTTATATAAAATATAATTTTATTTCTAAATTTTTAGTTTAATTTCTATTTGATTTATAGGCTTTAAAATGTTATATTTTTAACGAATGAATTTTGATTAAGTCCTATTTCAATTTAGTATAAAGGTTTTACAATGTTACAATTTTATCTTGAAATTTGAATTTTGTTTCAATTTGGTCTAAAGGATTTAAGATTTGCATTTTAACCTCGACATATCATCATGTATACACTACTAAGTAATATAATTAAAATTTAAAAATGTTACAATTTCACCATTGAGTTTTTTTTTTTTTTTTTTGAGCCAACACTATTTTTAATTTTTTATTTAAGAGTTAAGATTTAAGATGTTAGTAGATGTTAACATGATGATATGTCGAGATTAAAGTACAAATCTTAAATCTTGTAGATCAAATTGAAACAAAATTCAAATTTTAAGATAAAATTGTAAATTGTAAAACCGTTATACTAAATTGAAATACAACTTACTCAAAATTTATAGATTAAAAATATAACATTTTGAAGCCCTAAAATCAAATAGAAATTAAACTAAAAATCTAGAAATAAAATTATATTTTATAACCAAAAAAAAATAACATTTGACAATCTCAATACTAAAGAAAATAGAAATTGAAATAGAGATAACAAAAAAAAAACAAAAAGTAAAGTAAATAGATAGAAAGTTAAAAATTAAAAAATTAAAAAATTAAAAAAAAACCATTTTCTTAATTTATTTCTAAACAACCCCGTTTTCTTAATTTCTTTCAAAAATTACCCTCTTGTTCAATTAACCCGAGAAAAATGATTAAAACAGCTCAATAAAGCTATTGGCTTCAAATTCCGATTACTGACTAAACAATTACAATCAATTTCTCCATTCCATCGCTATCATGCGTGTTAAATAATAATAATAATAACATGGTAAAAATCAAAAGTTTGTGTGAAAATGATTACCAAACAATATTTTGTATAAATTTTTAAAATTTCGAATTAAGATTATTTAAAAAAAAAAAAAAACTACCAAAAGATAACTCTATTTTATTTTATTTTAGTTTCTAAATTTTCAAAAACATCTATTTTAATTTTTAAACGATTAAAAATGACTATTTTGTTCCAAACTTTTTAACAAAATTGTGAGGTTGTAATTTTAGAGTACTAAGCTCTAGATGGTCGGTTTTATTTTATTTTTTTCCTTTTGTATACCCATTTTTCATGTAACCATTAAACCAAATTAAGTTGTGTTCTCAACCATTTTGATAAGAAAAAAAGTTTGCATATTGTCCTAAACTCTATTATGATCTAAAAACATTTAAACCCAAAAAAAGAACACCTAAAAGTTTGAATGTCATTACCATTCAAATTGCATAAAAACTTACCATTCAAATTGCATAGAAACTAAGTCCACAAATTATGATTCTAATCTCAATGTAAAATAAACTAAATAAAGGTAAATAAATGTGACCCAGATATAAAATAATTTCTAAAAAATTGCAAATAAATGTTACTCACACAGGATAAGAAGGGATTTAGAGGATGAGAAGAGAGTATCTCAATGACTTACAAAAATGTGTGAAACTGAAAGGAAAAACACTCAAAATCTATTTAACATTTGATATCTTTAGATATATCTTATTTTTCATAAGAATAATTTTGTAAATATCTAAAAATATTTTGATAACTTATTTGTTTCGTATGATTTCTACTCGAAAAACGTCTTAAACTTATATAATGTTTGAAAAACTTCCTAAACTTCATCGATTTATAATTTGAATATATAAATATTTGTTTTTAATAATTTGACTTCCTTTTTAAATTGATATAGTTTATATTCTTTTTACATGTTGTTTTTTTTAATAAAAATAAGTATTAATTTGAATGAATTGAATATCATTCTAAAAAAGAGAAAGAAAAAATATTTCAAAAAAAATTATCAAAAAATAAAAGAGAGTTTTAAAATTAAAAAATGAAACTAGTGAAAAGAATTTAAAATGTGAAAAATACTTTCTCAACTTCTATACGATATTTGTAAATAATATTAAAAAAAACACACCCACAATTTATTCAAGTGGGCCAGTCAACTGATGGCTTCTTTAGAATCTAGTAAAACACTTTTTAGGATTATAAAATCTAAAAAAAATGTATATTTTAAATGATAAACATATCCGGACGGATCACATACGTTTTGAAAAGTATTATAATCATTATCGATAACTTTTTTATAAAACTAAAATAGTTATCTAATTTCAACACGAAGCTATTGGCAAACTAAAAATAATAATAGTAATAATAATTAAAAAATAATAAGGAGAGAAAAATTGTCCCTCACACCTTTTGGTTTCACATGCACAATGAATGATTCCAACTTTACAAATTGAAAATATATAATCATTGCCAAGAAGAGGGCATAGTGTTTATACAATATATAATCATTGACCTCACTCTTTGCCTCACTTTTCAGATATTATTTTGGTAAAGATATTATTTTTGTTTTTCTACGGTAAAATTATTCAATTTTAATCTATATATTTTCATTTAATTCAATTTTAATTTTTATAAGTTGAATAAATCTTAAAATTAATCTTCCATACTAGTCTTTTTTTTTTTTTTTGTTATTTATAATATTTTAATTATAAATTTAAAAAAATATTCACATATCATATTTTCCTACCTGAAATTATTATCTTTAAATTAACTTTAGTAAAAAGTAATTTCGAGAGACAAAATTTAAAATTTATAAAAAGTAGAGACTAAAACTAAGTTTTAATTTTAAAATAAATCATTTTGAAGAAATTAAAATGTTTGGCAACCACTCAAAATAACTTTTCAAGTGTATTTTAATCGATATTTTTTTTTCTCAAAAGTATTTCAATAAAAATGAACTTTTTGAAAAACATATTTTTCTCAAGTCAATGCAATAAGATCTTAGACGTTTGAGAGTACATAAAAAAACAAAAATTTAAAAATTTTAAAAAAAAAATAATAGTATTAAATGGTATTTTAATCATATTAGTATTATTTTATTATTTGGATAAGATTGTCTCATCATCCCCATCCGGATAATATTCCAAAATAATAATTATTATATTATATTTATTCTTTTTTAAGCGTATATTTTATTTTATTTATTTTTGCATGGACAGAAATGGAAAGCCAACCTGGCATTGGGGCCCTTCCTTCCAAGAAACTTCCAACCCTTCCCATCTCTAGCTTTTATTTTAAAGATATTACAATTAGATACTTCTTTCACATGGAAGGAAAAATGGCCTACTTCCATTTGAAATTAGATTGATAAAAATTTATTATGTGATAGATTTATTTTTAAACATTAAATTATTTTTATTTAATTTTACTATAAAATAGAGCATATGAAGCGTAGTCTAGGTTGCACATAATGATGTCTTTTAAAAAAAAAAAAAAAATTTCTTAACTTTGAGTCTAGTTTCTATTTAATCTCTGGATTTCAAAATTGTCACACTTTAAAGTTTAAAGTTTTGAGTTTTATGTTAATTTAGTCCTCTAATGTTTCAAAGTTCCATAATTTTATCTTTGAGGATTGAGTTTTTATTTCAATTTGATTTTTAAGCTTCAAAATTTATACATTTAATCTTGATTTTTTTATTCAATATTCACTTTCAAACTTTAGTATTGAAAGTGTAAGTATTAAAAATATAGGGACTAAATTAGAGAAAATTTAAACTTCAAAATTAAATTTGTGACGCTTTGAAATTTGGAAAACTTAAATTAAAATCAACTTCAGAACTTAAAGACCAAAAGTATAATAACTTTTGACATTAAATCTAAAAGATCAAATTGAAATAAAAACTCAATCTTTATAATTATTTTTTTTTTATTAAAAAAAGTAATTTTAACTATAAAATGAATTATATATTACGGAATGAGGAATGTTTATAAAATAATTACTCTAGATCTCGTTGTCAATTCTATATTTGAGATGAGATTGAATTTAAAAGTTGACTTATAATAAAACCAAAAGTGAAAGTAATTGATATTTGTAAAGAAGTTTTGAAATAAAATTATGTAGATTACTTGTTATAAAACCAAAATTGAAGACATATTTGTAAACAAGTTCTTAAATAAAATTCTCCAGATTGAAGCAAAGACGTGATGGGCATTAAATAAATCTTGGTATGCAGTCGTCCAATATGGACTTGTATTGTTCGATACATGGTCGTCCACTTGGAATACATTGACCACTATTATTTTATTGGTTCCTCCAATCAATCCACCTGCCAGCTTCAACTTAGTTTGAATCTTTGAATTAATGATAAATCATCCATTCTTTTTAAGGATGCACCCAATTTTATGCATCCACTTGCATAAAAAAAAAAAAAATTAAAAATATTCTAACCAATAAATACGAAGAGTTTGTGATACGATAAATTGATTGGACAATTTAATAATACGTACAAAAAGGGAGATGTTACTCGATATACATTTAAATATTTTTCTTCTTTTTATAATTTACTTATTTAGACCTCGATAGATTTTTTTAAAGATTTTGATGTACTCAATTGTTTTAAAGTGTAATATTTATATATAATAAAAAGCAAACATAAACATAGTTGATTTGGAATTACATAATTTTTCTTTTTAAAGTTAGAAGTTCTAAGTTCAATGTGTGTTTGTAAATAAAATAAATATGCGATCGCAGTTTTAAAAAAACTTAAAAATTAAAGAAAAAAAATTGTGCAATTAGCGTGAATATCATTATGGTTGACTTAGTTTAAAAAATTACTATATGTATATTTGGGAATGTTTCTAAAATGGTTAACATCACTTTCAAAATTTACTATAAATTTTAAAAGTATATCTACATATTGTATTTTCTTACATGAAAATTATTATTATTATTTAATTAAGTTTGGTTTATCAATTTTGAGAACTATATTCATTAAACATATAACGATTAAAATTGAACAAATTTCAAAATATAAAAGACTAAAATTTGAGGTTGAGTTTGATCTACACTTCGAAATTTGATAAATGAACAAGATTTTTATAGTGGGAGATTTTCAAGTATAGAAAAATGAGAGAAACTATTTGCAAAAAAAAAAATTTAATCTTCTTTGATATAGATTGATAAAACTAATAAAAGTCTATTAATTTCTATCAATTGAAACTAATAGAAGTCCAATAGAAATCTATTAATATTTATCTATATTTATCGGTGTTTTCTTTCAATTTTTATAAATAGTTCAATATTTTTTCTCTTCATAAATTTATATATATATATTAAAAAAATAATTAAAAAATGCAAAATTTAATCGTGCAAGAAATTTACCTCGTGTGGCCGCTACTATTATTGGACCGAAATGTCCAAACACTCGCCTAACGGGATTCTTCAGTCTCCACGTGACGGAAAACTGTACACCATCTGTTTTTAACCAAATTAAATAAATTTAGTTTTTGAAAGTTGACGATATTTCAAATGTTTAACAAGTTAAAATACAGCAGTTAAAAAAATAAATAAATAAAGAATATGGTAGTAATTGTAATTCTATTATTAAAATTTCAATTTTAAAAATTAAGTCTTCAAACTTAAGTGAGTGTTAAAAATAGGTCAATTTAGACCATTAAACTTACCTAATTATATAAATGGTAACATTTGTATAAATTTTGGGGTTAAATTTTTAAAATTTGTGGATTCAATTTATACAATTACTATAAATTGAGAGTCTAATTTTAACACTTGTAAAAATTTAAGAGCCTAATTTTTATAACTGAAAGTTTAAGGATATAAATACAACTATAACTATACTTGAAGGGCGGTTTTTATAATTTGTCCTATTTAATTAGAGTTGAATGGCCACTTGTCCAATTGGCCTATACTATATAGAGATTCCCTTAACTTCGTCCGTGATTGCTCTTTTCTTTTTCGCCATATGCGCTGATTTTGATTCGGTGGGTGAGGGTGAGCAGCCAGCCACGCATCCATTTAAGAAAACCCTAATAATTTCTTTCTTCGGCTCTTCAATTTTGAATATATCTAGTTTGAGTTTGAAATTCTTTTTAAATACTTTCCATTCTCATTGTCAATAATTACTTCCTCGATAAGTTATACATTTATGTCGTTGACTATCTTTTATCGATGTATTTAAAATTCAACTTCAATTTTAAAGACCATGATAATCGTATAGGTTATTTCATAATTACCAATTTATTTTCTGTTTTTATTCTTAACTTTTAAGATAATCTATTCATTTTGTTGTTTTATTAATTCGGAAAAGGTTTTAATTTTTTTTTAAAGAAAATGTGAAAAGGGAAAAACATAATTACTAAGTCTAAATCGTTACAAACTAAAAAATTATTACCTCTATAAAAGTTTAAGAACCAAAAAGGTTTTTATGTTTAATTATACAGTATATAATTAATATCTCATGTTATAACATAGATGTTGTTGAATGAAAAATTTTGGATAAATTACAAATTGTCATGTTATTTGTTAAATTAATGATGAAATTACAAATAATTGAATTTGAGACTAATTAAAAGTTGACATGTGTCTAAATTGAAAATGTAGACGGAAATTGGTAAATGTCAATGATGTCGTGTGTTTTCATCTTTACCGTTGAATTATTTTGGTGTAATTAAATATTAAGATTTGGGCTAAAGTCTAATTGAGCAAAAAAGAAAAAAAAAACATAATTTGACCCAAATCCAATTAGTTGAAGCCAAGACCCAGGTTCATGAACCATCCAAACTCAAGCCCGTAAAGCCCACCTGAGAACTCTCTAAATAGAGGAGTTATTCTTCATTTGAAGGGTTCATAAATTTTGCACTCCAAAAAACCTAGAGAGAATTCTCCCGAACAATCGGACAACTCTTTTAACTCCTGAAGATTGGACTACTCCTTGAAGCTCAAGACTTGAAGATACAAATATTTTTCCAAAATTCAACTTCAAGAATATCTACGCGGTCCACTTCCAATACATCGAGCGTACACATTCAAATGAGAGAGAATCATGGGATAAAGTACTAGGGATCGAACTGTATGAAATCTATATAAAACAAGTTCAACTCCACGAAACATGTTTATTCAGAAACCTCGTACGAATAGATGTAATTTAAAATAAAATAAAATACAAGGATCAAAATAAGCATAGCTCATCTAACGTAAAACTTGTACTATATTAACTTTGAGGTTAAAGATTTAATTCATCCCTTCCAACATATTGCGAAAAAAATATACGTAAACTAATGTACTATACATTAAAGTTTTGAAATTAAATGGTTAATTAAATGAAACAGTGGATCATATATGATGATTTAATTTATGACTATTTAATTATAGTGGTTGTTCTTTAGTGGTGTCTTTTAGTGATATTTCTTTCACTTCAATAAAAAAAAAAAGATAAAAACAATTATTTTAATTGCATATAAGACAAAATATAAAAATAAAAAATTATCAAATAATTTTTTTTAATTGAAAATAAAACAAAATTACCAAACAAGTTGTATTTTTCTTGTTTTCTAAGCACAAAGAAAGCAAATAATAATAATAATAATAATTAAAATATAGGGCTGACTTTAGATTAGCAAACTGTAATTACAAATATATTCAATCCAAATTAAATTACAAAAAAGGCCATGGAAACCCATCCCAATCGAGAACGATGCTATGTACGTTAAACTCAACCCTTCGCTATGCGGCTTTTTTTGTGACTGCAACGACGTCGTCATTACATTCCGGTGGGATTCCGGCTAATTGTTCGATGTCAGCAAGGTGGATGAGTGTTTCGTATTTGGAATCAAAGGTTTTGTCACAGAACTTTTAGGCTTCAATTGGAGGAGGATCTTGGAAACGTGGTAGATTCTCATAATACAAATCAAGAGATAAGAGAAGAAGATTGTTTTCTTACACAATTTAAGAGAAATGAGAACTTAAAAATTTCTTTAACTTGCTTTTCTTTCTTTTCTTGCTTATAAACGAGAAATCTTACGTATATTTATATTAGTATAAAAGTACATCAAAAGACATTAATACCAATACATGTGACTCTTCTTCAATACATGAACATTCATCAATATATTTTGTAATTCGTGTATCTAACTATTCCTTGAATCTCAACTATTCATGTATATAATAATGTAATTCATATATTTCAATAAAAGTCTAGATTAGTTTTTACATCCTCACTTAATCTAGATTTGAGTAACTCCATGTTTTTCTCTGAACTTAACAAATAAGTCAAACTTCAATGCCTTTGTAAAAATATCTGCCACTTGATCTTGAGTCTTGCAATGTTTCACTATCACATCTCCATTTTTAACCAAGTCTCTGATACAATGATACTTGATTCTAATATGCTTGTTTCTTCCATAGAAGATTGGATTATTTGATAATGCTATGACAGAACCACTATCCAAAAAAAAAAAAAAAAAACACAAACAAACACTTCTTTGAGTACACTTCAATTCTTTCAACATCCACCTACGTCATAAAGCTTGACATCCAGTTATAGATAAAGAGATATATTCTGCTTCAGTGGTAGAAAGAGCAACAACAGATTGTTTCTTTGAAGTCCATGAAAAAACACCTGAACTGATGCTAAAAACATAACCAGATGACTTTTATGATCGTCCACATTACCGCTTCAGTCACTATCACAAAAACCAGACAACACTGATTTTGGAACTTTCTTGTAATAAATTCCAAAATTAATGGTGCCAAGAATGTAACGAAGAACTCTTTTACTTGCTTCCTAGTGACTTCTCTTCGGGTTTGTCATGAATCTACTTAATATACTTATAACAAATAAAATATCAAGTCTTGTTACCCTCAAGTATATCGAGCTTCCAACTAAACTTCGATACAAATATGGATCAACATCTTTTCCAATATCATTCTTGGTCAATTTCAAATTTGCATCCATAGGCATGTTGTAAGGAAATGCATTTTCCATCCTAAACTTTTTAACAAATCATGATACTTTTGTTGTGAGATGACAATTTCTCCGTCTTTTTGCTTAACTTCCACTCTGAGAAAATAATGAATGAGGCTCATATCACTCGTCTCGAATTTCCTTTTCATGGAATTCTTAAAATCATCACACAACAATTTATCATTTCCAATAAGAAGTAAATCATCAATGTACAGTGAAACAATAAGAAATTTTTCATGCTTATCTTCTTTGACATAGAGTGCATGCTCATATGGACACCTTCAAAATCTCGTCTTTAGATAGAAACTGGCAATGTGACTGTACCAAGCTCTGTACAAGGCCTTTTTCAACTCGTACACCTTTTCTTCTTCTCCTCTTTCCACATAATCCGAAGGTTTTTCAACAAATATCTCTTCCTTCAAATATCCATTAAAAAAAATGATTTTACATCCATTTGATAAACTTTCCACCCATTTTAAGCAGCTAAAGACAAAATCAATCAAATGATCTCAACTCTTGTCACGGGAGCAAATATTTCTTCATAGTCTACACTATATTCTTGCTTGTAGCCTTTTACAACAAGTCTTGCCTTGTATTTTTCAACTTTACCCTTTGACTCCAAAAGCTTGTTTGTTTGTTGGAAGCTCCATCAACCCCTATGTTTCATTTCTTTTTATCGCATCAATTTCTTGATTCATTGCAATCTTCATTTCTCATCTTGAATTACCTAATCAAAATTTATAGGATCAACACCAGCAAATAATGCAAAATTAGCAAAATGATCATCGTCAATTCTGCTTGTAGCATTATAAATATCTTGAATATTCCTCATCCTCCTTGGTGAAATTTCATCATCACTTGTAGAAGATGACGCCACCGTTTGAATTTCTACTTGCTCCAAGTCTTGATCACCTTCATTCTCATCCATGCTAATATGAAATGTACTTTCAGCTTCACCAACGACATGCTAGTTCCAGTATTTATCTTCATTGAAAATCACATCTCATCTGATAATAATTTTTCTTGACACGGGATTATACAATCGATAAACTTTAGAATTTTCACTATAACCTTATCCTCCTTCCCTCTACCAAATCCATATAGAGCCCACAACTCATGGATTCTCACATCGAGAATACCAAGATAGCCTCGTGGTAGTGTCAAGTTGATGTTCGAAGGTCGAGGGTCGAGTGTTACTCGATTGTGTTCGAGATTCTACAAGTTCGCATTGTTTGCTGGTTTGTTCACGTGACGTTCGTGCTGTTGAACGTTGGGTTGATTGATCAAGGGATACGAGAAGAAAAGTGCTTTAAAGCATGCTCATGCATCATATAATATAAGATAATATATGAATGCATTAAGCATATCCATGCATCATCCATCTCCCACTTGTCTTAAAGATAGTGAGGTGTGTGGGTTGTACAAGATAATTACAAGTACAAAACAATAAACTAGGGCACAAAGGCCCATTACAACAATACTCCCACTTGCCCTGGTCCAGTCGCGGTCGGTCCCATAGACCCATGCTCTATAGGTGACCTTCAAACACTATAGCCGTGAGAGCCTTCATAAACGAATCAGCAATGTTGTGCTATAAAACTATCTTTGTGACAATCACATCCCCTTGATGCATAATCTCTCTGATGAGATGGTATTCCCGCTCTATATGTCTGCCGCGCTTGTGACTCTGAGGCTCTCTGGAACTTGCCACAACACCACTATTATCGCAATA
The DNA here is from genome assembly GCF_009727055.1 of Benincasa hispida. Lineage (NCBI taxonomy): Eukaryota > Viridiplantae > Streptophyta > Magnoliopsida > Cucurbitales > Cucurbitaceae > Benincasa > Benincasa hispida. The sequence goes on from NC_052358.1 coordinate 8,366,361, forward strand.
AAGGGTGATGGGTCTAGACATGTCTGGAACAACTTTCAGACCAATAAGAAACTTTCTGAGCCAAACAACCTCCTTAGCAGCTTCACAAGCCGCTACATACTCGGCCTCCATAGAGGCTGTCTCTTATACACATCTAGATGTGTATAAGAGACAGCTCCTTAGCAGCTTCACAAGCCGCTACATACTCGGCCTCCATAGTGGAGTCAGCGATGCACCCCTGCTTAGTGCTTCGCAACACTACAACCCCTCCATTAAAAGTAAACACTGATCCTGAAGTGAATTTTTTGAGAATCCTTATCAGTCTAAAAATTAGAGTCCGTGTACCTGGTAAGGATCAAATCCTTATAACAATACACAAGTATGTAGTCCCTCATTCTTCGAAGATACTTAAGAATGTTCTTGACAGCTGTCCAGTGACCCTGTCCTGGATTAGACTGATATCTACTGACTATCCTCACAACGTAGCAGATGTCAGGTCTAGTACATAATATCGCATACATCAAACTGCTAACGACAGATGCATAAGGGACCCGTCTCATTTTCTCAATCTCTTGAGGTGTCTTAGGACACTGCTCCTTAGACAATGCAACTCCATGCCGAAAAGACAAAAGGCCCCTTTTGGAGTTCTACATCGATTACTTGACCAATATCTTGTCAGTGTATGATGCTTGAGACAGTGCTAGCACTTTGTTCTTTCGATCCCGAAAGATCTGAATCCCAAGAACAAACTGAGCCTCTCCTAAATCTTTCATTTGGAATTGGGCCGTTAGCTAGTTCTTAATTGAAGTCAGTAAACCTACATCATTCCCAATGAGTAGTATATCGTCGACATATAATACTTGGAAAACTACTGAATTATTGATGATTTTCTTGTAGACACAAGGCTCATCAACGTTTTGGTCAAAGCCATAAGATTTTACCGTAGTAACCTTATGTTCCAAGATCGAGATGTCTGTTTCAGTCCATAAATGTACCGATTCAATTTGCAAACCTTTTGCTTCTAGCTTTAGGTTATGAATCCCTCGGGTTGCTCCATATAAATGGTCTCCTCAAGATTACCATTCAGAAAGGCAGTCTTGACATCCATTTGCCATATCTCATAGTCATAATATCCTCATAGTCAACTCTCTCCATCTGGGTACTATATTGACTTGAGAATGGTAACAGGCGAGAAAGTATCCTCATAGTCAACTCCCTCCATCTGGGTATAACCCTTTGCAGGAAGTCTAGCCTTGAAGGTTTTCACCTTCCCATCAACACCTTGTTTCATCTTGTAGATCCATTTACAACCTTTAAGTTTAACCCCATCAGGTTGATCTACAAGATCCCAAACTGAGTTGAAGTATATAGACTCCATCTCGAGATCCATGGCTTTGACCTGTTCATCTCCGTCAACATCCTCCATTGCCTTCTTGCAAGACAACAGATCCTTAACCTCGCCATCGGCTTCCATAGTCAGGTTTTTAGTTAAACCCATATAGCAAATAGGTGGGTTCGCAACCCTCCCACTACGTCGAGGTTCTCTCAACTCTTGAGGTGGATTTAACCCATTAGATGAACTTCCATCAACAAATCTTGTTGATGTAATAAGCTCTTCAACAACTTTTGTTGAAGTTTCAGTTGTTTCGTTGGAAAGCTCACGTAACACGATTTTACTTCTTGGACTGTGCTCCCTTATATGGTCCTCCTCAAGGAAGGTAGCATTTGTTGATACAAACACCTTGTTTTCCTTAGGATCATAAAAGTAACCCCCTCATGTCCCTTTGGGGTAGCCTACAAATAGGCACAATCTCGAACATGGTTCCAGTTTCTTAGGATTAGTCTCAAATACATGTGCTGGAAAACCCCAAATGTGGAAGTGACGCAAACTAGCTTTACGCTCGTTCCACAGCTCCAAGGGTGTTCTAGCAACACTCTTGGAGGGAACACAGTTGAGGATATAAGCTGCAGTCTCTACTACAAAACCCCAAAAAGAGTCCGGTAAGGAAGCATAACTCGTCATCGACCGAACCATGTCCAACAGGGTTATGTTTGTCCTATCTGATACACCATTCTACTGAGGTGTACCAGGTGCTGAGAGTTGGGAAATGATTCCATGTTCTATCAAATAGTTCTGGAACTCAAAATCCAAAAAATCTACACCCCGATCAGATCGAAGTGTCTTAATCCATTTATCTAATGCATTTTCAACTTCAGCCTTGAACTCTTTGAACTTTTCAAAGGATTTTGACTTATGTTGTATTAAATAAACATAACCATACTTCGAATAATCATCAGTAAAAGTGATGAAATACTCATAGCCTCCCTTGGCTCGCACATTCATCAGATCACAAAGGTCTAAATGTACTAATCTAGAGGCTCTTTGGCCCTATAATCTTTTTCAGTAAAAGGTCTTTTAGTCATCTTACCTTCAAGGCATGACTCGCACACAGGTAAAGAAGTTTCCTCTAACTCATTTAAAAGTCCATGAAGGAACTCTTATCAAAGAGAATCCAGGAGCGGAAGCAAGATCGTTCTAAATTCATTGTGACAAAATACAAGCATTCACAAAAAAACAAGGCAGTTATGCATCTTTTAACAAATTAGACATGCTTTAGAAATTAAATACAAAAGTAACGAGAGACATACCTTTGAAGAAGGTTTCTTCTAATTTTCTCTCGCTCTCGTGGAGTCTGGAACAACAACTTCTCGCTGTCGCTTAGAACGGCAACCCAATCGTCTAGTGGATCATTTGGTCAATCACGAACAACCTTCTCCACGAACAATAAGCCTCTCAGACATCATCAGTCAGTAACCTTGGTATTCTCGGAGTGAGAATCCAGGAGGTGTGGGCTATGTTGGATTTGGTAGAGGAAAGAAGGAAACAATGATCAAACTCAACGACCAAGCAAGTGGAAGAGTATAGTGTCTATCGTATAGACTCTATGCTTGATCGTTTAGTAAAATTTCAGCAGGTACACGTTCGTTTAGGAAATCAGGTGTGATCTTTTACACGATCATTGAGTGAAGCTCGCTTGCCATGCAATCGTTTAGTAAAAAAACTACACAATCGTTTGGAGAATGGTGCGTGTACACAATCGTTTAGACAAACACTTGTAGTTGTCGTATAGTCTTTCGTGAGCTAAACGATAGACAGTGTACTTAATGAAGCGATTCTTTACAAAATGAAAACAGTTTTCATTTTATTCTTCAGTTATGAAAACTGAATAAAACCTCCCACTTCACGCATAGTTAAAAGAGAAACCGCCTACAATTATCTCATAATTGTTTTAATTATAAATAAATATAATAACTAACTTATCATATTATATTTATAACCTATAGTTTTAATATCACATCATATGTAACATTTAAACCATAGTTCCTTTCTCCTTACATGATAATAATCATATTTATATCAAATTCCTCCAATTAATGTATCTCATACATCATGTCAACTATATCATATATAATTGAACCAGTTTAATCATATCATATATAATCAAACTCTCTCTTGTCAATTTGAACACTTCAAACTAACCCAAAAACTGATTCTCCACTTGAATCTATTGAGCTACCAAGGGGACCTTATGGACCTATAGCTGGAAGCTCCAATGGTACGTGAATAGTTGACTAAACTCTTTAGTCACGAGATCTACCATCCATCTAGAACATGTAGAATGTGAATAGCTGAATAAACTCTTTAGTCACGAGATCCAATGGTCTTTGATGGAATTGGTAGAGGCAAGAAAGAAAGGGACGATCGTGTAGAACGACAAGCAAGTGGGAGAGAGCTATCGTATAGCGAGTGTTTGTCGCTTAGAGAAAGGCACACAATCGTGTAGGTTTTATTAAGCGATCGTTTAGAAAACTTGGCGTGCTAAGCAATCATTTAGGTAAACTGAGCGGTCGTTTAGAGAATGCATGCGATCATTTAGTATTCTCAAACCCAAGGCCCTTTCCTGAAAAATGAAATATAAGATAGTCTTGGAAATGAGTAAAGGAATTTTGAAGAATAAGCTTGTCGCATCTAAAGATTAAAAATATTTTCATAGGTAGAAGAGTAAAACTGAAGAAAGATTTGGTCCAGCAGGTTTAGTTGAAAACACTTCAAAGTCTAGGCGACATGTCAAAATGATCAAAATGTGTTAAGATTCTAAGTATATTCTTGAGGACAAGCATTGTTTTAAATTTGGGGGTGTGATACAAATTATTTTCCTCTTTTATCTAAAACAATTGGGAAAAAGCTCTGAAAATGCGACAACTTGATAAGGAATTCATGAAAATAATTACATCATGCGATCACACACACAAAACCTAATCTGTTTACAAAAGGTTAAAAATCATACTTTGTTTAGTGCAGAAAATCTGCCGATGCGATCGTATGAGTTCTCAGTGCCAATATATGCCTCTGAATGCCTATAAATACACCATGAAATCACCATGCAAAAAAACACGAGAGGATAGGAAGAAAATTATGCAGAAGACTCCATTCCTTTTTCCACCATATGTAAATCTTGAGGAAAAACTTAAGAATCACCTCTATAGGCAGAATGGGAACTCCATTCTCAACACTCCTAAAGAAGCAGTCATTGATAAAGTCGAAGAAAGCAAGAAATTGTACACTACAACTTATTTCTCTATCTCTATTTCCTATTTTAGTGTATTTATATTGTTTAAACTAAAACCACTTTTCTCAGTATGAATACATATTTAGTCCATATCTCATTCATCTTTTCTATTTTCATTATGGGTAACTAAATCATTCATGGGTTAAGAAGTATTTGGCTAACATGAACTAAACAATATTTAAACCATGCGTTTAACTTGTATTATGCATACTTATCAAAATGCTTGAATAACTCGAGAGATTACTCTAAGTAGATTAAATCTAGGTTTGAAAGAACTAGAGATTTAGAACTCATAAAATAAGAAGAGAGGTTCTTTAGAAATAAAGAAATATCTTTTGCAATATACACTCATCGCATGCATCCTAGAAATAGGATATTGTGGCTATGTACGCCGAAAGATGTAGTTTATAATATCGAGTGCACTGCTTGAACACATGATTTATGATAGGATGTAGAATCGTGCAACGAAAGCAATCAAAATCAATTAGCACTCTAATTACACTTGATTTGAGTTCTAAAAAGCATGCACAACATAATTTCACATAACAAGGTTTCAAGATGTCAAACCTTTATAGAATTCTTCCAAATCCAAGTTGCTCTTCACGAAATCTCATCTTCAAATTTTCAGTGAACCACCAAGAGCTATTCTCTACTATTCTCAGCATTGATTTTGAGCGGTGGAACTCTAGATTGAGCTGAATTGTGAAGGGAAAATGGTGTGGGTTTGAGTGAGGGAAAAATTTTCTGCATAAACCAATTTCCCAGCAGCTCTCTCCCCTTTAATAAGAGAAATCGGATGTTTTATTTCAATCCTCCATGCAAGCATTCAAGAATTTAATCAATGCCACTTCCAATAAGTGGGCGAGGTATAAGAATTTTGATAAAACACATCAAACTTGCAAGAAATTGGAATTTCCACTATGTGTTATTTTAATTTTAATTTTTCATTTTTAATTTAATTAATTCAAAATTAATTAAATTCAAAAATCAAAATTTCAATTTCTGAAATTGAATAAATTGAAAATTAGTTTGATTTTAATTAATTAAATAATAATTTAATATTAAATATTAAATTAATCAAACACCTTATTTTAAACATGAATCCTATTCATGTAATTAATATTTAAATATTATAAATTTTTCAATTTCGTTTAATTTTGATAAATCAAACGTTAATTATATCGAATATAATTATACAAACCATAATTTGTAATTGAACAATTCAAATTCAAACCCTAATTTACAATTTGAAAACTTCAAATTGTAATCCTAAATTTAATTTGAACACTTCAAATTGAAATTCAATTCAAATTTAATTTGGCTATATACTCAAACTTGATCCATTATTATGTCTCCACATAAAGTTCAAGTATTAATATAATAGCCATGGATCTTAGTTTATTGAATTTAGTCTTTATTAGTGCAATTTACAAATTCAATAACAACTTTATTGAAAAAATGTTGAAAAACATCTTTATTGATAATAGAAAATGTTTGACGTTACAAACTGCGAGTTTTACGACATACAACCAAATAATTTATTTATTTTCTTAGGGAGTGTTAATGAATATTCTTCTCTACCCTACCGTCTCTCATTTGAATTTTACATTCATCGCATACACTGTTTCACTTGAAGTGAAAATCTCATTGCATCCATTACTAGAATTAATCTTAGCATTAGAACAGCATCAAAATCCATCACCTCGTGTTCAAATTGCGTAGAGATCAAAACATTAGTTGTCAATGCATTCACAACAAAGCAATCCCTAAGTTCAACCTTGGACTCACCAGGACTTTAGTTGAGCTTATACTTGGGTTTAACTAGATAAAATAGTTCATTAAAACCCAATTTTCAACATTCATTTTATCGCATTGTATGAAAGCATCAGTTGGTGATAGCTCTCAAAAAGAGCTATTATTCCTAGCTTAATTCGGACTCATTATCGGATTTTACCTGTTTATTTTCCTATTTTGTAGGTACTAAACAACCAAAAGGTAGAATTGGCGATTTGGAGCTGAACGAGGTTAATTTGGAGCAATTTGGAGTTGATTTGAGCATCTGAGCTTTAAAGAAGTCAAAAAGACCAAAATGCCCCTACTTCAGCATCACAATACCCACCTTATACGAAGCCTTGACCCTCGCCTGATGCTGCAAGGCAGTAGCCTGATGTGCAGGGGAACATTGCAATGCTACTCCTAGCATTGCAACACTCCGAGTTAGCAGCAACGATAGCATTGCAACATTTTCCCTGACGCTTGTGGCTTTTCTGATGAGCATTGCAATGTTGTTTCTAGCCTTGCAATGCTATGAAGATTTCTATAAATACCTCCCTTCATATTTAGATCAAAATATGCTAACTTTCGAGGGCTGAACTGATGGACGCCGAAGTTAAACTTCAATCTTCTTCCTTTCCCTTCAGATTTTAGTATCTTTAGGTTAGTTTTTCTTTTTATTTTGGGTTGTAATCGATGGATTGGATGTGTATCTCGGATTTATCTATGAATTAAGAGGTAACTCCTATCTAATTTCTTTTGAGCAAGAGCCCTATGTTTATTTTCTTGAAGGTTTTATAATTAATTTAACTGAATTGTTGTGAACTCTTTGGGATGATTTGACTGAATCTTAATAGAATTTTTATAAATTGATCTGACAAATTAGTTTATTGAAATTCAGTTTTGCAAAATTGTCATAGCCTATACATTTATCGATTGATTTAGCTACGCATATTAGGATCGCATGTGTAAAGTCTAGACTTTTTTTGACCAAATGCATGTATGCCCTAATATAATCTTTTACAAATAAATCATGCCATAAAATATGGCTTTTTCGACTTGTAGCATGTCTCAACAATTGAACCCTTTTGTAATGAAATTTATTTTTAACTTGTATGTTGCTAAGAAGGAAGAGTTGTAAATTGAATTAGGGTTACTTTGGTTTAATATCGAATTTGGCTAATTCGGCTATTAGATTTTCTAATAGGTCGAGGGGTTGACAGATTCAGTATAATTAATTGATACCTAATGAAAGATTTTGCATAGGAAACTCTCTCTTACTCTAGAAATTAGTTAGACTACTATTCTAGATTACATTTACCTTTCTATTTTAATTTCACGTATATATTTCTTCCACATAAAATCCCCTATTTACTGCTCTAGTTAGAAAATTAACTTAGCAAAAAAAATCGCGCTTCTTTGCGAATTGACTCAGACTTACATTTCACCAATAATAGGAGTAGTTCGGTATATACAAATTTTCTTTTGATCAAGTTTGAAGTTATTGATGACGTAAGCTTCGAGCCTGTAAAAAATGGCGTCGTTGCCGGGGAAGCCATTGACATTTTGTTAGTTAAATTTCTAGTTAAAGTATTATTTTTCTTTTGATTTGTTTTCCTTTTTTGTGTCAGTATTCTAGGCATGGACAAATATCATCAATAAGGTTGGGGACAATTGAGTGGAACATCTCGGCTTAGTGACGAGGTTCGTGACCTTCGAGGTTAACTTGTTGAGTTAACTTCTTTGATTTGTCAGTTGGTTGCAAGTAACTCGCAGCAGGTGCAAGCATGTAGGATTGATCACCCTGAGGAAGCATGCCCAAGTTTGCAGTGGAGCCTTATGCCACGAGATACTCCATGGGAGGGTATCCTAGTTATATGGATGATAATTTTTATCGGCCTAGATGGGAGGAGTCCTATGGCTATAGAAACCTAGGATGGGACTAGTGCCACTATGATTCACACTCTGCCACATCCGACATGACGATGCATGCTCACATTATCGACTCAGGTATGTCATTAGAAGGTGTGATTAGGCAACTTGCTATTGACAATATTGTTTTTGAGCGAGAGATCCGCAACCTCAAGGAGAGCTTTAGTATTCAGACTGAGGTTGAAACTGATCTTCAGAGTTTGAGAGACTCAGTCACTCAATTTTCTGATTCAATTGAGAGAGGATGAGAACCCATGTTACACACATCTTATGACATCACTAAGGCGTGCAACAATGAGGTAATCTATGTTGACATCGAGGATGAGTTGGAAGATAGCATGCCATGTTTAGAACCAGTTTGTGAGGACTATGGAGAATCTAAGCCTATACCCGTCGATTTCCAGGTGATGAAGTTAGTGGTTGAAAAACCTCGCCCTGTTCCAATCTCTGGTATATTGTATATATATTTTTTTATTTTGTTCTTCTTATTCTCAAGAGTTAGTTGAGTCAGTTGAGTCAGAGTCTTTATTTCTGCAGAGTCAGTCCCAGAGTCTTTTGTTTTATTTCCTTTTTTAAAATTTAAAAATCCAAAATTTGACCTGTCTGGTTCTCTTCAAAAGATGAGGAGCCTTATAGCTTTACCGGGCTATATTGACTCATCCAAGAAGGGACCAGAAAAATAAAAAAGTTTCCTTGTGCCTTGACAGGGGATAGGTCACTTCGAGCAATCGACATTACAAATTTGTCCTTCCTAGAGGGAGCCAGGTGATAAAAAATTTCTGGTTTCTTTATTTATTTTCTAGGATTAGCTTTTTTTTTTTTTTTTTTTTTTTGTAGGAACGACCTAGAGGAGAGGAGCATCTTTTTTAGAGGTGAGCCTGACCTGTGCGCGACTATGTTTTTCAGGGGAGGTTTTCTGTTCCCTTAAACTTTTTCTTTTTTAAGTTTTACTTGAGATATAATAGGGACAATGTATTATTTTAAGTCGGGGGTGGAGCACCTATTGGATAGTTTTTATTTTAGCTTGGGGTCATTGAGCGTTATGCTCGAACTATGCTTTGTGTGCTATGATTGCCTTGTTAGCTTGTTTGCTCTGTTGTTATCATGTAGTTTATGATGCACTCTTCCTATAATAAAATTTGCATGAAAGAATGTTAGGAAAGTATGATCAAGATTTTAGCCGACTTTAAAAAAAAAATCTTGTCTTTCATGCATCTTTAAGTCATTGTTTTGCAAAATTAAAGTCTTATGAGCTTAGAATTGGGTTATTTGGTTTGTATTTCTATTGTCACCCCGAAAGGTCCACCTTTGACTTAGGAGTAACTATACTTGTTTTATAGCAAAACTAGACAAAGTGGATAAAATAGGCCTACGGTGAATTAAAAAACACAAAAAAATGAATTGAAATAAAATAAAATAAATAAAAATAATAAAAAAAGAGGAATTTGTCAACGTGCCTGCAAAAAAATGTGTGTGTGTACATGGATAGAGGTGAAAAGAGCTACCTCCGCCGTGTCTAGTTAGGGCCCACGAGAAAAGAGTGATAGGTTACCGATAGTAGGGTATGAAAGCTAGCCCTCTAGGTAAAATCAATGCCCTCTATATTTTTTGTGTGTGTTTAGACACCCTTGTTTTAGTATTGCCCTCTCTTTGCAAGTTTGGTATGTCTGGGGTTGATAACCGAGCCAGTATAGGGAAAAAACATGATGAAGACCTTGTAAAACTTTTCCAGGCAGTGCAAGTCTAACTAGCAAGACTCTAGGCTTACCCATGCATAAATAGATTAAGAACCATTCTTAAACTTGTGCTTCATTGATTGATCATAATTAAATTTCGTTCTTGATTACAAATTTCATTTAAATATACTATTGGGACTAGAGTAACAACCTTGCGAATTAAGCTAGCATATCTTTAATTATTTTATATTCTATTTTATTGCGTGCTTCTACCTTTCTCGCGACAAGCAAGAATTAAGTTGGGAGTGTTTGATAGCTCTCAAAAAGAGCTATTATTCCTAGCTTAATTTGGGATTGTTATCAGATTTTACGTGTTTATTTCCCTATTTTGTAGATACTGAGTAACCAAGAGGTAGAATTGGCGATTTAGAGCTGATCGGGGTTAATTTAGAGCAATTTGGAGTTGATTTGAGCATCTAGGCTTCAAAGAAGTCAAAAAGACCAAAATGCCCTGCTTCAGAGTCGCAATGCTACCTTATACGAAGCCTTGACGCTCGCCTGACGTTGCAAAGAAGTAGCCTAATGTGTAGGGGAATGTTACAACGCTACTCCTAGCATTGCAACACTCCGAGTTGGCAGCAACGCTAGGTTGTAACGTTTTCCCTAACGCTTGTGGCTTTTCTATAGAGTGTCGCAAGGTTGTTTCTAGCATTGCAATACTGCAAAGATTTCTTTAAATACCTCCTTTCATATTTAGGCCAAAATATGCTAACTTTTGGGGGCTGAACTGATGGAGGCCGAAGTTAAACTTCATTATTCTTCCTTTCCCTTCATATTTTAGTATCTTTAGGTTAGTTTTTCTTTTTATTTTGGGTTGTAATCGATGGATTGAATGTGTATCTCAGATTTGTCTATAAATTAAGAGGTAACTCCTATCTAATTTCTTTTGAGCAAGAGCCCTATGTTTATTTTATTGATGGTTTTCTAATTAATTTAACTGAATTATTGTGAACACTTTGTGATGATTTGATTGAATCTTAATGGAATTTTTATAAATTGATCTGACAAATTAGTTTATTGAAATTCTTGTTTGCAAAATCATTATAGCGTATGCATTTATCAATTGATTTAGTTACGCATATTAGGATCGCATGTGTAAAGTCTAGACTTTTTTTTACCAAATGCATGTATGCTCTAATATAATCTTTTACAAATAAATCATGCCATAAAATATGGCTTTTCCGGATTGTAGCATGTCTCAACAATTGAACCCTTTCGTAATGCAATTTTTTTTTTAACTTGTATGTCGCTAAGAAGGAAGAATTGTAAATTGAATTAGGGCTACTTTGGTTTAATATCGAATTTGGCTAATTTGGTTATTAGATTTTCTAATAGGTTGAGGGATTGACATATTCAGTGTAATTAATTGATACCTAATGAAAGATTTTGCATAGGAAACTTTCTCTTGCTCTAGAAATTAGATAGACTGCTATTCTAGATTACATTTACCTTTCTATTTTTATTTCACGCGTATATCTCTTCCAAACAAAACCCCCCATTTATCGCTCTAGAAACAAATCGTGCTTCCCTGCGAATCGACATGTACTTACCACTGTTGCTACATTTCAGTAGTAATAGGAGTAGTTCGATATATACAAATTTTCCTTTAATGAAGTTTGAAGCTTATTAATGACGTAAGTTTTGGGCCTGTCAATTGGCCTTCAAGATCTTTTAATAAACTGTGTTTCAGTCCTTTAAAAATACATTATTTTGAAAATAATCGTAGTTCTTTTGTGTTTTTTTTTGCATGTTTTTTTCCATATTTTTCGAGCATAGTCTAGAAGGTGATTGGTTTCCGGTGCAGTTCCAATCAAGACAGATTTAATCTAGGTTGTTTTATCCTAGTAATGACGCGATATTCTTTTCGAATTGCTTGTACAAAGGGCAGAGCTACGAAATGTCTTAAGGAGAGCGTGATCCACGACTCACAAGTTTCTGTTTTGCAATTTTTGTTCACTTCTCCTAATTTATGAGCTTCCATTCCTATCATTGTTCGTTGGGTAGCTATTTCAACAACAAATCATGGTAACTCTCTTTCCTATACCTATGGCCAATATTATAGCAATGTTTGCTAAATGATTTTATTAATTAAAATTGAATGTTGGCAACCAATATAAAGATGCTTAAGAATATTTAAAGAGACATACACAAATAACAATACACTATGGGCAAAATACCATATTTCCTACTTTAAGAGGTTGATACTTGATACTTTGAACCCGATCGAAAAATTTAAGGTTGAACAATAGACTAAAAAAAACATTAAGAATCATTATGAAGTAATAATAGACAACACAATATGCACTACAAGAAAACACTATTTTCTGGATGCTCAAATTCACCGAGAAATGGTTAAAAAATGTGTCGGGAGATCAACTCTTGACACGAGAAACATCGTTGAGAGTTTGGTCAGGAAAAAATCGTTGGGAGAATGTCTCCTGATGGCTAAAGCCCCATCATTGGGAGTTATGGAAAACTCTCGACGCCTAATATAATCGGGAGATAGAAACTTTCCACGGCTGTAGATACACCGTCAGAAATTCACCTACCTCTTGACAATGTCCAATGCCATCGGAAAATTGGTTCAGCAACCCCATTTCTTAAATGAATCTCCTGACGACACAACATCTTATAAAAGATGCGTGTACAATAAAGGAACATTTATTTTATTTAAAACACCCATACATTTTATTTGAACAACCATTTAAATAGATCAAACAACAACCCATTAAAAATTAAAACAAAACGTTAATCAGCATTTTCAATCGAATGACAATATAAATCCTCAAACTGAGCTTATTTCAATCAACAAAAATATAAAGTACATGTTACCAAGAAGTTCATTAGTTCAAAGATTTGATAAAAGTAAAAGTAAAATCAACAACTCTGATACCGAAAGAATTAGAAGTCTTAAAATAAGAAGAAACTTATCTCTCAACAAAGAACAACGGAGTGGCGAGGGCGGAGAGGGACGCAACAGACGAATGGAGAAGCAAGCAAAGGGAAGGAGATCTCAACAAAGAAGGACGTGACAGACGAGCAGAGAAGAAAGTAGAGAGAGAGGCGACGACGACGAACTCTCGATGACAACTATATGGTGTTGAGAATTATCAATAACTTCCGACACCCGTTTTATGTAGTCGGGAGAGAGGATCTCTCCCGACGATTGATCTCCCGGCGGTTGTTTTAGTTATCGAGAGAGTCTCTTTTTTGTAGTGATACATTAAAAAATAGATAGAAATAAAATAGCTGTACAACCACATTCTAACGACATTCTATTGCAAATTGGAACTCTAATGTAATAATAAAAAATTGATAAAGAAAAGAGAAATAAATAAATGAATGTAATAGCGAGACCTCCATACTAGGTTGTTCGAAGCACCAGCAAACAGATTCAAGGCATTTCAACACTAATTATCTATAAAATTAGATCTCAAAATGTATTCCCAAGTATATAAAATCATACTACAACCAATAATACACATTGAAAACCACAAATCATACCTTTAATTATTGGGGTTGATGCCCTAAATCTTGTGGTATTGTAGTTTGTAATTGTATTTGTACAAAAATTTTATTTATCTAATAAAATAAGAGGTATTTTATTTGATATTTAGTTGCATTAACCCAAAAACTAATAAACTAAGATCCAAGGTTATCTGCCGTAACTTAAACATGTATGTGGAGACATACAAATAGATCATGTCTAAGTGATAACCTAAACGGTTTGTAGTAAATGGATAAAGCTAGGTACCTTATCCTGGTGATACTACGAATACGACTCCCTTTGTAGTTATTACAATTGTTGTAAAGTGTTACAAATGATCTGATCTTGATATTCATGTAGAGACATGTGAGCAGATATATTCTATACAAAGAGTTTGTATAAGATCGGACCACGAAATGAATAGTATATCTTTATAACACTATTGCTAGAAGAGACTTATATTTCACCAGAATGACCATAGGTGACTTGACTTGAATCCTAAGTGAGTTGTGAACTCCTGCCTATGAGGCTTGATTTGTATGGGTGAGAGTGGCCAGATTTGCCAACTCAATAAGCCTATCATTTTGAAAATTTGTCTCATTGCAGAGCTGGGAACGCAGCTACACAAGAAGGAATTCACTCATTCCCCACTGTTAAGGTAAGTAGAGAAATTTCTCTCTTAAGGGCTGATTTCGGGACTTGAACATTGTGGCGCCACACCCTCTCTTGGCTCGAAAAGGGTTCAATTATAGTTGAACTATAACTAATTGTTCATTAGAGAGATTAGTAGTACTTAAGAAGTTAGATGTAACTACAAGGGCAAAACGGTAATTTTAGTCCAACTGTACTTACGAGCAATTTTTGAAGAGTCAATGAACTGTTGGTTAGTTATATCCAATGGACACAGAAATATATCTATAGTGCTAAGAGTGTAGTTGTCGATCTTTAGTGGAGTGACCAACCATTAATGAAAGTTGATTAATTTAATTAAAGAGTTTAATTAATTAATCAAGTACCAATGGAGCTTCAATATATAGGTCCATAAGGTCCACTTGTTAGCTCAATAAGGACTCATGAGAATCAAATTAATTTTGTAATTTGAATTGTTTATATTAATAAAGGAAATTAATTATATGAGATATAAGCAATACAATGTATATGATACATTATAATAAAAAGTTTTATTGAGAGAAATAAATATTTGAATATGATTCAAATATTAATTATATGGATGTTATTCATATAATAGCTATATGTTAAAATTAATATGAATATGATTCATATTAATTCTATGGGTTATATGAGAGAGTAATAAACTATAGGTTATATTATATACGATATAACATAAACTATAGTTTGTTATACGTGATATAACATATAGTTTGATATTTATATATAATAATAAGTTAGTTAATATATATATATTAAAATTCATTAATTTGAATGAAAAACGGAGGGAGTTTTTAGATAACTCCCTCTACCCCTCAATTCCTTCATATACATGAACCTCACAGAGAGAGGGCAACCACTTGATCTTCTTCATCTCCTTCCTGGAATCTCACTGTGAAAACTCTCTCAAGCAAAAATTAATTCCTCCCTTACAAAATTAACTCATAAACCCACAACTCTATGTGGTTCTCATCCTTGAGAATAACGAGGAAGACCCTGTGGAGGTGTTCGTATTGGGTTGTTGTGATCGGGAGAGGGTGACCATTGTGTTTCTTGTTGTGATTTGAAGAGGATTCGAGAAGACAATTTTCCTCAAGGGTAAATCTTTCAAATTCCCTATTTCCTCAAAAAATTACGGTAGGTTGTATGCTTAATTGTTGTTAATTTATCTTGTGTTTCCATCCTCTGTGTTCATTGTTCCGTAAAATGTAAAATGGGATACGTTCTTTTTCGATGCGGGTATTCACATATCCTTCACTAATAATATCAAATAAGAAACTCTAATTTCATACATCCAACAAAGACCAAATCATTGGTCATAAGAAAAAAATTTAAAAACCGAATCATGACTCGTATGTATCACAAAATTACTACAAAAATGAATAAGAACAAATAATACCCAAAACAGATAAAATTAAACATTATGAGTATTTATTGGTAATGAAACATATACCTTGTATGATATAGTAATTACAAAAGTTATGGGTATTGTGGGATCCAAATGGCAATGGGCAGAATAAAGAGTATTGAATTTAGAAAGAGAAATGCTCAAAGTGGGTCACACTGTTTGGCGAGGAGGTGCTACAACAATGACTTCAACATAACAACGATTTACGAAATCTGGTGGTTGAACACAATAATGGTCGCCTTCAGGTATATCAATATAGCAACCCCTCTTTTACATCATACTAGTATATGGTGATGGTAGGGTACCGTAGGAGTTGATATCTTAAATCTCGTAGGTCTTGTATTTGTAATTGCAATGTTCAAACAATTTATTTATTTAATAAAATAAGTAGTATTTTATTTGACATATAGCATTAACCCATAAAACCAATAACCTAAGATCCAAGGTTTTTTTTTGTAACTTAAACATGTATGGCTGACATATAGGTAGATCATGTTTAAGATGTTAAGGTTGATACCCTAAATCTCGTAAGGTCCTATAGTTTGTAAATGTTTTGAACTCATTGTTTATTTAATAAAATATATGATATTTTCTTCATATTTTAGTTTCATTAACCACAAACCAATAAATTAACACCCAAGGTTATCTTGTAGCTTAAACATGTATGTAGAGACATAAGGGTAGATCATGTTTAAGTGATAACCTAAATGGTCTGTAGTAGATGGATAAGGCTCGGTACCTTATCCTGATGACACTACGAGTATGGCCCACTATTTTGGTGTTACAGTTGTTATAAAGTGTTATAAATGATTTGATCTTAATCATTCATGTATAGACATGTGAGTGGGGATATTCTATACAAAGAAGTTTGTATAAAACCGGACCACGAAATATTTAGTCTCATTATATAACGTTGTTCATAATAAAGACTTGCATTTCATTAGGATGACCAAAGGTAACATGACCTGAATCCTGAGTGAGTTGTGAACTCCTGCCTATGAGGGCGGTCTTTTGACTTGTATGGGTGAGAATGCCCAGATCACTAACTCAATAAGCCTACTATTTTGGGGATTCGTCTAATTGGGGAGCTGGAAACACAGCTACATAAGAAGGAATTCACTCTTTCCCCGAGGTTGGGGTAAGTAGATAAATTACTTCTTTAAAGGCTGATTCTAAGGCTTAAACAATGTGGCGCCACACCCTCTCCTGGCCCGAGAGGGGTTTAGTCCTAATTGGACTATAATCTATTGTTCATTACATGGATCAGTGATACTTAAGAAGTTAAATATAACTATAGGGGCAAAATGGTAATTTTGGCCCAGCTGTACTTACGATCAATTTGTGAAGGGTCATCGTATTGTTGATTGGTTATATCCAATGGGCACAGAAATATATCTGTAGTGCGAAGAGTGCAATTGTTGGTCTTAAGTGGAGTGCCCGACAGTTAACGGATGGTGAATAATTTAATTAAAGAGTTTGATTAATTATTCATATACCCTTGGAGCTTCAAACTACAGGTCCATGAGGTCCCCTTGGTAGCTTAATAGGATTAAATGAGAATCATTTTTTAGATTAATTTGAATTGTTCAAATTAATTGAGAGATTTAATTATATATGATATAATTAAGTTATTTTAATGATATATGATATAAGTATATAATGTATTTGATA
This sequence comes from Benincasa hispida, assembly GCF_009727055.1. Classification (NCBI taxonomy): domain Eukaryota; kingdom Viridiplantae; phylum Streptophyta; class Magnoliopsida; order Cucurbitales; family Cucurbitaceae; genus Benincasa; species Benincasa hispida. The sequence continues at coordinate 8,383,647 of NC_052358.1, forward strand.
CATTGTAGCATTTGAGAAAATAAATATTTGAATAAGACTCAAATATTAATTATATGAATTGGATTCATAATTGTTAAATTTAATATAAATGTGATTTATGTTAAATGTCATATGAGAGAGAAAAGTAACTATAGGTTATATTGTATATGATACAATATTTAAACTATAGCTTATAAGTTATATTTGATATAACATGTAGTTTAATATATATATTATGATAAGTTAGTTATCATGTTTATATATATTAAATATTTATTTTATATAAATTTATTTTATTATTTTCATTACTTTAATATATAAATGTTATGTATGGTTAAGTAATGAAAATGAGATTGCATGAAGCATGACATTGCTTTAGGTAATTTATAATTGTTATTTTCTACAAAATTTGTCATTAGATGTAATCTTAGGTTTTAATTTATTTCATTTATTCTTTATAATTGTTATAAATAAATGAAATTAGAAATTAAAATCTATAATAAAGAGTTGCATGCTAACATACGTTAAAATCATTTATTAAATAGTTATTATGATTCACTGTAGACCTTTAATCACAATATTTCTAATGAGATTAAAAATAGATTTAATTTTTCAATCAGTTTAATAGGATTAAATTGATTTAGAATAAAAGATTAAATTTGTAGCAAATGTATCTATAAAGGACCTTTGTCTAAAGATGGTTCTGTCTAGGCTCGGGTATTTAAGTTGACGCAAACGGAACATCCCTATCTAAGAACGGACCTGGAAGGTGAATTCAATATATTTGTTACAAGCATGCAATGATTGATTAAAGTTTATTAAAACGTTTAATGAACAGTAATCAATATTGTTTAAATAGCTAAAGTAAATATTACTTTTGGGCCAATTAAACAATCATTTAGTAAAATAAGTAGCTGTATTTTTCTAAGTTAATTAACCTTAGGTAAAACACTAAATGGGAGGAAAATAGGATATATGATACTTCATTTTTCCTATCATGTTTCTCCCTAAAATTTCACAACGTGAACTTATACTCGACCTCGAGGCACCTTTGCTTGTGTGCCCCTGGGTGGTGTTTGTATAGGTCAATATCAAGGTGAATAGAGTGAGTATTTATAGTAAGTGGGAGCGGGACGTGTGTCAACACATCTCACAGCCACTCTCATTAGTTTGGAATAAACTTTCATCCTCGACCTCGAGGCACCTTTGCTTGTGTCCCCCTACGAATGGAATTTACATGAGATTTAACTCAAAGTTTAGAAATGGATAGGATTTCTTTAGTTTTTGTCCCAATCAGTATTTTCCTACGACGGAACTCTAAAATCTAAAATGAGGCGTTACACTTACAAGAAAAATTTTAAGCTATTTAACAATTTTTTGGACCAAATAATGATGACTAATAATTATAGGAACAAGAGTTGTTCTGATGTAATTATTGGTTGAAATAGTCTCAATTCAGTGAATGAGTAAAGGTTCACCCCATAATGGTTGTTTACCTTGCCCGACTGATGAATCATTACAAAATAGATGTCACATAGGGTGCATTAAATTATTTTGCTAAATTGATTGGTTTTTCAAATTGGGTGATGCTTGTTTAACTAATATAAATAAATTGTATATTTCAGTACTAATCAAAATGACATCCACTACATTAAACATGCTTGCCACTAACAAATTAAATGACGATAACTACGCTACTTGGAAAAACACAATCAATACAATTCTAATCATAGATGATCTACGCTTTGTCTTGGTTGAGGAGTGTCCTCAAGTCCCACCAGTTAATGCTACCCAAAATCTTTAGGCAGCATACGAGCGATAGATTCGAGCAAACGAAAAGGCCTGGGCGTACATCTTGGCGAGCCTATCTGAGCTCCTAGCCAAGAAGCATGAGCTCATGCTCACTGCGAGTGAGATCATGGAGTCCCTAAGGGGAATGTTTGGACAGTTGTCTACTCAGCTCAGGCATGATGTGCTCAAATACATCTTCAATGCCTGCATGCCAGAAGGGGCCTCTGTTCGAGAACATGTTCTAAACATGATGGTCCACTTTAATGTGGTGGAGATGAATGAGTCTGTCATTGATGAAACCAATCAAGTTAGCTTCATTTGGGAAACTTTACCTGAATGTTTCGTACAATTCCATAGCAATGCTGTTATAATAGGATTGACTACAACCTGACCATCTTGCTCAACAAGCTACAGACATACCAATTCTTGATCAAAATCAAGGAATAAAAATGTAAGGCAAATGTTGTCTCATCCCCAAAGAAGTCCCACAGAGGTTCAATCTCTGGAACCAAGTTTATTCCCTCTTCTTCTGGCACCAAAATGTGGAAGAATAATAAGAGAGGCCAAGGGAAGGCTAACCCACCAATTGCAACGAGACAAGAAAGCTAAGGTTGCAAAGGGAATATGTTTCCATTGCAACCAATAAGTGAAAGAAATCGGAAGTGAGATTTCCATGAGCAGCAGGACAAGACTATTCCAATTACAATCATGAATCAACAAATCATTTACAATCGACTTCAAACAAACAGTTATGTGATTCATACAGAAATTATAGCATGTAAAATCAAAGTAACAGGGAGTAAAACTCTACGCACATAGGCAGAAGCTGTCTCCACGCTCTGTTGTGGATCGCTTGAATACAAACAGCGACCACGAACACTCGATTTACCATGGAACCATAGAACATAGCAGAACACTTCGCGCTCATCTCAATGATCTCACTCGATACGAACTCTTCTACGCAAATCACGACGACCTCCACGCACTACGAATGACCTCTGAAACCTCGACAGTATGAGTTGAGTCTGACACGTAACAAGGCTACTCTTGCGTATTCTTCGGTGTATTGAGAATATAACGGGTGGGCTCTGTTCGGGACTGTGTATAGAGGCAGACAAATGGAGGAACAACGATCGCATACATGACTGGGCAAGTGGGAGATGGCTGAGACCTATCGTATAGGTCGATGCCCAATCGTTTAGATAAAGCTATGCGATCGTCTAGCAAAATTATCTATCATTTAGTGATCGTTTTAGATCAGTTATCGCCTACAGACTCTACACGATCTGTACCTTGGGCCAACGATTGTCTTAGCAAAGCTATGTTGATCGTTTAATATACACTGCACGATTGTTTAGCTCGCACCTACAGGATCGTTTAGTTCGCTCCCAGCCGTTCGTTTAATAAATCTGTATTTACTGACGACTTTCGTGAGTTTCTTTGCGTAGAGAGAAAACTCAAAAAATCCTTTTCAAAAATTTTTTTTTTTTAAAAAAAAAACTTCTATTAACAATAGGAAACTACTTTCCTTTTAAACTCACGGTTACCGTGATCCAATAACCACTCACTATACTTTGTTATTTAAAAGAAAAGTATTAATAATCCAATAATTATATTAATTATAAACATAAATGATAACAACTTATCATACTATATTTATAACTATAGTTGTAATATTTCATCTCATGAAAACTAAATAATCATAGTTCTTTTTCTATTCCATGGTACTTAATGTAATCTCATTTACATCAATCCTCTACTAAATGTAATCTTATACATCATACCGATTTATATCATATATAATCAAAACACCTCTTGTCAATTTGAACATTTCAAATCAACACCAAGAACTGATCCTTAAAGAATCCAAGCTACCAAGGGGACCTCAAGGACCTGTAGCTCCGAAGCTCCAACAGTACGTGAATAACTGGCTAAACTTTTTAGTCACGGGATCCACCATCCGTTAATTGCAGGCACTCCACTAAAGACTGACAGCTAAACTCTCCTTACTACAAATATATTATGTGTCCATCTTAACCAATTAGCAGTGCGACAACCCTTCACAGATCACTCGTAAGTACAGTTGGGCTAATAACCGTTATGCCATGTAGTTACATCTGTCTCCTTAAGTACCATTGATCCCTCTATGAACATAAGTCATAGTTCTACTATGACTGAGTCTTTTCTTCCACAGAGATGTTGTGGCCACTATGTTCAAAGCCTCGGAATCAGCCCTTAAAGGAGCAATCTCTTCTACTTATCCCTGCTTCGAGAAAGGAGTGAATTCCATATTGTGGATTGAGTTCCCAGCTCCCAGATCAGACAAGTCCCCAAAAAGGTAGGCATGTTGAGTAGGCAATATAGCCACTCTCACCCATACTAATCAAAGGACCGCCCTCAAAGGCAGAAGTTCCCAAAACACTCAAGATTGAGGTCGTGTCACCTATGATCGTTTAGGTGAGATGCAAGTCTCTAGTATCAACGACGTTATATATAAAGTCTAGTTATCTCGTGGTCCAGGTCTTATTCAAACTCTTTGTATAGGACACCCCAACTCTACGTCTCCACATGAATGTCAGGATCTACCATCTGTAGTAGTTTACAACACTTGCAAACCTCTACAAAGTGGGATGTATCTGTAGTGTCACCAAGAACAGGTATCCCACCTTAATCCTTATACTACAGACTGATTTAGGTTATCACTTAAGACATGATCCACTTGTATATCAGATATACATGCTTAATTTCACATAAGATAACCAAAAAGCTTTGTTTATTGGATATGCGTAAATGCCAAAATTAAATAACATTTATTTTATTAATTGAACAATGTGTATCTTTACAAAACCATGAGACTCCGGGAGAATTAGGACACTAATCCCAATAATCTCCCACTTGTCCTAATGAATCGGGAGACTAATGTACAATACAAAATAAAAATGTAGAATATACAATAAACTAGGGCATACCCCAGTATCATCTCCCACTTGCCCTAAACAAGATGTCGCATGTCCCGCAGACCTAAACTCTCTAGGTGACCCTCAAACACTTTAGCTGTGAGGGCCTTTGTAAAGGGATCAGCAACGTTGTGCTCCAATGCGATCTGCTTGACTATCACATCACCGTGATGTAAAATCTCCTTAATCAAGTGATATTTCTGTTCTATGTGCTTACCCCGACGATGATTCCGAGGCTCCTTTGAATTTGCCACAGCCCCACTATTATCACAATAAAGAGTGATAGGTAAACCCATATTTGGAACAACTTCCAAATTTGAAAGGAACTTCCTCATCCAAACAGCCTCTTTAGCTGCTTCACAAGCCGCTACGTATTCGGCTTCCATAGTGGAATCCGTGATGCATCCTTGCTTGATGCTTCGCCAAATTATAGCCCCTCCATTCAGGGTAAACACTGACCCTGATGTTGATTTGCGAGAATCTCGATCGGTCTGAAATTCAGAGTCCATGTATCCTGTAAGGATCAGATCCTTATCTCCATACACAAGCATGTAGTCCTTCGTTCTCCAAAGATACTTGAAGATCGTCTTGATCGCCGTCCAGTGATCAAATCCTAGATTGGACTGATATCGACTGACAATCCCTACTGCATAGCAAATGTCAGGTCGAGTACACAACATTGCATACATTAAGCTTCCTACAACAGAAGCATAGAGAATCTGTCTCATCTCCTTAACTTCTTGAGGTGTCTTAGGACATTAAGCCTGAGACAGAACGATTCCATGCCTGAAAGGTAACAAACCCTTGCATCCTGTACCTAATCAACATTTGATCAATGTACGATGTCTGAGACAGGGCTAACCGTTTGTTCTTGCGATCCCGAATGATTTGGATCCCAAGAACATACTGTGCCTCACCCAAATCTTTCATTTTGAACTGGGTAGCTAGCCAACTCTTAATGTCAATCAGATATTCTACATCATTCCCAATGAGACAGATATCATCCACATACAGTATCAAGAAAGCTACTGAGCTGTTGATGATCTTCTTGTATACACAAGACTCATCAACGTTCTGGTCAAAGCCAAACGACTTGACAGCAGTGTCAAATTTGATGTTCCAAGATCGAGATGCTTGTTTCAGCCTATAAATGGAACTATTAAGCTTGCAAACTCTTTGCTCTTGATCTGGTACTACGAACCCCTCTGGTTGAGTTATATAGATGGTCTCTTCAAGATTACCATTAAGAAAGGTAGTCTTGAAGTCCATTTGCCATATTTCATAATCATAAAATGTGGCTATGGATAGGAGAATGTGGATAGACTTCAGCATGATAACAGGTGAGAAAGTTTTCTAATAGTCAACTCCCTCAACCTGGGTATAACCCTTTGCCACGAGTCTAGCCTTAAAGGTTTGCACCTTTCCATCTACACCTTTCTTTCACTTACAGATCCACTTACACCCAATAGGTTTGACCCCATCAGATGGATCAACAAACTCCCAGATGTTATTGAAGTACATAGACTCCATTTCCTGGTTCATGGACTTAATCCATTCATCTTTGTCAACATCCTACATTGCTTTTTTGAAAGACAATGGATCCTCGACCCCATCATTCGTAATGACGTTTTAGGCTTCAGTCAAACCCATGTAACGATCTGGTGGGTTCATAACCCTCCCACTATGTCGAGGCAGTCTCAACTCTTGAGTTGGTTGACTAGACATCCCGACCTCAACAACTTTTGTTGATTTGTCGGTCTATTAAAAAAATCTTGTTGAACCCTCAGCAGTTTCAGTCTCACTTGAGATCTCACGTAAAACGAGCTTACTTCGTGGCTTATGATCCTTCATGTGATCTTCTTCTAAGAAGATAGCATTAGTGAAAACAAACACTTTGTTCTCACTTGGATCATAGAAGTATCCTCCTCTCTTTTCCTTGGAGTAGCCCACAAAGAGGCAAACCTTCGAACGCGGTTCCAACTTCTTTGGGTTAGTCGTTAGCACATGTGCCGGACAGCTTCAAATCCTGAAGTGGCATAAACTACCTTTACAGCCTCTCCATAGCACATGATGAGCAACGAAACAAGACTATTCCAAATTATAATCATGAATCAACCAATCATTTATAGTCGACTTCAAACAAACGGTTATGCGATTCATACAGAAATTACAGTATGTAAAAACAAAGTAACAAAGAGTAAAACTCTACAAACATAGGCAGAAGTGTCTCCACGCTCTGTTGCGTGACTGCTCGAACAACAACAACCATGAACACTCGATCTACACGACTGCAACACAAAACGGACACCGTACGTACACATCGTGCTCGTCCTCAAAGATCTCCATGACATGAACTCTTCTGCAACACGAACGACCTTCAGAAAAACTCGATGGTATCGAGTTGAGTCTGACACTACCAACAAGGCTACCTTGGTATTCTCGGTGTGAGAATCTAAAGGGTGGGCTCTGTTCGGACTTGGTATGAGGCAGGCGAACGGAGGAAACAACAATCGCATACACGACTGGGCAAGTGGGAGATGGCTGAGACCTATCATATAGGTCGATGCCCAATGGTTTAGATAAAGCTATGCCATCGTCTAGCAAAAGCTATGCGATCGTTTAGCTCCGTCTGTTGCCTACAGACTCTACACGATCGTGTGCCATGGGCCAACAATCATCTATATATGATAGTTTAGTATACATTGCATGATCGTTTAGCTGCACCTACACAATCGTTTAGCTCGCCCAACCGTCGTTTAGTAAATTCATATTTATATGACGACTTTCGTGAGTTTCTTTGCACAGAGAGAAAACTCAAAAATCCTTTTCAAAAACTTTTTTTAAAAAACTTCTTTTCAAAATAGAAAACCACTTTCCTTTTAAACTCACGGCTACCATGATCCAATAACCACCCACTACTTTGATTATTTAAAAGAAAAGGTATTAATTATCCAATAATTAATATGATTATAAACATAAATAATAACCAACTTATCATACTATATTTATAACCTATAGTTTTAATATTTCATCTCATAAAACATATAAACCATAGTTCTTTTTCTATTCCATGGTACTTAATGATCTCATTCACATCAATCCTCCACTAGATGTACCTTATACATCATACCAATTATATCATATATAATCAAAATACCTCTTGTCAATTTGAACATTTCAAATCAACACCAAGAACTGATCCTCAACAGAATCCAAGCTACCAAGGAGACTTCATGGACCTGTAGCTCCGTAGCTCCAACGGTACGTGAATAACTGACTAAACTCTTTAGTCACGATATCCACCATCCGTTAACTGCCAGGCACTCCATTGAAGACCGACAGCTGAACTCTCCTTACTACAGATATATTATGTGTCTATCTTAACCAATCAGCAGTGCGACAACCCTTCACAGATCACTCGTAAGTACAGCTAGGCCAATAACCGTTATGCCCCTGTAGTTACATCTGTCTCCTTATGTATCACTGATCCCTCTAATGAACATAAGTCATAGTCCTACTATGACTGAATCTTCTCATCCAAAGAGAAGTTGTGGCCATTGTGTTCAAGCCCCGAAATTAGCTCTTAAGGGAGCAATCTCTCTACTTATCCCTACTTCGGGAAAGAAGTAAATTCCATATTGTGGATTGAGTTCCCAACTCCCAGATCAGACAAGTCCCCAAAAAGGTAGGCATGTTGAGTTGGCAATCTGGCCACTCTCACCCATATTAATTAAAGAACCGCTCTCAAAGGCAAAAGTTCCCAAAACACTCAAGATTGAGGTCGTGTCACCTATGGTCGTTTAGGTGAGATGTAAGTCTCTAGTATCAATGGCGTTATATAAAGAGTCTAGTCATCTCATGGCCCAGGTCTTATACAAACTCTTTGTATAAGACACCTCCGCTCTACGTCTCCACATGAATAGTCAGGATCTACCATCTGTAGTAGTTTACAACACTTGCAAACCTCTACAAAGTGGATCGTATCCGTAGGGTCACCAGGATCAGGTATCCCACCTTAATCCTTATACTACAGACCGATTTAAGTTATCACTTAAGGCATGATCCACTTGTATATCACATATACATGCTTAATTTCACATAAGATAACCAAGGAGTTTTGTTTATTGGATATGAGTAAATTCCAGATTTAAATAACACTTATTTTATTCATTGAACAATGTGTATCTTTACAAAACAACGAGACTCCGAGAGAATTAGGACACCAATCCCAACAATAGGGACATTAGAAAAGGAATTGTCCCAAAAGCTTGGCGGAGAAGAAGAAGACAAAGTAAGGTAAATACCATTTACTTTTGTTGGAAACTGGCTTAATGGAGAATGATGATTCTGCCTGGATAATAGATTCAGACGCCATTAACCACATTTGTTCTTCATTTTAGGGAATTGATTCCTGATGGTAGTTGGCGACTAGTGAGATGATGATGTATGTTGGAACCGAGCACATTGTCTCAATGAAGGCAGTGGGAGGACTCCATCTTACTTTACAGAAATCCTATATTTTACTAGAAAATGTATTTGTAGTTTCTAATTAGAAAAAGACTTTAATTTCTATAAAATGTTTAATAGAACAAAATCATTCTATACATTTCTCTATAAATAAAGTGTTTATTTATAAAAATGGTGTATAATTTTTTCTGCGAAGTTGGATGATGATCTTTATGTGCTAAAGTCGTTAGCAACAAAGGCCCTCTTAAATACTGAACTACTAAACTGCGGTAACTTATAACAAAAAACAAAAATTTTCTCCTAAAGAAAATACTCATCTTGGCACCTAAGGTTAGGACACATAAATCTTAATAAGATTGAGAGATTTGTTAAGAATGTACTTCTAAGTGAGTTAGAAGAAAATTATTTTTTTGTATGTGAGTCATACCTTGAAGGCAAAATGAATCAGAGATCTTTTACGGGAAAAGGTCACAGAGCCAAAGAGCCCTTAGAATTTGTACATTTGGACCTCTATGGTCCTATGAATGTTAAGGCAAGAGGAGGGTTTGAATATTTCATCACCTTCACTGATGACTATTTAAGGTATGGGTACGTTTATTTAATGCAACATAAGTTTGAAGCCCTTGAAAAGTTCTAGGAGTACAAAGTTGAAGTTGAAAATGCATTAAGTAAACAATTAAAACATTTCGATCTGATCGAGGTGGAGAATATATGAATTTGAAATTCTATGACTATTTGATAGAACACGGAATTGTATCCCAACTCTCAAAACCTGGTATACCTCAGCAGAATGGTGTATTAAAAAGGAGAAATCGAACCCTGTTGGACATGGTTCGACCTATGATGAGTTACGCTTCCTTACTTGACTCGTTTTAGGGTTATGCAATACAAATTGCATCCTATATTTTGAACTGTGTTCCTTTTAAAAGTGTTATTAGAACACTTTTGGGGTTATGGAATGGTCGTAAAGATAGTTTGTGCCATCTCAAGATCTGGGATTGCCCAATATATATGCTTGAGGTTAATCCTAAAAAGTTGGAACCTCATTAAAAATTGTATATATTTGTAGGTACCAAAGGAACAAGAGTTGGTTACTTTTACGATCCTAAATATAATAAAGTGTTTGTGTTGAAAAAAGTTACATTTTTAGAAGAGAACCACATAAGGGAGTATAAACCACACAGTAGGATAATGTTAACTGAACTTTCCACCGAACCTACTAAACCTTGTTGAAAAGCCAAGTACATCGACAAGTGTAGTAGATATTGGTTCATCTAGTAGGTTACATCCATTCCAACTATTGAGAGAGCCTCGACGTAGTGGGAGGGTTACGAACCCACCTATACGTTATATGAGTTTAATAAAAACTTCAGTTGTCATATTTGATGGTGACGGTGAGGATCCATTGTCCTACAAGAAGGCAATGGAGGATGTTGATAAAGATGAATGAATCAAAGCTATGGATCTCGAAATGGACTCTATTTACTTCAATTTAATTAGGATCTTGTAGATCAACCTGACAGGGTAAAACCTATAGGTTGCAAATGGATCTACAAGAGGAAAAGGGGTGTTGATGAGAAGGTGCAAACCTTCAAGGCTAGGCTTGTAGCAAAGAGTTACACCTAAGTTGAGGAAGTCGACCATGAGGAGGCTTTCTCACCTGTTGTCATGTTGAAGTCTAACCGAATACTCCTATCCATTGTCTCATATTATGACTATGAAATTTGGCAAATGGATGTAAAGACTGCCTTTCTGAATGACAATCTTGAGGAGACTATCTTTATGCAGTAACTTGAGGGATTCATAACCCAAGGTTAAGAGCAAAAGGTTTGCTAGCTTAATCTATCTATTTATGGATTGAAACAAGTTTCTCGATCTTGGAATATAATATTTTGTACTACGATAAAATTTTATGGCTTTGATCAAAATGTTGATGAGTTTCTTGTGTATACAAGAAAATCATCAACAGTTCACTAGTTTTCCTAGTGTTGTATATAGATGATATCCTACTAATTGGGAATGTTGTAGGTCTACTGATTGAAATTAAACATTGGCTAGCAACTCAATTATAAATAAAAGATTTAGGAGAGACACAGTTTCTTCTGGACATTTAGATCTTTAGGGATCGAAAGAACAAAACGTCGTTCTTGTCTCAAACATTATACATTGACAAGATGCTTGTCAAGTATTTGATGGAAAACTCCAAGAGAGACTTGCTACCTTTCAAGCATAAAGTTGCTTTATCTAAAGAATTGTGTTTTAAGACACCTCAAGAAGTTGAAGAGATGAGACGGATCCTCTATGCATTAACTGTTGGTAGCTTGATCAGCAACTGTTGGTAGCTTGATGTATGCGATGTTATGTACTAGACCTGACATTTGCTACGTAGTGGGGATAGTCAGTAGATATCAGTCGAATCTAGGATTAGATCACTAGATTGCTATTGAAACTATCCTCAAGTATCATCAGATAAATGCTCGTGTATGGGCCTAGAGATTTGATCCTTACAAGATACATAGACTCTAATTTTCAGACTGATAGAGATTCTAGGAAATCCACTTTAGGATCAAAGTTCACTCTTAACGGAGGGGTTGTATTCTAACGAAGCAGCAAGTGAGGGTGCATTGTTGACTTCACAATGGAGGCAGAGTATGTAACAGGTTGTGAAGCTGCCAAGGAGGTTATTTAGCTCAAGAAGTTCTAACTGTTCTAGAAGAAGTTCCAGACATGTCAAAGCTCATCACCCTTTATTGTGAGAATAGTGGTGTCGTGGCTAATCCAAGGAGCCTAGGAGTCACAAGCGTAGAAAGCACATCAAGAGGAAGTATCATCTGATATGGTATATTGTGCATCGAAGGTATGTGATCGTCACCAAATAGCTTTAATGCACAACATTGTTGATCCATTTATGAAAGCCCTCATAGCTAAGGTGTTTTAAGGTCACCTGCAGAGTATGGGTCTACAAGACATGCTACATTTAGTCTAGGACAAGTGGAAGATTTTGTACTAGACGCGTATTATATGCCTTAGTTTCTTCTTTTATGTGTACTTTTATATTAGTTCTTTATGATGTACACTCCACTAGCTTTAGGACAAGTGAAAGATTGTTGGGGTTGATGCCATAAATCTCACTAGGTCATGTAGTTTGTAATTGTAATCTACAAACAGTTTATTTATTTAATAAAATCAGAGGTATTTTATTTGACATTTAGTAGTATTAACACATAGAACTAAAGGTCCAAGGTTATCTTCTATAAATTAAACATGTATGTGGAGGCATACAGGTGGATCATATTTAAGAGATAACCTAAATGAGTTGTAGTAGATGGATAAAGTTGGGTACCTTATCCTGGTGATACTACGAATACAACCCACTTTGTAAATGTTACAATTATTGTAAAGTTTTACAAATAATCTGATCATGATCACTCATGTGGAGGCATGAGAGTGGGGTTGTTCTATACAAAGAGTTTGTATAAGACCGGACCACGAAATGAATAGTCTCATATATAACATCATTGATAGAAGAGACTTACATTTCACTAGGATGACCTTAAGTGACATGACTTGAATCCTGAGTGAGTTGTGAACTTTTGCTTATAAAAGTGGTCCTTTATTCTACATGGGTGAAAGTGGCCACTTTAGTTGACTCAATATGCCTATCATTTTGGGGATTTGTCTAATTGAGGAGTTGGGAATGTAGCTACACAAGATGAAATTCACTTATTCTCTATAGTTAGAGAAAGTAGAGAAATTGTTCCCTTAAAGGCTCATTCTGAGGCTTGAACAATATGGCGACATACCCTCTTCTGATCCGAGAGGGGTTTGGTCATAGTTCGACTATGACTTATTGTTCATTAGAAGGATCACTGGTACTTAAGAAGTTAGATGTAACTACAGGAGCAAAATGGTAATTTAGGCACAACTGTACATACATGCAAATTATGAAGGGACATCACGTTGATTGATTATATCCAATGGACATAGAATATATTTATAGTGTGAAGAGTGCAATTGTCGATCTTTAGTGTTGTGACTGATAGTTAATGGAAGTTGGATAATTTAATTAAAGAGTTTAATTAATTAATCAAGTACCATTGAAGCTTCAATCTATAGGTCCATAAGATCCCCTCTGTAGCTCAACTGAGATTATTGAGAATCAAATTATTTTTGGATTAATTTGTAAAGTTCAAATTAATTGAGAGAATTAATTATATATGATATAATTAATATAGTGTATATGATACATTATAGTATAAAGTTTCTTTTATAGGAAATAAATATTTGAATTTGATTCAAACATTAAATATGTGAATACGATTCATATAGAAACTATATGTTAAATTTAATATGAATTTGATTCATATTAAATACTATAGGTTAAATGAGAGAATAATAAACTATAGGTTATATTATATGTGATATAATATAAACTATAGATTATGTTTTATATTTGATATAACATAAGGTTAGTTATATATGTTAAATAGTCAATATATAGATATATATAACATTAAATTCATTTTGAATTTAGAATTAAATAATGGGGAAAGAGTTATTGTAACTCCCTTCACCCCACTCTCAGATAACCAACGTGAAAGTTAGTTTCACGAAAAGAGCAAATAATAAAATTCATTGCTTTTTCACAGAGGGCTCTCAGTCTCTTGTCCTTAGAAGAATTTCTCTGCAACATTACTCTCTAAAATTACTTTAGTTCCTTTTCCAAAATTAAGTACAAAGCCCACGAAACTCTTGCGAGTTCTCACCCTCTGAGAATACAGAGGAAACTTGTTGGTGGTGTCCATAGCAGTACCAGCGAGGAACGTGAAGATCTTGTGACTTTAAGGGTAAGTACTCTCTTTTGTTATTCTCTATTCTTCTTAAAACATGTTGTGAATGTTTATCACGCTTTATTTCCGATGCAACTATGATTTTAAGTAATGTTCTGTAAAATAAATTGAAAGACATGATGTTTTTTCCATGCTTCCACTAGGTCTTCCAAACCATTAATGGAATCCCTGAGGGGAATGTTTGGACAGTTATCTTGTTGGGTTTTATGTCCTAAAACTCGCAGTTTATAAGAAGATAAAAATATTCTATAATCAATAAACTTATTATTGATTTTTATAAATTGCATACATAAAAGTCTAAATCCAATAAACTAAGATCCATGGTTATTATATGAATACTTGAACTTTATGTAGACATAAAGATGGATCAAGTTCGAGTAAATAGCAAAAACAATCTATAGTACATGATTAAGGTTGGATACCTTATTCTGGTAACACTATTGGATGCGGCCTACTCTGTAGTTGTTACAAAGAGTTGTAAAGTGCTACAAACGAAGTGATCCTAATTCGTATATGTTATGACGTGAGGAGTGGGGGCGTCCTAAGTTTGCATAAGATTGGACCAAGAAATAAGTCACTTTTACTTTATAACGTTGTTTACTATATAAGACTGGCTATTTCACTTAGATGACCTAGGTAACTCAATCTTAATCCTGAGCTAACTATGAACTCCTGTTTATTCGAGAGTATCCTTAGATTTGCATAGGTGAGGGTTGGCTCAATAGCGCCGACTCAATAAGCCTCCCATTTCAGGGGTAAGACCGAATAGATAGCTGGGGACATAGGGTGCAAGATGGAATCCTACCTGATTTAGGGATAGGAGAAAGGTTGTTCTCTCAAGTACTAAATCCAGGTCTTGAACAAAGAGCCCTACTCTCTCACTGAGCTGAGAGAGTTTTGGTTTAGTGACTGGATCACAAACCAGTTGTTCATTAGAGAATCAGTAGGAACTTAAGAAACAAGACGTAATCTCGGGGGTAAAATAGACATTTGACCCAACCGTTATTACACACAACCTGTGAAGGGTCGACTTATTAATTATGGTTAAATGATGTGGACATAATATATCTATAGTGAGGGGAGTTCAACAATGGGCTTTAGATGAACAACCCATTAGTTACTTACTAGCTCAAATCAGTATAATGAGTTTAGCCAATTAATCTCAATCGTTGGAGCCCATGATCTGTAGGTCTACAAGGTCCCCTTACTAGCTCGTAAATCGATTAGCTTTAGGGTAGCGTGATAAGTTAATTTGAAACGTTCAAATTAGAATTAAGGGAATTAGTAATTATATGAGATATAATTACACGTTTAATTTTAAGAATTAAACAGAATAGGAGAATTAATATTTAAATATGATTTTTATATATGAAGGTGGAATTGTGTAAAATTAATTTAATATTTGATATTAAATTAATTAGAATTATTTAAATTTTTTAAATAGTTTTTTATTAATTTTATTAAGAAAATTAATTTATGAAATTAATTTTGTAAAATTAATAATATTTTCAAATTTTAGAAATTAAATTAATTTTTGAAATTATTTGGAAAAAATGAAATGATTAAATAACACAAAATGGATTTATGGGATTTTCCATTAAACCTTCGAAGTAGCTCACACAAAACCCATTTCATTTTGGCTCTAATAACTCCAAGCATGAGCTGCATCTCATGTAGCCAATCTTCTTTACATGATAGCTTGCAATATATTGAGAAGATTGGAGCAAAATTGAGGCATGCAATCTATAGAATTTTTGTTGAGAAATTCGTGTTGAAGAAGGTGTTCTTCAAATGGGTTGTTGTAGTGAGCTCTTCTCCAAGTTCCTTTCATTCAAGCTTATTTTGAGTCCCACAACTCATTCTAAAACTCCAAGAGAATAGTGGGGAAGATCTTAAGGTGGTCTACAATAAGATTTGGAAAAGTTTGCAGCTAAAAATTGAGATTAGAAGAAGTTCTACAAAGGTATGTCTTGAAACCCTCTTATTTTAGTATGAGCATGCTTTAGTTACTACCAAAATTAATGAATTAGAGTACTTATTGATCCTTGTTGCTTCTGCTGTTGTTGATACATTCCAACAATTGGTATCAGAACATCATTTAGGCACTCAATTTGGTTTAATTTTGGTGTGGTGGGTGTTTTTCATGAGTTATATGAACATGATGCACTGATATGGTTTTCTGAGTTTTGGCATTTAATCTCTCTTTGATTTCTTGATTAAATTTGTAATTGGCTCTTATTTTATGAGCTTATATGTATTCTCAAGAGTCTGTAATTTATTTGGAATCATTAGAGTTGAAATTAAGATGTAATTGAAGAAACAAATAAAGAAGGTCGAGCTGCAGATTCCAGTTCTTCAGCCTCTTCACAAATCTGGGCGTAGAAGTGTTGCGTGTTAGAAGATCGTGTAGCTTCGGGCACTGAACAATGCGTTGAACTGCTATACGATGACATTACACGATCGTGTAGCTTTACGCGGGTGCTGAACAATGTGTTGAAGTGTTATACGATAGCACTACACGATCGTGCAACATTGTCCGGCTCTAGACGATGGCGATACATAATAGTTGGAAGACGCAAGTCGATCGTGTAGCATTGTCTGGCATTAGATGATGGCACTACTAGACAATAGTCGTCATCACTACACGATGAGCCTTAACGAGATTACGAGCATGGAGTGAGAGCAGCCGGTTCGACTGGTTTTCTTGAGGTCTTGTCCAATTCAGCCTCGAAAGGTTTTTAGCTGGTTCGGTTTAGACTTTTCTGGTCTGGTTCAAGTTGTTTGGGTTCGGTTTGAAACGGTTCAGAAGCAATTTTGAAGCTATTTTGTAATAATTAGGCTTTTGTTTACTTGTTTATGCCAAAACTAAAACTATATCAGTTTGTATGTAATTATTTATGCATTTGATGTATGTTATAATTAAATAAATCATGTATGTGCATACAATATGCCATGTAGATTTAAAATCCCACCATAGGAAGCATGTTACATGCAATGAAAGTATATTATAAAATGTTATAATATATTTGCATGTTTAGGGTTTCTTTTATTTAATATAATTGTTATATTAAAAATTGAATGCTTTGATGTATGATGTGAATGTTTAGCATGTCTAAACTTTTGTAAGTTATTATAAAATTGGGTTAGACATTTAAAATTCCTAACAAAGAACAACTGCATGCTCAAGTAGGTTAACCACTCGTTTTAATAGTTAAAACTTGTAAAACTCGAGTTACAAACTCAAATGGTATATAACCCTGTCTAAGGCTAGGGGTATTTAAGTTGACAATCTACGAAACACCTCATACTTGGAGATTATGGTCGAATTATTGAGTGTTTAACCGATTTTATAAGCATACGTGAGCGGTGTGAGGTAATAAAATGGTTTACACCCAGACATCATAGGTTTAAATCCAATTATAAGCGTTATACTTGGATAAACCACTTAGATATAGGGTAGTTTGTTTAGCTGAAATGAACCTAAGTATAAATTTACCCAATTAATAGAACATTTCAGTGGGAGTTTAATAACTTCTATATGATAAAGTTATTAGAACACTTCAGTGGGAGATTAATAACATATACGATGCATTATTTTTAACTCTCACGTCCCTAATAGTTCACATTCGAGATTTAAGCGGTACTTCATGTCACCCTGGAAGTTACCTCCATTCGGAAAGTATTTTTTAGAGTAAATCAAGATTCCAGTGAATAAGGAGAAGTCGTTCAAACAAAAATCAAATGTTTGATACATAGAATTTTAACTTCCACATCTCTACATAGTTCACCTCGATAGATTCATATGATACGTGTCACTCTGGAAGTGACCTCCATTCAGAAAGTATTTATATGAGTCAATAACAAGGTGAATGGAGGACGTTGTTTATAGTAAGTGGGTGAAGGATATATGTCAACATATCCTGCGGTCTCTTCCGTTAGTTTAGACCATGAGATTCCTATATTGTGCCTGTTGGTTTGCTTTAGGCGGCCCTATGCTAGTCGTTTAACAACGGCTATCCCCTCAGAGGGTTGTAACATAGGATTCAGAAATACTCAAACTCCAGAAATGGATAAGATTTCTTAGGTCCATTCCCAACCTTGAATCTCCATTTCGGTAGCATAGTTGGGGCTGACCTCTGACGTCTAAAAACAGAGGGTTACACTTACAGAATTACTAAAGTGTTAGTAAATTTCTGACTGAAAACGATAACTAAACGACTATAGGAATAAGAGTTATTCTTGAGATAGTGTTTGGTCAAAATTGTTTGCATTAGTGAAGGAGTATTTGACTGCCCCTCGGTAACACGTATTCTGACTCATTATAGTATCATTGCAAATAAATAATGGTTATGAGTACATTATTACTATTTTTTGCTAAAACTTGATTTTGGATTTGGTTACAATTTGCCAATTAGAATTTGTTTAAATTTTATCAATATGTCGAATCCTTCTAGAATACTCACTTCTGAATTAGATAACGGTAAAATCAAATCAACAAACAAATTACTAGTAGTTGATAACACCAAAAGAGTTTTAACAGAGGATTGTCCTCTATCTCCCAACTCATTTAAAATTTTGAATAATATAGATGAGATTGCAAAATTCGAACAACAAGATAAATATAATTTACTTGTTATCGAAGCGTGTTTAGTGGAAAACGATAAAACCTGGATAATTGATTCAGGTGCCGTTAATCATGTTTGTACTTTCTCATAGGAAACAAGTTCCTGGAGACAGTTGACAACGGGCGAAACAATCTTTAAGGTAGGGACCGGGGAGGTTGTTTCAGCTAAAGCAATGGAAGATATAAAGTAATTTATACGAGATAAGTACATTTATTTGAAAAATGTGTATTACATTCCTTCTATGAAAAAGAATCTAATATCTATCTCTTGTTCGCTAGAGCAAAATTATAAAGTTTATTTCGAAAATGATGAAGTATTCATCAATACTAGAAGTAAACAAATTTGTTCTGCAAAATTATAAAATAACTTGTATATGTTAAAATCAACTAAGGTAAAGTTGTATTAAACATAAAGATGTTTAAAATTGCTGAGACTCATAAGAAAAGGAAAATTTCTCCAAATGCCTATCTTTGGCACTTGAGATTGGGTCACATAAATCTCAACAGGATTGAGAGACTGGTTAAAAACGGTCATCTAAATAAGTTAGAAGACAGTTCATTGCCACCTTGTGAATCCTGTGTTGAGGGTAAAATGACAAAAATATCTTTTTTCTAGAAAAGGTCTTAGAGCCAAAGAACTAGGATTGGCAAAATTCCCCATGGGGACCCGTCCCGATCGGGGTGGAGAATCCTTGGTTTGACTAAGGATGGGGTCAAATCGAGGAAAATATTTGGGACTCCATCCGAAGACAGGGCGGGGATGGGGACGGTATCCCCGCCCTGACCCCGACCCCGACCCCGATTTGATATATTTATTTATATTTTTATAAATATATAAAATAATTTATTTATATATGTTTATAATGTATGATGTAATGTTGGATTGGACATTGGAGCCCAATATCAAATATCTAAATTCAAAATCTAAGCCCAAGAAACAAGCCCAAACTTAAAAAACTAAAAAAAAAAAAAAGCCCTAAATTGAAAAGTTGAAAACTAATTTCCTCATTTCTGCAGTGTTGTCGAGGGACCGAAGGTTGTTGGCTTGTTGCTGCCGAGATCCACTTGACTTGCGTCTTGCCGTGAAGACTGAAGAAGAGAAGAAAGTAAGAAACGTACCTGCCCACTGTCGACCGTGAAGAAGCCAAGCATGAAGAACTGAAGAAGACCCTTTCGTTTTCATGAAGAGAAGACCCTTCAAGCGTGACCCATTCTTTAGGCTTCCTTTTTCAGGTGTGAAGAAACCTACCCGTTCTTCTCCTATAGGTGACTGCTGAATGTCCTTCTTCGCCTTCGTGTTTGTGGAGAAACCTACCCGTTCAACGTTCTTCTCCTTTACAATGTTCGTGAAGTTCATGTCGGCGGAGATGACCCATTCTTCAGGCATTCGTTCGAGTTTGAGCCGCTGCCAAGCCTGCCATCCGAATTCCGAGAGGTGAGATCTATACTGTTTTGGTTGTGTTGTTTTGATTGTGTTGTTTGTTTTGATCGGTAAGGATATATTTTGATTATGTTGTTTTGTTTTTCATTTGAAAAAAAAAGACTCGTGCTGCTGTTGAGATTCTTCTGTTCAAGCCACTACCATCTGAGATCTATTGTCGTTCAAGCCAGTAAAAGTTTAAAAAAATTAGTAAATAATAACAATAATTTCATGTGTATTGATATTAAATGCTTTGAGTCTTTGTGTGTGTTTGAGTGCTTTAAATTTTAGGCTTGAATATATTTGAAAAGTATGTTTGAATTCTTGAATTTTGGGGTCCTAGTCTAAAGAGGGTTTTTTAAATTAAATTTTTGGTAGGTTGAAAATAAGGTCTTCATCATCTTCTACTAATAAAGATTCTCCAAGTCTAATTCCAAGTTCAATCCCAGATCCAACCCCAGATTCAACCCCAAATTCAACCTCAAGTTTAACTCCATGCTCCTCGAATGATGATAATTTGAATGTTGATAATTGTGTTATTCTTGGTGAGGATATTGAGAAGGGGTCTTTAAAGAGGAGATTGACATCTGTTGTTTGGAACCGTTTTAAGAAACAAAAAAATAGATAGAGTGGACAAGGCGGTTTGTAATTATTGCAAACAAAAGTTAGGGGGTGAAAGTATAAATGGAACCAAACATTTGCATGACCATATTAAGATATGCCCATATAAAGGACAAAAGGACATACGACCATCCCTATTGAATCCCAACAAAGAAAAGAGCAATACATTCAGTTTATATAACTTCGATCAGAAAGCTGCAAAAAAAAAAAAAACATTAGCTGGGATGATAATAAAACATGAATATCCTCTCTCAATAGTTGAGCATGAAGGTTTTAGAGAATTTTGTAATGCCATCCAACCATTATTTAAGATGGTGTCAAGAAACACAATAAAGAATGAGATTTTGAAAATTTATGAGGCCGAAAAGTTGAAAACCATGACATTGTTGAATGATATCAAAAAAAAAAAAAATTGCCCTTACAACGGACATGTGGACTTCCAACCACAAAAAAAAAAGGTTATATCATATATGGCTGTCACCATACATTTTGTTGATGATAGTTGGGTTTTGCAAAACAAAATAATCAGGTTTATATATGTCCCTTCTCCACACACTTATGAGATGCTTCATGAAAAACTAATGGAATGTTTGTTAGATTGGAATATTGTTCGAAAATTGTCATCTGTAACTGTAGATAATTGTAGTACAAATGACTCTATGGTTAATATGCTTGTTGATAGTTTGTGTGGAAACTTAATATTGGATGGGAGTTTATTTTATATGCGATGTTGTGCTCATATTTTGAACTTAATTATGAAAGATGGGTTAGTAGTGATAGGAGATGGGATCGAAAGAGCATGTAGTAGTGTGTCTTTTTGGGTGCATACACAAAAAAAGAAGGAGAAATTTGAGGAAACGCTCGTCAGTTGAATGTTTATGATGGTCAGATGTTGAGTCTTGATTGTTGTACTAGGTGGAATTTTACATATTTTATGTTAGCCACTACATTGAAGTACAAGGCTGTTTTTTATCGATTAAAACAACAAGAACCAAAGTACAAATATTTGCCTTTGGATCAAGATTGGGTATTAGCAAAAGAGATATGTGAGAAACTGAAAATATTTCATCACGTGACTGAAATATTTTCTGGATCTAAATATCCTACTGTTAATCTTTTTTTTCCAAAAAATTGTAAATTGAAATTGGCTATTTCTGAGTGGACGAATTCGGGCATTCAAGAGATAAGAGACATGACTTCAAATATGATTTTAAAGTTTGATAAGTATTGGAGGAAAATTCATAGGGTAATGGCCATAGCTACAGTTTTAGATCCACGTTACAAATTGAAGTTGATCGAGTTTTACTTCCATAAAATTTATGGAGATAGTTTTTTTCTTGAAGTAGAAAGGATTAAAAAAATTTGTTCAAATTTGGAAACAGAATATCAGTTGAAGCATGAAGGTGAAGGTGATGATTATCACTCTAAAAATTTAAATGAAACCTCACAGAATATAGAATTTTATGATCTTAATGATTATGACTTGTTTGTATCAAATTCCAATAATATGAATCAGAAGCAACAATTTGATGCATATTTGGATGAACCTGTCTTACCTCGAATATCTGATTTTGACATTTTGAGTTGGTGGAAATTGAATGGTGTCAAGTATCTCATTTTACAAGAAATTGCAAGAGACATATTAGCCATCCCGTTATCTAGTGTTGCATCAGAGTCTGCTTTTAGTACCTATGGTAGGATTATAAGCCCATATCGTAACAAACTTCATCCGAAGACGATAGAGGGGCTTTGATGTGCGCTCAAAATTGGATTGCAATTGAAGTTTTGACATGTTAATATGTTTATTTTGTTTTTACCTCTTTTTAGCATTTGATATATTAATAATATTTTCTTTTATTACAAATATGTGACAATATAAGGTACTAGCACGGAGAAAGAAATGGTTAAACATTTATCAACTATTTTAGAAGATGCAGATGATTCTGATGAAGATGGCATGGTGACTAAGGTATGCTAAAAGATTAACATTATTTTCTTATGATACTTTTTATTTTTTGTGATCTACTTTTTTTTTGTGACATTATTTGTCAATTACATTTTCAATGTAGGAATGAATAATACTCACAACTAAGGATGGGATGATGCCAAGAAAGGAGAAAGATTTGAATGTGAAGTCATTGGTGAAGAGAGAAAGACGAGCAATTAATATATTTTGAATGTATAAGACATTTACCTTTAATTGACTTCCTTATTCAAACTTTATTTAATTTTAAGTTGTAAACTTATTTAATGGATTTGTCAACTTTGAAATTGTGTTTATTTCATAGATTAGTCTATTATATTTTGTTTATTTTTTGTGGACTAGTCAAATTTTAAATAAAATCACTTGAATTAAAAAAATGAGGAATCCGATAAACTTATTTAATGGATTTATGAGCTTCTAAATTGTGTTTATTTCTTAGATTAGTTATTAAATTTTGTTTATTTTTTGTGGACTAATAAAATTTTAATTAAAAAAAATGGAAAATTCCCACGGGGAATTAGTAGGGGATTCCCACGGGAAATTAGTAAGAGATCCCCCCAGGGAAACGGGGAATGTGGTTCTGCGGGAACCCCATTTCCCCAACGGGGAATCCCCACCCCCGTCCCAGCCTTCAAATGGCGGGGACGGGGGCGGGGATGGGGGAGAATTTCCCCCACGGGGCCGGGGGACGAGGGACGCCCCCCCACCCTGGCCCGACCCTATTGTCAACCCTACAAAGAACCCTTAGAACTGATACACTCAGACCTTTGTGGTCCTCTAAATGTTAGAGCTAGAGAAGGGTATGAATATTTCATCAACTCTATAGATGATTATTCTAAGTATGGGCATATTTACCTATTGCACCAAAAGTCTGAAACATTTGAAAAGTTCAAAGAGTAAAAGGTTGAGGTTCAATACCTATTAGGTAAAAAGATTAAAATACTTCGATCAAATCGAGGTGGTGAGTATATGGACTTAGAAATCCATAACTATTTGATAGAACCCAGTCTCAACTCACAACCCTTGGTACACCTCAGCAAAACGTTGTGGCAGAAAAGAGAAACAGAACCTTGTTAGACATGGTTCGTTCCATGATGAGTTATGCTCAGTTACCAAATTTTTGGTTCGTTCCCTTATGAATTATGCTAAGTTGCCAAATTCTTTTTGGGGACATGCAATTGGAACTGCAGTATATATTTTGAACATGGTTCCCTCAAAAAGTATTTTTGAAATGCCTAACGAGCTTTGGAGAGGAGTAAAGGAAATTTACGTCGCTTCAGAATTTGGGGTTGCCCAGCACATGTGTTGGTACAAAATCCTAAAAAGTTGGAACGTCGTTCAAAAGTATGCCTATTTGTAGGCTACCCAAAAGAAACAAAAGGTGGTTTCTTTTATGATCCTCAAGAAGACAAGGTATTTTTATCAACAAATACAACCTTCTTAGAGGAAAACCATATGAAGAATTATCAACCTCGCACTAAGCTAGTAATAGAGAAAATGTCCAGAGAAATGACAAATTCATCAACAAGAGTTATTGATGAAACTGATACTTCATATCCTTCTCAAGAGTTGAGAATGCCTCGTTGTAGTGGGAGGGTTGTGCAAGAGCCTAATCGGTACATGGGTTTGACTGAAACTCAAGTCATCATACCAAATGATGGTTTAGAGGATCCATTGTCTTTCAAACAAGAAATGAATGATGTGGATAAAGACCAATGGATTAAAGTCATGGACCTTGAAATGGAATCTATGTATTTCAATTTTTTCTGGGATCTTGTAGATCAACCTTAAAGGGTAAAACCCATCGATTGCAAATGGATCTAAAACAAGACCAAGCTGGAAAGATACAGATCTACAAAGCAAGACTTGTGGCAAAAGGGTTTACCCAAAGAGAGAGGTAGACTATGAAGAAACTTTCTCTCTAGTTGCCATGATAAAATCTATTAGGATACTCTTGTTCATAGCTACATTTTCTTATTATGAAATATGGCAAATGGATGTCAAGATAGCTTTTTTGAATGTCTATCTTGAAGAGAGTATCTATATACCATAAGGGTTTATTGAACAAAGTCAAGAGCAAAAGATTTGCAAATTGAATCGATCCATTTATGGGTTGAAATAAGCATCTGGATCCTAGAATATGAGATTTGACACTGCAATCAAATCTTATAGCTTTGAACAAAATGTTGACAAAGCCTGTGTATACAAGAAAATTGTTAACAAAACTATCGCTTTTCTGTTGTTGTTGTGAAGGAAATCGATCACGGGGATTTCCATAAGCAGTGGAAAGATCATTCCAAATTACAATCATGTATGAACATTACAATTACAGTTAAAACAGAAACAAATGGTTATGTATTCATTACAGAAATTACAACATGAAAATACAAATGAAGAAGGAGAAATGCTACGGTCATTTGTAGACTCGTCTCTATGCTCCTTGCTCTCGAACGCTCGAACAACACGACTGCTACACCGCGCACTCGTCTTCAGCGATCGCCTCGGTCACGAACACCCCAACAGCATGAACGACCTCCACAAAACCTTGATAGCGTCGAGTTGAGTGTGACACCACCAAAAAGGCTACCTTGGCATTCTCGGTGTGAGAATCCAGAGGGTGGGATTTGTGTGGACTTGGTTTGAGGAAAAAGATGGAGGAATCAAAAATCGTGTAAACGATTGAGTAAGTGGGAGAAAACTGAACCTATGGTATAGGTCGATACCCAATCGTCTAGTAAAAGCTAAGCAATCATTTAGTTCATCAATTAGTTATGTGTTTATTGCTTACAAAACATTACACGATCATTTACCTTGCTCAAGCTGTCGCTTAGTAAATTTGTATTTACTTGAAAACTTTCGTGAGATCCTTTTTTCCGAGAGAGAAAATCTCAAATTCAATTTTGATAAAAACTTTCTAAAATTAGGAAAAAAAATTTCCTTTTTTTATCTCACAGTTACCATGAACCATCAATAACCTCCCACTTAATTGGTTATTAGAGAAAAAGATTTAATATCCAATAATTTATATTATTATAAATATAAATGATAACCAACTTATCATACTATATTTATAACCTATAGTTTTAATATTTCATCTCATGAAACATATAAACCATAGTTATTTTTCTATTCCACGGTACTTAATGTAAATCTCATTTACATTAATCCTCCACTAGACGTATCTCATACATCATACCAATTATATCACATATAATCAAATTATCTCTTGTCAAGTTGAACGTTTCAAATCAACACAAGAGCAGATCCTCAACTGAATCCATTGAGCTACCAAGGGGACCTTATGGACCTATAGCTCGAAGCTCTAACGGTACGTGAATAACTGATTAAACTCTTTAGTCACCAGATCCACCATCCGTTAACTGTCAGGCACTCCACTAAAGACTTTTAACTAAACTCTCCTTACTACAGATATATTATGTGTCCATCTTAACCAATCAGCAGTGCGACAACCCTTCATAGATCGCTCATAAGTACAGCTAGGCCAATAACCGTTATGCCCTATAGTTACATCTAACTCCATAAGTATCATTGATCTCTCTAATGAACATAAGTCATCGTCCTACTATGACTGAGTCCTTTCTTCCAAAGAGAAGTTGTGGCATGTTCAAGCCCCAGAATCAGCCCTTAAGGGAGCAATCTCTCTATTTATCCCTGCATGAGGAAAGAAGTGAATTCCATCTTATGGATTGAGTTCCCAGCTCCCAAATCAGACAAGTCCCCAAAAAGGTAGGCATGTTGAGTTGGCAATCTGGCCACTCTCACCCATACTAATCAAAGAACTTCCCTCAAAAGCAGGAGTTCCCAAAACACTCAAGATTGAGGTCATGTTACCTATGGTCGTTTAGGTGAGAAGTAAGTCTATAGTATCAACGACGTTATATACAGAGTTTAGTCATCTCGTGGTCCAGGTCTTATTGTATAGGACACGTCCGCTCCACGTCTCCACACGAATGGTCAGGATCTACCATCTGTAGTAGTTTACAATACTTGCAAACCTCTACAAAGCGGGACGTATTCATAGGGTCATCAGGATCAGGTATCCCACCTTAATCCTTATACTACAGACCAATTTAGGTTATCATTTAAGGCATGATCCACTTGTATATCACATATACATGCTTAAATTCACATAAGATAACCAAGGAACTTGGTTTATTGGATATGAGTAAATGCCAGAATGAATGAACAATTATTTTATTCATCAAACAATGTGTATCATTACAATCAACGAGACTCCGGGACAATTAGGACACCAATCCCAACGATATGTTGATGATATTCTACTCATAGGTAATGAAGTAGAATTTCTAGTTAATGTTAAGAGATGGTTGGCTTCGCAATTCCAAATGAAAGATTTGAGAGAAACACAGTATATTCTTGGGATCTGAATAGTTCGGAATCGCAAGAACAGAACATTAGCATTATCTCATGAAGGAACTCTTAACGAAGAGCATCCATGAGTGCATTTGGATCTTTCCGATTTCATCGTGACTGAAATATAACACATACATTCTAACATACAGTTATGCAAATACACATTAACTAAAGGCATGCTTCGAATAATAAAAAACAAGGGAAAGAGTTCTCACACCAGTTGAAGACCCTTTTTAAGCTTTGGAACCCTTATGCAGCGGAAGACCTCTACGCGAACCCTATCGCCTAGCAAACAAGTCGGTTGTAGCAGCACGATCGTTTATATGAACGACCATAATATGAACAGTCACGAACAAGTGAACGCAGTGGGGACGACACCACCAAAATGGAGCCCTTGGTATTCTCGGAGTGAGAACCCAAAGGTGGTCTTTGGTGAATTTGGTAGAGGTTGGAGAAAGAACAAATCGTGTAAACGATAAGCAAGTGGGAGAGAAAATGAGCTATCGTATAGCTGAGTGCTAATCGTTTAGAAAAAGCTACAAGATCGTGTAGGTTTTACTAAGCGATCGTTTAGTAAATGGTAGACGATCGTTTAGAAAACGCGGCACACTATGCGATCGTTTAGGAAAGCTAAGCGATTGTTTAGGGACAAGTGTGCGATATTTTTGGGGCTGGTGTGCGATTGTTTAGGCGATGATCGACTATTGTATAGGCTCTCAAACTATATGATTGTAACGTTTTCACACCGATTGCCAATTTTTTCGAACCTTTACAAAATGAAACAAATTTTCATTTTATTCATTGATTATCATAACCGAATGTGGCTGCTCCCACTAACGCACGTTCGAGAGAAGTTTTAGGCCAATTATTATATAATTAACCAATTTAATAGTTAATGAATATAATCTTATTATATTATTACCTTATAGTTTGATATCACATATCTACTATAGTCATTTCTCCTCCACATGATATAAATCATATTTATATCTAAATTCCTCCAAAATAATTTATCTCATACATTTAGTCAATTATATCATATATAATCAACTAGTTCAATTATATCATATATAATCAAACTCCCTCTTGTCAATTTGAACATTTCAAACTGACCCAAACACTTATTCTCGACTTTATCCAAGCTACCCATGGGACCGAATGGACCTGTGGCTCGAAGCTCCAACAGTCTGTGAATAGCTGACTAAACTCTTTAGCCACGAGATCCACCATCCATTAACTGTCAGGCATTCCACTAAAGACCAACAGTTGAACTCTTCTTACCACAGATATATTTCTGTGTCCATCGGATATAACCAACCAGGAGTACGATGACCTTTCACAGATGCTCGTAATTACAATTGGGTCAATTTATAGTTTTGCCCCTGTAGTTACATCTCACTCCTTAAGTACCACTGATTCCTCTAATGAACAATACAACATAGTCCAACTATATGTGAATACCTCTTAAGCCAAGAGAATGTGTGTGGCGCCACATCGTTCAAGCCCTGGAATCAGCCCTTAAAGGAGCTATCTATCTACTTACCCCTACTTCGGGAAAGAAGTCAATTCCATCTTGTGTAGCTGAGTTCCCAGCTCCCAAATCAGACGAATCCCCAAAATGGTAGGTTTGAATTGGCGATCTGGCCACTTGCACCCATACAAATCAAAGAACCGCCCTCAATCGCGGAGTTCCCAACTCACTTAGGATTGAGGTCATGTTACCTATGGTCATCCTAGTGAAGTGAAGTCTTTGTCATAAATGGTATTATATAATGATACGTTAACACTTCGTGGTCAGGTTTTATACAAACTCTTTGTATAGAATGCCCCCGTTCGCATGTCCCCTACACGAATGATAAGGATCAGACCATCTGTGACAAGTCACAACACTTATGACCATTTAACAAAATGGGCCGCATCCGTAGCGTTACCAGGATAAGGTTTCCCTCCTATATCCATATACTACAGACCATTTTGGTTATCACTCAAGACATGATCCACTTGTATGTCACCACATACATGCTTAAGTTACATACAAATAACCAGGGATTTTATGTTTATTGGTTTGTGGTAAAGCAAATAAAACACATAACTGAGCAAAAAACAAAATATGAAGTAAATATCATATATTATACGACACAAGCATTCGTACAAACTACAGGACACGAGAATTTAAGGTATCAACCCCAACATCTTAAGCATCTTATATAGACAAGATGTTGTCTAGGTATAAAATGCAAAAATCTAAGAAAGGATTGTTACCTTTCAAACATAGAATTCACCTGTGTAAGGAACAAAGTCCTAAGACACCTTAAGAGGTTAAGGACATGAATCGAATTCCATATGCATAAGAAATAGGGAGTTTAATGTATGCAATGTTGTGTACTCGTCTCGATATATGCTATGCCATAGGAATAGTCAGTAGATTTCAGTCCAATCCTGGATATGATCATTGGACTGCTGTTAAGAACATTCTCAAGTATCTTCGGAGAACGAGGGATTATATGCTTGTGTATGGTACTAAGGATCTGATCCTTACTAGATACACTAATTCTTACTTCCAAACCGATATTGATTATAGGAAATCAACTTCGGGGTCAGTATTCACTCTGAATGGAGGAGCAGTTGTGTGAAGAAGCATCAAGCAGAGTTGTATTGCTGACTCCATAATGGAAGCTGAGTATGTAGCTGCAAGTGAAGCAGCAAAAGAAGCAGTATGACTCAGAAAGTTCCTGACCTAGAAGTAGTTTCTAATATGCACCTGCCTGTAACTCTTTATTATGACAATAGTGGAGTAGTTGCAAATTCAAAGGAACCTCGAAGCCATAAAAGAGGAAAGTATATCGAGCGGAAGTACCATCTCATCAGGGAGATTGTACACAGAGGATACGTAATTGTCACACAGATAGCTTCACAAGATAACTTAGCTGATCCATTTACAAAGGCCCTCTCAGCTAAAATGTTTGAGGGTCACCTAGTAGGACTAAGTCTACGAGATATTCATCACTAGGGCAAGTGGGAGAATTTATGGGTATTAAAATGCCTTAGATTATTGTATTTGTACGTTTTGTTCTCTCTTTGTAAAATCAACATTATATATATTTGTATATATTGATCCACTGAAGTTTTAGTCCAAGTGGGAGTATTGTTGGGTTTTATGTCCTAAAACTCACAGTTTATAAAAAGATAAACATATTCTATAATCAATAAACTTATTATTGATTTTATAAATTGCATACATAAAAGTCTAAATCCAATAAACTAATATCCATGGCTATTATATGAATACTTGAACTTTATGTAGAGACATAAACATGGATCAAGTTCAAGTAAATAGAAAAAACGATCTATAGTACATGATTAAGGTTGGGTACCTTATTCTGGTAACACTGTTGGATGCGACCTACTCTGTAGTTGTTACAAAGAGTTGTAAAGTGTTACAAACGAAGTGATCCTAATTTGTACATGTTATGACATGAGGAGTGGGGGCGTCCTATACAATGAGTTTGCATAAGATCGGACCAAGAAATAAGTAACTCTTACTTTATAATGTTGTTTACTATATAAAACTGACTATTTCACTTAGATGACCTAGGTAATTCGATCTTAATCCTGAGCTAATTGTGAACTCCTGTTTATTCAGGATTATTCTTAGATTTGCATAGGTAAGGGTTGGCTCAACAATGCCGACTCAATAATCCTTCCATTTCAGGAGTAAGACCGAATAGATAGCTGGGGACATAGGGTGCAAGATGGAATTCACGCCTACCCGATTTAGGGATAGGAGAAAGATTATTCTCTCAAGTACTGAATCTAGGTCTTGAATAAGGGGCCCCACCCTCTCACTCGGCCGAAAGAGTTTTGGTTTAGTGACTGGATCACAAACTAGTTGTTCATTAGAGGATCAGTAGGAACTTAAGGAACAAGACGTAATCTCGAGGGTAAAACAAATATTTGACTCAACCGTTATTATGAACAACCTATGAAGGGTCAACTTACTAATTATGGTTAAATCATTGACCTAATATATCTATAGTGAGAGGAGTTTAACTATGGGCTTTAGTGGAGTGACCCATTAGTTAACGAATGAGAGTTAATTCAGTGTAAGGAGTTTAGCAATTAATCTCGGATCGTTGGAGCCCATGATCTGTAGGTCCACGATGTCCCCCTACTAGCTCATAAATGGATTAGCTTTAGAGTAGCATGATAAGTTAATTTGAAACGCTTAAATTAGATTTAAAGGAATTAGTAATTATATGAGATATAATTACACGTTTAATTTTAAGAATTAAACGAAATAGGAGAATTAATAAATATGATTTATATATATGAAGGTGGATTTGTGTAAAATCAATTTAATATTTGATATTAAATTAATTAGAATTATTTAAATTGTTTAAATAATTATTTATTAATTTTATTAAGAAAATTAATTTATGAAATTAATTTTGCAAACTTAATTATATTTCCAAATTTTAGAAATCAAATTGATTTTTGAAATTATTTGGAAAAATTGAAAAGATTAAAAAACACAAAATGGATTTATGAGATTTTCCATTAAACCTTTAAAATAGCTCTAAAAAAACACTCCATTTTGGCTTCAATAACTGCAAGCATGAAGATGGTTGCATGAGATGCATCTCATGCAACCATCTTCTTTGCATGATAGTTCGTAATGTATTGAGAAGATTGGAGAGGAATTGATGCATGCAATCTATAGAATTTTTGCTGTGAAAGCCGTGTTGAAGAATGTGTTCTTCAAGTGGGTTGTTGCAGTGAGCTCTTCTCAAGTTTCTTTAGTTCAAGCTTATTTTGAGTCACACAACTCAATTTAAAGCTTCAAGAGAATAATGGGGAAGATCTTGAGGTGGTCTACAACAAGATTTGGAGAAGTTTGCAGCTAAAAATCAAGATTAGAAGAAATTCTACAAAGGTATGGCTTGAAATCCACTTGTTTCAATATGAGCATTCTTTAGTTACTAGCAAAATTAATGAATTAGAATGCTTATTGATTCTTGTTGCTTCCGCTGGTGCTGATACATTCTAACAATCTACTCAGCATAAGTACGATGCGCTCAAATACATATTAAATTCTCACATACTAGAGAGGGTTGTTCAAGAACATGTTCTGAACATGATAGTCCATTTTAATGTAACAGAGATGAATGGCTATGTCATTGATGAAGCCAGTCAGGTTGGCTTCATTTTGGAAACTTTATCCAAAAGTTTCCTACAGCTCCGTAGGAATATTGTTATTAACAGGATTGACTACAATCTAATCACATTGCTCAACGAGCTACAAGTATACTAATCCTTGATGAAAGTCAAGGAATAGAAAGGTGAGGAAAATGTTGCCTCATCCTCAAAGAAGTTCCATAGAGGTTCAACCTCTAGAACCAAGTTTGTACCTTATTCTTCTTACACCAAAAAGTGGAAGAAGAAGAAGGGAGGCCAGAGGAAGGATAACCTACTAGTTGCTTCCCAAAGGGGCAGAAGGCCAAGGTTGCAAAGGGAATATATTTGCATTGAAACCAACAGGGACATAGAAAGAGGAATTGTCCCAAATACTTGGTAGAGAAAAAGAAGGTCAAGCAAGGTAAACATGATTTACTTGTGTTGGAAATTTTCTTAGTGGAGAATGATGATTCGACCTACATAATAAATTCCACTAACCACATTTGTTCTTTATTCCAGGGAATTGATTCCTGGTGACAGCTAGCGACTGGTGAAATGACGATGCGTATTGGAACTAGGCACGTTGTCTCAATGAAGGCAGTGAGAGGACTCCAACTTACTTTACAGAAATCATTTATTTGGTTAGAAAATGTTTACGTAGTTCGTAATCTAAAAAGGAACTTAATTTCTGTAAAGTATTTAACTAAACAAAGTCATTATGTACATTTTTCTATAAATAAAATGCTTATTTATAAAAATGGTATAGAG
Organism: Benincasa hispida; assembly: GCF_009727055.1. Classification (NCBI taxonomy): domain Eukaryota; kingdom Viridiplantae; phylum Streptophyta; class Magnoliopsida; order Cucurbitales; family Cucurbitaceae; genus Benincasa; species Benincasa hispida. The sequence goes on from NC_052358.1 coordinate 8,416,678, forward strand.
ATTTGTTCTGCTAAGTCAGAAGATAACCTTTATGTGCTAAGGCCATTAGCAACAAATGGCCTCCTAAATACTGAACTATTTAAAACTACGGTAACTCAAAATAAAAGACACATAATTTCTCCTAAAGAAAATGCCCATCTTTGGCCCTTAAAGTCAGGACACATAAATCTTAATATAGTTGAGAGATTGGTTAAGAATGGACTTCTAAATGAGTTAGAAGAAATTTCTCTACCGGTATGTGAGTCATGCCTTGAAGGCAAAATGACTAAGAGATTTTTTACTAGAAAAGGTCACAGAACTAAAGAGTTCTTAGAACTTATACATTCAGACCTCTGTGGTCCTATGAATGTTAAGGTAAGAGGAGGGTTTGAATATTTCATCACCTTCATGATGATTATTCAAGATATGGTATGTTTATTTAATGCAACATAAGTTTGAAGACTTTGAAAAGTTTAAAGAGTACAAGGCTAAAGTTAAAAATGCATCAAATAAAACAATTAAAACATTTCAATCTGATCGAGGTGGAGAGTATGTGGATTTGAAATTCTAGGACTGTTTGATAGAAAATGGAATTGTATCCCAACTCTCAGCATCTGGTATACCTCAACAGAATGGTGTATCAGAAAGGAGAATCTGAACCTTGTTGTACGTGGTTTAGTCTATGATGAGTTACGCTTCCTTACCTAACTCGTTTTAGGGTTATGCAATACAAATTGCAACCTATATTTTGAACTGTGTTCCATCCAAGAATGTTCCTGGAACAACTTTGGAGTTATGGAGTGGTCATAAAGGTAGTTTGCGCTATTTTAGGATTTGGGGTTGCCCAACAGATGTGCTTGAGGCTAATCCTAACAAGTTGGAACCTCATTTAAAATTGTGCATATTCGTAGGTTACCCCAAAGGAATAGGAGGTGGTTACTGTTAGGTTGTATGTCCTAAAACTCGCAGTTTGTAAACATTAAATATATTCTATTTTGCAGTAAAGATGTTATTGAGATATATTTAGTAAAGTTGTTATTGAATATGTAAATTGCACTTGTTAAAACTTAAATCCAATAAACTAACGAACCCCTGGCTATAGCATGAATACTTGAACTTTATATGGAGACATAAAAATGGATCAAGTTTGAGTACATAGTCAAAACGGTCTATAAGTATAGGGATAAGACAGGGTACCTTATCTTGGAAATACTATGGATGCGGCCCACTTTGTATTTAAGACAAACGATGTGATCCTGAATTGTTTATGTAAAGACATATGAGTAGGGACATCCTATATAAAAGATGTTTGCTTGAGACCAGACCATGAAATAGTCACTTTTCTTTATAACGTCGTTTACTGTTAAAACTGACTATTTCATTTCGATGACCTAAGATAACAATCTTAATCCTGAGCTAACTATGAACTCGTATTTATTCGGGATTATCCTTTAATCTGCATGGGTGAGAGTGGCTCAACATCGCCGCTCAATAAGCCTTCCATTTTAGGTGTAAGACCGGGTAGATAGCTAGTGACATAGTCATACAAGATGGAATTCACTCATACTCGGTTTCTAGGTTAGTAGATAGGTTGTTCTCTTAAGTACTAACTCCTAGTCTTAAACAAGGGGTCCCACCTTTTCTATGACTGAAAGGGACTCAATTTAATGGTAGGACCATAAACCAATTGCTCATTAGTGGATTAGTGGAGATTTAAGGAGCAAGATGTATTACAGGGGTAAAACGATAATTTTAATTCAGTTGTAAATACGAACAACCTGTAAATGATTGACTTACTGATCATGGTTAAATCAAGTGGAAAAAAATATATCTACAATGAGAAAAGTGCAACTACTGGGCTTTAGAAGGGTGTCCCGATAGTTAACGAATGTTGGTTAATTCGATTAAAAGAGTTTAGCCAATTAATTTTTTATCGTTGGAGCTCATGATCTGTAGGTCCATTAGGTCTCTGGGCTAGCTCATATCGGACTATACCTTAACAGTGTGACGAGTGAGTTTGAAGTGTTTGTATTCGGATTAGGGAATAAGCGTTAAATATATGCGATATATTTAACTGCATATCTCAATTGGGAATTGAATGATAAAGACAGAGTTGAAGATATTTAAATAAGATTTAAATATCAAAACTATTAATATGGATTCATTGGGATTAGTGTTGGATTTAATAAATGAATATTAAATTAAATTAATTAAATTGTTTAATGAATTATTTAATATCATTTTGATTTAAAATTGATTATTTTAATTAATTTTGAATTAAATGGAATTAATCAAAGCCGATCAAAATCAAATGTCGACTTCACCAAGCTTTGAAGGTCAAAGGTCAAAAGTTGACTTCACTAAGTGGAAAATTTCAATATTAGTTTTCAATTAAAATTGTATTAATTAAAATTTGACTAAAGTCAAATGTTAACTTCAAAATAGTCAAAAGTCAAAATGTTAACTTCACTTAGTGGAAAGATCCAAGAATGATTTTTAATAGAAAAATCCAACTTTTAGTGAATTAGGGTAATACCCAAGTTGAGGGAGTTGACTATGAGGAGACTTTCTCACCTGTTACCATGTTGAAGTCTATCTGAATACTCCTATCCATTGCCTCATACTATGACTATGAAATTTGGCAAATGGATGTTAAAACTACTTTTCTAAATGGCAATCTTGAGGAGACTATCTATATGCAGCAACCTGAGGGATTCATAAACCAAGGTAAAGAACAAAATGTTTGCAAGCTTAATCGGTCCATTTATGGATTGAAACAAGCTTCTCGTCTTGGAATATAAGATTTGATATTGCGATCAAGTCTTATGGCTTTTATCAAAATGTTTATGAGCCTTGTGTTACAAGAAAATCATCAACAGTTCAGTAGCTTTCCTAATGTTGTACGTAGATGATATCCTACTCATTGGGAATGATGTAGGTCTACTGATTGAAATTAAACATTGGTTGGCGACCTAATTTCAAATGAAATATTTGGGAGAGACACTGTTTCTTCTGGGTATACAGATCTTTAGGGATCAAAAGAACAAAATGTTGGCCTTGACTCAGACGTCATACATAGACAAGAAGTTTGTCGAGTATTCAATGTAAAACTCGAAAAGAGGTTTGCTACCTTTTAGGCATGAAGTTGCTCTGTCTAAGGAATAATGTTTTAAGACACCTCAGGAAGTTAAGGAGATGAGACGAATCCCCTATGCATCAGCTGTTGGTAGCTTGATGTACATGATATTATGTACTAGACTTAACATCTGCTATGCAGTGTGAGATAGTCAGTAGATATCAGTCGAATCTAAGATTAGATCACTAGATTACTATTAAAGTCATCTTCAAGTATCTTCGGAGAATGAGGGACTACATGCTCTTGTATGAGTTTTAGGTTTTGATCCTTACAGGATACACAAACTTTGATTTTCAAACTGATAGGGATTCTAGAAAATCCACTTCAAGATCGATGTTTACTCTTAAAGAATGGACTGTAGTCTGGAGAAGCACTAAGCAAGGATGCATTGCAAACTCCACTATGGAAGTAGAATATGTGGCGGCTTGTAAAGCTGCCAATGAGGTTGTCTGGCTCAGAAAATTCTTGACTGATCTAGAAGTAGTTCCAGACATGTTGAAGCTCATCACCCTTTATTGTGATAATAGTGGTACTGTGGCTAATTTCAGGGAGCCCAGAATTCACAAGCGCAAGAAGCACATAGAACAAAAGTATCACCTAATATGAGATATTGTGCATCGAGGAGACGTGATCGTCACGCTGATAGCTTCAGTGCATAACATTGTTGATTCGTATATAAAGGCCCTCACAGTTAAGACTGGACCATGAAATGACTAGTCTTACTATATAACACCGTTAATAGAAGAGACTTACATTTCACCAGGATAACCATGGGTGACTTGACCTGAATCCTAAATGAGTTGTGAACGCCTATAAAGGCGATCCTTTGATTTGCATGGGTGAGAGTGACCGGTGTACTCGACTCAATATGTCTATCATTTTGGGGATTCGCTAATTGGGGAGCTGGGAACGCAGCTACACAAGAAGGAATTCACCCCTTCTCTATAGTTAGAGAAAATAGAGAAATTTCTCCTTTAAGGGCTGATTTCAGGACTTGAACAATGTGGCGCCACATCATCTTTTGGCCTGATAGGGGTTTGGTCCAGCTGTACTTACGAGCAATTTGCGAAGAGTCAACGCACTGTTGATTGGTTATAACCAACGGACACAGAAACATATCTGTAGTGTGAAGAGTGCAACTGTCAGTCTTTAGTGGAGTGACGAACAATTAATGGAAGTTAGATAATTTAATTAAAGAGTTTAATTAATTATTCAAGTACCATTGGAGCTTTACTCAATAGATCCATAAGGCCCCCTGGTAGCTCAACTGCGATTTGAGAATCAAATTAATTTTGGGTTAATTTGAATTGTTCAGATTAATCAAGGGAATTAATTATATATGATATAATTAATATGAATGGAGTATATATGATATAATTAATATAATGTATTTGATACATTATAATATAACATTTAATTTGAGAGAAAATAAATATTTGAATATGATTCAAATATTAATTAAATGAATTGGATTCATATAAAAACTATAGGTTAATTTTAATATGAATTTGATTTATATTAAATAACCATAGGTTTATTGAGAGAATTTCAAACTATAGGTTATATTATACTTAATATAATATAAAGTATAAGTTATATGTTATATTAGATATAACATATAGTTAATATATATTACATGATAAGTTAGTTATCATATAATTATATTATATTATATTAATAAAAAAGTTATTTTTAAAAAATTAATTTTTGAATTAATTTAAAAAGAGGAGTTATGAAAATAACTCTAAATTCTCTCGATGAAATCATGGGAGTGGGGTGGTTTTTAATTAATGGTCTTCTTTCCTAAAAGACAGAAGGTCTATGATTTTTTTCTCCTACAGCTTCCCAAAATCAATTAATCTCTAAGCAAAAGCTTCCTCTAAAAAAAACCTCTTTGTCCCTCTCCCAAAAATTAATCACAAAATCCACAAACTCTTGTGGATTCTCACCCAAAAGGAGAATACAAAGGTTTCCGATTGGTGTTGTCTATTTCTGGGTGTTTGTTGTTTTTTGGTGCAATTCGAAGAAGAGGAATTGTGAAGAACTTTGTGACCTTCAAGGGTAAGTTTTCTTTAAAAATCCTGATTTTCTCTCCTTTCTCTTTTCTTTAAGCATGTTGTTTTGTTGAATGCATAACATTTTTCATCTCTGTAATTTTTTTGTTTATGTGAAAAAATAAAGTTGGGAATCGATATTGCTTTTGCATGGTTTTTACAAACCTTCAGATACAATGACGACAACAACGACTAGCAGTAGCCTGCAAGGACAATGGACTAGCAATAACGAATTGCACTACATATGCTGATGGCCAATATACCCTTTGTCTTTAGTGTTTGAATTGTTTAGACCAATAAGATATTTGGGCAAATATGAGAACCCCCCATAAATCTAAGATAATTAAGATGGAAAGCTGGATAAACAAAGTTGGAAGCAATTTGTATAGCGACATCGTTCTTTTTTCCATAACTAATCAAATATTTTTCATAGATGAACGTTTAATAATTTTCCAAGTTCATCGAGGACATATTCTCAAAATTCATGACAATGATGACTAACTCATTTGGTATCTTGACAAAAAAAAAAAGATTTTTTTACTATTAGAAGTGCTTATTATGTGAGTATAAAATGTTGAAATACCTTGAATTTGTTATCTGACGCTTCAAACAACCTAGTACGGGGTCTCATTGACCGGTTAGTGAGCTAGGGTCCAACGACAGCGCGTCTTAGGTGGGAGTTCAGGGGCAACCCTAAAACCTAAGTTAAATTCATATTAAATATTATTTAATTACTTAAAATTATTTGCGATTATGACCCTAAAGTTTAGAAGAGTGTATTATATAAAGTCTTTAATTCCAGAGGTGCCATTTATTTTGTAATTTGTAACATTCTCTCTAATAAAATTGTTCTCTCTCTGCCTGTGGACGTAGCTAATACACAGTTAATGAACCACGTAAATCTGAGTGTTGATTATCTATTCTTTTTATGTTTTGTATATTCCTTAATTGTCGATTTTGTGTAACATGAAATATGTTTGTTTGGATGAAGCTTGTTCATCTAAAAATTGATTTACCCGGAAAGATATTAATAACTTTTTGGAAGGTGAAGGCCTCCCCAAAAGCCAAAAATTTATCGTGGAAAAATCTACCATTACCTCACCCTAAATAAAATTAACTAACTTAGCTTATAAAGGAATCCAATATTCTGATTTACTTTGGGTTCATGCATGGAGAAGGATGCGACCTCTACCAATCTTTTATGCAAGGATATAATAGATTTATGGACCCATTTTATGACTACCAATCTTCATATTCTTTGTGATAACAAGTCGTCTTGGAGTCTTAAATATCATTGGAAATGGTTGGTGGACCATGTGCTTTGCTCACGGGTTGACTAAGTTGATAATGATTGAGTGACAAATTTGGGAAGCTATGACTAAGGCTATATTCCAAACCACTTTTCCATCTCTACTGGGCAATTTTTTGCATTAGCAACAGGAGGTCTCAATTGACTCTCAAGGTAGCTCTTTGAAAGTTTTCAATCCTTACTTTGGAGCATAGCCTCGTGTGTTTGCAGTGAATCCTCCTACGACCAACTCATGGGAGTTCAATTGTGATGTTGCACTACTCCCCCAAAGATAAGTAGTGAAGGAACTATGAAGTTCTGCAGCGAAAGTGGGGATCGATCCAATCTTATATTCACATAATAGAAAATTTATCGAATTAAAATGTACATTATTTCAGAAATTGCAGCATGCAATAAAGGGAAAAAAAAATTAGGGTTTCAAGAAAAGATACACTTACCCTTGAAGAATCAAGATGTTCATGATAATCCTCTTTGATCGGTCACGAACAGTCAAGATCACAAACACCCAAAAATTGCAGTAACACAACAATTTGTTGGACACCACCATAAGAGTACCAGGGTATTCTCCTTTGGTTGAGAATCCCAGGAGTTTTTGTGGGCTCTGTGTTAATTTTTGGAAGAGAGGGAGAGATTTCTAGAGAGGAAAAAATTCTTTTGCAGGGATATCTATCTTCAGACTACACAGCCAGAGCCTTTGTAACCAAATCTTCTGAGTTGAAGATGATCACGTCAAAAATTGCCCCACTGCCCACATTAGACTGAAGATAATTGAAGGGAGAGAAGTTATTTCCCCCATTTCATTTTTAAATCAAAATTAAATTAAAAATATAATTTAAATTTAAATTAAATTATTATATATAATTAATTTAAATTAAATATTATATATATATATAATGATATTAATAATAATAAATAAGTTATATATATATTATATATATATATAATTATATTGTTATATCATATATAACACATAACCTATAATTTTTATATTGTGTCAAATATAATATAAATATGGTTTTTAATTCTCTCATCAATACATGGTATTTAATATAAATCACATTTATACTAAATTTAATTATATGAATCCAATTCACATAATTAATATTTGAATCATATTCAAATATTTAATTCCTCTACGATAAACTTTATATTATAATGTATCAAATACATTATATTAATTATATCATATGTAATTAATTTAAATTAATTATATCATATATAATTAATTCCCTCAATTAATTTGAAATTTTCAAATTAACCAAAAATTAATTTGATTCTCAATTATCCTATTTGAGCTACCGAGGGGACCTTATGGACTTGTATATTGAAGCTCCAATAGTACTTCCTTTAATTAAATTACTTAACATCCATTAACTGTTGGTCACTTTATTAAAGACCAACAGTTGCACTCTTCGCACTACAGATATATTTCTGTGTTGATTGGATATAACCAATCAACAGTGTGATGACCTTTCACAAATTGTTCGTAAATACAGTTAGGCTAAAATTACCTTTTTGCTCTTGTAGTTACATCTAACTCTTTAAGTACCACTGATCCCTCTAATGAACAATAAGTCATAGTCCAACTATGACCAAACCCCTCTCGGACCAAGAGAGGCTGTGGCGCCACATTGTTCAAGCCCTAGAATCAGCCTTTAAGGGAACAATTTATCTACTTACCTAGATGTTAAGGAAGTGAATTCCATCTTGTGTAACTTTGTTCCCAACTCCCCAATCAGAAGAATCCCAAAATAGTAGGCTTATTGAGTCGGCGATCTGACTACTCTCACCCATTCAAATCAAAGGACCACCTTCATAGGCAGAAGTTCACAACTCACTCAAGATTTAGATCATGTCACCTATGGTCATCCTGGTGAAATGTAGGTCTCTAGTATTAATGGTGTTATATAATGAGACTAGTCATTTTGTGGTCCAATTTTATACAAACTTTTTTGTATAGGATACCCCCGTTCACATGTCTCCACATGAATGATCAAGATCAGATCATTTGTAGCACTTTGCAATAATTGTAACATCTAAAAAGCGGGTCGTATTCGTAGTGTCACCACTATAAGGTATCCAACCTTATCCATTTACTACAGACCTTTTTGGTTATCATTTATGTTGGGATTGGTATCTTAAATCTCTTTTGTACTCTCGTAGTTTGTAAATTAATAAAATAATTGTTATTTTATGAGCATTTACTCAATTCAATAAACTAAAATTCTATGTTATTTTATGTAATTTAAACATGTATATAGAGACATACAGGTGGATTGTGTTTAAATGATAACATAAACGGTTTATAGTAGATGAATAAGGTTGGGTACCTTATCCTTGCGACACTATGGATACAATCCGCTTTCTAAATGTTTACAAATGTTGTAAAGTGCTACAAATGATTTGATCTCAATCATTCATGTGGAAACATGGAGCAGGGGTATCTTATACAAAGAGTTTGTATAAGATCATACCACAAAATGACTAGTCTCATTATATAACGTCGTTAATAGTGGAGACTTACATTTCACCCGGATGAACATATGTGATATGATCTGAATCTTGAGTGAGTTGTGAACTCTTGCCTATGAAGATGGTCATTTGATTTGCATAAGTGAGAGTGGTCAGATCGGCGACTCAATATACCTACCATTTTAGGGATTCGTCCAATTGGGGAGTTGGAAACACAATTACATAGTACAAAATTCACTCATTCCCTAACTCTGGGTAAGTAGATAAATTGCTCTCTCAATGACTGATTCTGGGGCTTGGACAATATGACCAAATCCTCTCTTGGCCTGAGAAAGATTTAGTCATAGTTGGACTATGACTTATTGTTCATTAGAGGGATCAGTGGTACTTAAGGAGTTAGATGTAATTACGGGGGAAAAATGGGTTCAACTATACTTACAAATAATTTGTGAAAGGTCATCACACTGTTGATTGGTTATATCCAATGGATACAGAAATATATCTGTAATGCGAAGAGTGCAACTGTCGATCCTTAGTGGAGGGACTGACAGTTAATGGATGTTGGGTAATTTAATTAAGGAATTTAATTAATTATCCAAGTACCATTGAAGTTTCAAACTTCAGGTCCATAAGGGTAGTTCAACAAGAATTATTGAGAATTAATTTTGGATTAATTTGAATTGTTCAAATTAATTGAGGGAATTAATTATATATCATAGAGTTAATTAAATTTGATATAATTGATATAATGTATTTGATACATTATAGTATAAAGTTTATTTGGAGAGAAATTAAATATTTGAATATGATTCATATAGTAATTATATGAAAGAATTTCATATAATTAAATTTAATATAAATATTATTTATGTTAAATACCGTAAATGGTAGAGAGGAATTAAATATTTGAATATGATTCAAATACTAATTTTATGAAAGAATTTCATATAATTAAATTTAATATAAATATGATTTATGTTAAATATTATAAATTGTTGAGAGGAATTAAATATTTGAATATGATTCAAATATTCATTATATGAAGGAATTTCATATAATTAAATTTAATATTATTTATGTTAAATATTGTAAATGGTAGAGATGAATTAAATATTTGAATATGATTCAAATACTAATTTTATAAATGAATTTCATATAATTAAATTTAATATAAATACGATTTATGTTAAATACCATAAATGGTAAAGAGGAATTAAATATTTGAATATGGTTCAAATATTAATTATATGGATGAAATTCATATAATTGAATTTAGTATAAATGTAATTTGTATTAAAAACCATGCATTGTTGAGAGAAAATAAAACTACATGTTATATTGTACAATATAAAATTTATAGGTTATGTGTTATATTTGATATTACGTATAGTGTGTGCGTATATATATATATATAAACTATTAATTGGATTAAATAATTTTAATTTTAATTTAATTAAAGGGAGAGAGTTACAACTCTCTCCTACTAATTCTCTCTCAACCAGACTTGCAGTAGGGGGTTTAGTTTGAGGATTCATCATCTTCTTCCTCTTCTCTCTGAGGGTCAGAGAGATCTCTCTGAAAAATTTCAAAATTTCACAAAGAAGAAAAATGGTTTTTTCTTCTTTTCCCTCTCAAATTCTCTCCCTCTTCCCAAAAATTAAGAGTCCACAACTCCATAATTCTCAATTTATAAGGAGAACACAGGAGGTTCATTTGTGGTGGTGGCCATTTGGCATTTGGGATTTTGGAGATCGAGATCCAGATCGAAGAGTTCGTGATTCGGATCGAGGGACTATGTGAAAAATTTTGTCTTCAAGGGTAAGTAGCTTTTTAAATCCTAATTTTATTTTATCTTCTAAAAGCATGTTGTATATATATATATATATATATATATTATAATGCATAATGTTTTGTTTTGTAAAATTGGGTTTTTGAGAAAAATTTTAAAGTTGAGAACGTTCCCCTTCTGTTGTGAATCTTCATCGGTTCCTTTCAACTTAAACATGATCTACATGTATGTCTTTACATATATGTTTAAGCTACAGAAGATAACTTTAGATGTTAGTTTATTGGTTTGTGGGTTAATGCTACTAAATGTCAAATAACACATCTCATATTTTATTAAATAAATAAATTTATTTGTACATTACAATTACAAACTACAGGACCTACGAGATGTAGAAGGATTGAGGTAGGTGTTATATGAGCATATGGGTTGTGACCAATTTGTAGAAGTGTAATACATTGTTAAATTCTGTGATATCAAGATCTTAGAAGCTATGACCATCATTGATGTTCTTTCTTATATTCTTCCATTGACTCTTTGGAAAATCGAGGTAGAATATGTTTGTTTAGAGGTGATTAATCTTCTGAATAATGAGTCTACTAACCTTGTCGAGATTGAATTTTCAAAAAGGAAGCTAAGGAGTTATTGCACGCACTTGGAAAAAAAAGACTTTTTGTGATACTTTTTGTTGTTATAATGGTTTAGCTCATTGTCTAGCCTCATTGGGTGATGTAAGATCACCAAACTTCTTTGTTCGAAAGTTCTTTTCTACTGTGGCTTACTAGATAATTTCTCAAAAATTGATTATTTAAGTGTTTCATTTTCTAAAAGAATTGAAAATCTAATGAGAAATTATTAAAAATAGCACTTCAACTTCTATCTTTCAAAACTAGCATACTTTTTGAAAAATCGTTAAACTAATTCTTTTCGTTGGATCTTGGACGAGATCGATCATCAAGATTTAGTTAAAAAAATCATTTTTTCTAACGTATCGATTGTTTTAGCCTTTTGGTCGTTCTCGCTACATCAGAGATGAAACATTGAGATTCTAGTAATTTTTCCAATATTAGGTAATTTATCCAAATTTTATACCAAATCTTACATACCGAGATTCATACCAAGATTTTATATATTTTTATATATTTTATCTTTTTTTGAAAAATTTAAAAATAAAAACCAATCACCTGAGATCCATGTAAAAAAAAATTCATTTGGATAATTAATAAACTGATTTGAAAATTAGAAATTAGGCTAAAGATTTAAAAGTTACTTAAGATTTTGATATAGTATTTGGAGAAAAATTGAAAATATATAAGAATTGGTATACGATTGGAAATATCAAATAATATTAGAATTTCGTTCTCCCAAAAAAGGGTCAAAAAGCCAAAACAATCAATAAGATGGACTGAAAAAAACTATTTGAACAAAATTTAAAAAATGAGATTAATTTTATATGATGAAAACTTAATAGTACTATTTTTGGCCATTTCCAAATTTAATCCTATTAGGAATCATAAACGAAACACTCGACAAAAATGAAAAATTGCTTCATAGATACTTTTGCAATACGAGTCTAAAAACTAAAAAGAAGGTTATTTATATCCTCAATCTATATATTTTTTTTTCTGGGGTACGGCTGCGCTACGGTGGACTAGAAATGCCCAAATACTTGGCACTTGGCAGGCCCAATAGGGTCTTCCCATTTGTTGCGCTATTTGCCGTCGCTCGAAACTTTGGCGGGAACCAAATTGTAATATTTACAACAAACGGCAAAGTCTAACCAGGCTCTTCATCTGAACCGTCCATTGTTTATAATTTCAATTCTGAGACACGTGTCAACATCATGGGCAGTTATAGACTGAAAAAGAGAAAAGAAGGGTAAAGCAGCAATCTGAAGTACCACTTGCTTGCCCTAGTGGGATGCTTCATCACTGAATTTCAAATCCAGGTTCAAAATTTTGAGAGTAGAATTTTGGATTACATTTCCAGTTAGCTAACTGCTGGTGCTGGTGAATTGGAGGACTACTTCCTCCGTCGAACAGAATCTTCTCGTTGGATTTGATGGACGCAGGAGGTGGCAGTGAAAGTCCTGATGAACCTAAGAAGGGCAAATCAAAAACACCCAGGAAGCCCAAAGAAAGCATCCTCAAGCAAAGTATCTTCTCCCTCTTTTGCTTTCCTTTGAGTTCGATTTATTGTTTTTGTAATTTTGTTAATTTGATTGAGTTTTGTCCTACTTTGCAGAATCACCAGCTGAGTTCTTTGCGGAGAACAAGAATATTGCTGGGTTTGATAATGTGAGCTGCTTTCAGTTTGTTTTCTTACTATCGACTGTCTTTTACGGGTTAGTTTTAGTACTAGGAATCGCTCAAATTAATTAAGCTGAATTGTAGTCGCTTTTCTTGATCTTGATATAATTGAATGTGAGAAATATGGATTTAAAAAGAATTATCGTAGCGGACGAAGCAAGCAATGAGTTACTGGCAGATTAGGTGGTGATTTTCGTCATCACATAATGAATTGGAAAGAAGTTAGGATGCTAGTTGAGAGTATTCTCGTCTGCAATTTTTGTTGTTACTCTTATTATTGATACTTTGAGATCTTCTATGAATTGTCAGCCTGGGAAATGTCTCTACACCACTGTGAGGGAGCTTGTGGAAAATTCCCTTGATTCTGCAGAGTCTATATCTGAGCTTCCCGTGGTAGAAATTACCATGTAAGTCTAGGTTCGCATGAACACAACTCAAAACCTTGTTTTAGAAAATTCCACATAAATGCTGAACTATGAAAATCCAAGTGGTTGAGATATGTGATGTTCCATGGATGTTTCACAATGCAGTGAAGAGATATTGAAAACCAAGTTTAATTCTATGATTGGTCTGGTTGATCGAGAACGTGTTGATGAGGAACTTTATGATGATTATGAGACTGCTAAGGCTCGTGAGGTTTGTTAATCATATTTTGACTGTTACTGTTCCTTTGTATTTCCCTTTCATGGTTGGCTTTTGCTGAAACCAACTATTCTCTTCTCAAAGAAATAGAGAGAGGAGGGATATTGTGTTCTTATGCATTGTTTTTCATGTGGGATGGTGTTTTTTGTCCTTTGTTTGAGATCCCCACTTTTCATGGATTGTAAATTACCCACGTTTTGACCAAATAAAATGCAGAAAGATATTTATGATAAAATTCATACTATGCAATTCTTTTTTTTGTTTTTTTTCTCAGAAAAGATTAGCAAAAGAAGCACGTGCTCAAGAAATACAGGCAAAAAATGCTGCCCTTGGGAAGAAAGGCAGAGAGCCTGCAGCTTCAAAAGGTATGAAAGGTCGTGGTGAGGCTTCATTCTACCGGGTGACTTGCAAAGTATGACTTTTCTCCATTCCCTATCGTTTGGTCAATCTTGCAAATATAGTATCTTCAATATCTTCTTTCTCGATCAAACTTGGTTCTTTTTCTGTTTTTTTTTAATCCCTAGGATAATGGAAGAGGAATGCCACATGATGACATACCAAATATGTTTGGCCGAGGTTATTATATTACTTTGATGGTTTACTTTCTTCTTCTCACTTGTAGTTATTTGCCAATGAGATCAGATTGTTGCTTTAAACTTATAAAACCTATGGTGTTAGATGATACTTCATAAACTTCTCAGTGTTTCGCATGTGCAGTGCTCTCTGGAACAAAATATGGCTTGAAGCAAACCCGTGGAAAGTTTGGTCTGGGTGCAAAGATGGTAGGCGCTGTCCTATATACTGATGAAATAACACTATTGCACTAAATGCTTATAACACAGTTGCAAATTCACTTGCACTTGAGAAGTACTGCAATAACTATGACTTGCATACTAAATTCTAGTTCCATGGTCCCTTTCATGCTAATGGGTTTAACTGTGATATATCTTTTATATGATGGACAAAGTAGACTGGCAAGTTGAGTTAATACGAGACACCATGGTCATTATTTCACGTAGCCTAATGCCTAAAAGAAGTAGCTTCATTTATACTGCCTGGGAACCCAGAATGTTATGTGTAATTACTTAATAGCAATTAGTACTTATTTTTTATGTAAATGACTACATATTATATTATGTATAAGAAAATGCAATCAATTTGTTTCCTGTTATTCCACTTGATGTTAAGATGCGACACATTTGTAAACTCCTATAATTTTGCAGGCATTAATTTGGTCTAAGATGAGTACCGGTCTTCCTATAGAGATATCATCATCAATGAAGGGTCAAAATTACATTTCATTCTGCCGCTTAGATATTGATATTCACCGGTAGGCTTTTGTGATGCGTTGATGATTTTATGATATATTTTGCTTACTGATTTTCTTCTTCTCACTAGCACATGGCAAGCAGTATAATTCCATTTTCTTATTATTTTTTTTTGTAAGATTTCTATGTTCATTTTAACATCTGTTCAGCTCGTTTTTTGGTCTTTGGTTCATGTTGGCCTCATTTTATGTGTCTCCATATAGGAACATTCCACACATTCATATCCAAGAAAAACGTGATAACAAGGATCAATGGCATGGAGCTGAAATTCAAGTTGTAATTGAAGGAAATTGGACAACTTACCGTGTATGCTCTACTTTACTGATACTTACTAGTCCCCATTTTGAGGGAACTTCCAGTCTCTAGAGTTGCTGAGTAAATATTTCACTTCATTAATACATTCCATATTGTGCAAGTGCAGTCGAAAATTTTGCATTATATGCGACAGATGGCAGTTATCACACCTTATGCTCAATTTCTTTTCAAATTTGTTTCGGATACACCTGAGTATGTTGTCTCTCTCTCATGTGCACATCCAAAACAATTATCATGCATCTTATATGTCTTTTTTATGCAGTAAAAATATCACAATTAGATTTTCTCGGAGAACAGATGTTATGCCTCCAGTTCCTCTAGAGACTAAACACCATCCATCTGCTGTTGATTTGCTGTTGATAAAGCGCCTTATTGCAGAAACAGCCAAACAGAACCTTTTACAGTTTCTCCAGCACGAATTTGTAAACATAGGGAAATCATATGCTGAACGGTTAATTGGTTAGCATATCATCCTTGTCTTTAATATCGTACCTATTGTTTACTTACAGAAACTTTATTTTGCATGAGTTTTAATTTTCTAATTTCTTCTCCCGGCACCCATTTTCCGTGGGTTCAGAAACACTTACACATAACAAAAGAAAAAAGGGAAACGAAAAAGAAAAGAAAAATGAAAACATTGATGAGGAAAATAATGAATAGATAAAGTTCTCCAATAGTACTACTTGTTATCAAGGATGGCTTGAGTTTATAGTCATGTGACCTGGAGTCATGGGAGGTGTTTACTTTCATGGGGTACAAAACGGTTAAGCTCTTAAGGAATCCCTTTGATCGGTATTACTAGAGACTGATCTTATATTAAATTAATTGCTTACAATGATTTATTTTTGGGTTTTCTAGTTTCAGTTGGTTACATTCTTAAAATGTAAAATGAGAAGTTGATTGCATATTCTCTGATGATTTATCTTTCCCAGGAGAAATGGGCCCAGAATTTAGCCCCAAAATGTCTGTTAAGTCTCTGACATCTCAGCAAATAGTCCGTATTCATCAGTTGTTTCGTCAAGCTAAATTTGATGATCCTAGTGGTGATGTGAGTTGCCTCATTCTTTTTGGTAAATTTATGTTAGAAGAACTATGAGCCTTGGTTCTTCAGATCTCTTCACTTTGGTTTCTTTATATAAGTTTGTACAACTTATTTGTCTACACATTTTTGCAGTGTCTTAGTCCTGCTGGGGAATACAATCTTCGACTTGGAATTATAAAGGAACTGCATCCTGACATGGTTGCTACTTATTCAGGCAGGTTGTACTTGAATTTGGAACTCTGCCAATTGTGCTAGATCTGCATGCTTCTTATTCTTACTTGAAGCTGATATATATACGATGTGCGTATATATTCCTTATAAACTAGACGCTTGATCTTTTTTGCCTTGATGATTTATATTAGTTTCCAAATATGTCAATTTTATGTCAAATGTTGGCAGTGCTCAAGTTTTTGAGGGACATCCATTCATTGTTGAAGCTGGTGTTAGTATTGGAGGAAAAGATGTGAAACAGGTTTTTTTTCCTTATTAACTTATTTGACTGGCCATTTAAATATGAAAAATTTTCACAGGTAGTAAAAATGCCAAATTATTTATATAAATAATAAAAAAAACACAGACACTGATAAACTTCTATTAACATTCATTCATTATTGAAGCTGGTGTTAGTATTGGGGGAAAAGATGTGAAACATGTTTTTTTTCCTTATTGGTCTAACTTATTTGACTAGCCATTTAAATATGAGAAATTTTCATAGATAGTAAAAATGGCAAACTATTTACAGAAATAGCAAAAAACAAAAGACACTGATAGACTTCTATCAATCTCTACCAATGATAGAGTTGTATCAGTTTCTATCATTGATAGCATCAATGATAGAGTTGTATCAGTTTCTATCATTGATAGTATCAATGATAGACTTCTATCAGTTTCTATCACTGATAGACACTGATAGACTTCTATCTACCTTTATTAATGATATAAACTTTTATCGATTTCTATCACTGATAGACATTGATAGACTTTTATGAGCGTCTATCAGTGATAGACTTGTATCAGTTTCTATCACTGATAGACCCTGATAGATTTCTATCAGTGTCTATCTGTGATAGACATTGATAACAATGTCTATTACAACTATGATTAAATTTTCCTATTTTTGTATATATTTTCCCTTATTTTTCTATTTTTGAAAACCCCCTTAAAATATTATGCTAGCTTGCATTATTTTCATCATTCTATCTGATCTAATTTTAGGGTGGTGGTAATGCTAGTCTGCTAAAGGAAGTGGAGAGACAAAAATGATGTCTTCCCTTGATATTGGTCTTTTGATCTTTGTGCATGCACATTCACTGAAATTTAATGATGATGGACATTTAAGCGTCTTATTTTACTTCCAATTACTTATAAAATAAAGAAAATATTTATCAATGTATTCAATACCTCAACAGTTATTACTAAAATTTGTAGTAAAAAAAGAAGGGTTTGCATAATATCTCATCGCTGTCTTATTCATCAATACTAATTTTTTTGTACTTTCTTCAATGCAAATTGCAATGAGGAGATAATACATGAATGTATTTTGTGTGTAAGGACGATGATTTCCACAACAAAGGTGGAAGTTATGCTTTAAAGATGTTTCTTTCTTTTTTTGGGGGGATTTTCAAAAATAGAAAAATAAAAGAAAATATTTACACAAATAGAAAAGTTTAATTATTTTCTCCTTCTCCATCTTCCGGCTTCTCCATCTTCTGGTTTCTTCTTCATCCTCTTCTCCTTTTTCTCAACTATAAATCGTTTTCTTCTTCGTCTCCGTTTATAGTTTTGTTGCTAGTTCAAAAATGTTAATTAGAATGACAATGATAGATAATGGAAGGCCAAATTATAGACCAAGTGATAGTAGTTTTTGATAGTTTTGTTGCTAGTTCCAAAATAGCAATTAGAATGATAATCATAGACAAGAGAAGGCTAAGTGATAGACCAAGTGATAGAACACTATCATTATCTATCACAGGTAGACACTGATAGTTGTCTATCATTGTCTATCTGTGATAGACAATGATAGTTTTCTATCACTTTCTATCAGTGATAAATAGTGATAGACTACTATTAATGGTCTATCAAATAGATAATGATTTTATTCTTAATTTTGTTGCCGTCAACTATACATTATTGAATATGAAAGTCTTGTTGCTTTTAGATAGTTGTGATGGACATTGTTTAGATAGTTGTGGTGGACATTATTATCACTATCTATCATAGATAGACACTAATAGTAGTCTATCACTGTCTATTAGTGATAAACAGTGATAAAGTAATCAATTGCCTATTAATAGATAATCATTTTGGTGTTGCTAGTCGTTGGTAGTTGTTCCTATTTTTTTTTAGATAGTTTATGATACATACACTAGACATTGTTATTGAAAATTTTATTGCTTTTAGATAGTTGTGTTAAACATTGTTATCAATATCTATCACAGATAGACGCTGATAAAAGTCTATCAGCATCTATCAGTAATAGAAACTACTGAAAGAAATCTATCAGTATCTATCAGTGATAGGAACGGATAGAAATTCTACTAAAGTCTATCAATATCTATCAGTGATAAAAACTGATAGAAGTCTATCATTGATATTAAGTAATAGAAATTGATACAAGTATATCATTGATAGAGGTTGATAGAAGTCTATCGATGATTTTTTTGCTATTTCTATTAAATAGTTTGGGATATTTTCTATCTGTGAATTTTTTTTAATTATATATTATATATATATAATTTTTTTAATTTTAAAGAAACAATTATTTTCGTTGAGAAAAAATTGAAAGAATACAAGAGCATATAAAAAACTAATCCGCCGAAATTCTACTAAAGAAAATGGCGCGAAGTAAAATGTTGCATATAGCATAATTACAAAAATTATTTGAAATCAAAGCCCAAATGGAAACATGAAACCTCACCAAGGATCAAACATCATTAGGGCCTCTCTTTACATCTCTAAACACTGTTATTTCTTTCTCCCCAAAGATCCTATAAACAGAGCACACATCGCAGCAAAACCACAAGGTCATAACTGGTGTTATATCTTTTAGTTTTCATTTGCTAGCTTTATATACTGTATATTGTTTCATTAAAATGGAAAGGAAGGGGCGGTCGTATTTTTTGTCCATGCAAGTAAAATAAACTTTATTTGATAGTGAAAAAAGTATTTGACTAAACGTGTAGCTGAAAGTAAATATTGGAACTTGTTTTTATTACAGGGTCTGAATATTTTCCGGTTTGCAAATCGGATACCCCTTCTTTTTGAGCAAGGTGCAGATGTTGTGACTAGGACTGCCCTTAAGAGGATCAAGTAAGATTGGAAGCACGTAATGTTCCCATTTAAAAAATTTTCATTCTTTAGGTGGTGGAACGAAACTCATAGGTTTAATATTGTTTTGCCAATTCTAGTTATGGAAGTTGTAGTTTTTTAACAGAAGACTGACTTTCATCTTGACCATCCTCCCCTCCCCCTCTCTCCCTCTTTAGTTGGAATAGTTATAAAATCAACCAAACTCAAGATAAAATTGGTGTGTTCGTGAGTATTGTTAGTACGAAGATTCCTTTCAAGGGAACTGGAAAGGAGTACATTGGAGATGACATATCTGAAATAGCATCTGCTGTCAAGGTATACATTTTCATTTTAACTACAATATGCATATGTTAAGATCCGCTGACGTTGTTAGTTCATTTTAACTACAATATACATTTCATTTTCCAGTCTGCCATTCAGCAGTGCTGCATTCAATTGAAAAGCAAAATAGTGAAGAAAATACAAGCACGTGAGCAGCAGGAAAGGAAACGGAATTTGAGCAGGTAATTTAGACATTCCCTTTGTTGAAGGATTGATATAATTAAATTTATCATAACTTATCCTTTTAAGTTTTTTTGGTTGATTGGTGATTTAAGGTCATGTGTTTGAACCCTATAATATCATTTTCTCTCCACCTAAAATTGATTTTCTCTTGTTTGGCATGTGAGAGAAGTGTTGAAGTATTGAATATTGATATAATTAAATTTACAATAACTCATCAACTTAAGCTTTGGGATTGATTGGTGGTTGAACAATCTTAACTTAAGCAGCTTAGATTTCTTTCTTGAAAATGTTCTACCATTTTGAAGATTTTACCGCTATATATATTCCTTGAGTTGATATAATCACACTGCATTGACTTGGTTTATAGGTATATCCCGGATGCAACAAATGCCGTGTATAATGTTTTGAAAGAAATGGCTCAAGCGCATGCATCAAAGAAGAAACGTCATGACTGTGAGGATGCTGAAATACTGAGTAAAGTATCTGCTCGCTTGATTACAAATGAGACATTGAGGGATAAACTTGCACAGCATGTTGAACAGGTGAGGTCAAGCCGTACTCTGCTTGTGCCTAAATTTAAGTTATAAACTGATCAGTGGAGTATTAATTTAACTTTAAGGCTCTAGTTTGATGAGAAATAATTCGAGGCTGATACAATGTGGTGGGTGATTCTATACAGTTGCACTAAAGATTTAGTTAAACCATACATCCAAGGGCTTGGTGGAGAGTAGCTCATAATTTTTCCAATTTGATACATCTATTTAAACCATTGTAACTATAAGATGTCCTTGGAAGTAAAAAAATACGTCTATATGGTTCGGTTTGGTTATCTCTGGCATCAGCTCGGTTTGGTTCTAATCTGGGGTTTGGGACTGAAAACTGAACCAAATTGGTTTGCTTCTCTATTTTAGCAAAAAGTATAGTTTGGCCTAGTGGAATCATGTTTACTTACTGCATATGATATAACCAATTTCCATTCCTTTTCTTTTTCCAGGTCGACCATGAAATGGCCATGGAATATGCCACACAGAGTGGAGCAAGTGCAGAGCCCAAAGAAGAAATATACATTCAGTCACTGGATGCTACAGATAGCTTCACTGACTTTCGAAGCCCTTTGTTTGTTTTCAGACTGATTTATTAATGTTCATTGATATGATTATTTGTGACTTATCATTTGATTATGAATAGATAGACACGAAATTGTAATTGTTATTGAACTCATTGACTCATTACTTTCGTTGGTCCTATATGAAAAAAATAAAGGTAGATGTGGGGGAAAAAGAGAGGAAGACCTATATAAAATGTCTTTTTTTCACCCTCTCATATGATGCCTGGGTGCTGTGGGCCTGTTTCAGGCAAGTTTTGTTCATCTTGGGTTGGTCTCTCCAGGGCCAGACAACTGGAAATATCCCTCAGCATGAGGCTGGCCCTTTTTATTTTCAGAATCAGCAAAGTTTTCAAATGCTACACCGACCAAACCTAAAGCATTTGAACTCCTCTTGACACTCCTAAAATCCGTATGCACTACAGAATTACTTGTCAACCCAGTTTGTATAGTTTAGGTTCGGTCAATAAAAAGTTTATATATGTCAACATTTGTGTGCCTATGCCACTTAACCAACATTTTGTCATTAAATAGCGATTCCGTTTTCATTAGTTTTGATACTGAAATTCATTTCATAATTTCCTCCAAGCTAGCGAGTATGTTTTCTTAACTTTAATTAAATTACAAGTTTAGTATTCAAATCTTTTCTTTTGTGTCTATTTGGTCTCTAAATTTATAAAATTGTCTAACTGGTTTTTGAAATTTCAAATTTATGCCTAATAGGTCTCTAAACTTTTAAAATGTCCAACAAGTCTTCAATTTCATCTGTCTGTAACAAATTTATGACTTATTCAAAGTTTTTAAATATTATTTGATAATTTTAGAGTTTTGAGAAAACGGACACAAAATTAAACGTTCAAACATTTATGGAGTGAAGTATCCAACTGTTGAAATGGTATTGGTGAGCTATCCTCGGATTTGCAATAAAATGCCAATTTAGAACGTAAAATATGTTTAAAAAAATGTACAGAGAAAGATGAAATGCTCGATGATTGAGCAGTGGTGAATTGCTTTGAATATAAAGGGAAAGCACAAGCCTAATAGAAAGAATATTCTAAAGCTAAAATATTTAAGGGAAATTTGTACGGATGATCTAATTTTTTGGGTCCAAAATGTCAAATGACCAATTAAAAAAAAATGTCAATTGACTCTCTGTTCACATCATCGCCATACCAAATTACGTAAATTATCCTTACACCAGTCTCACAAGGTAAATCTCGCTTTCGTTTGATTAAAAACTCTCACTCTCACTTGAAATTCCCTGGTTTGATGTGGTTGCTTGTCAGTGTACGAATGATTTGACAGTTTTCATGATGGAAGCCTCAAATCAAATCAATAATACCTAAACACAATACAATTATGATTTTTTTAAACTCTAAACTCCATTTCAAAGGTGATTATTTTTCTAGTTTTTGACAGTATTTTGTTGAATGGAGATTTTTCGAATGGGGATTTCCAAGACGAGGTTTTTTCAGAACAAAACAGGTTTTTCAGAAAGGTGCTTCATTATTTTGAGTCTGTTTAATTATTTTTGCTGTGTTATTTCTGGAAAGGTAGTATTATGAAATTTTGTATTGAGAGAGAGTAAGCGAGAGATAGAACGGGAGTGAGAAAGAGCAAGAGTAAGAGAGAGAGCAAGAGTAAGATAAAGAGCGAGATTATGAGAGAGCGAGATTTTGAGAGAGAGCGAGATTGAGAGAGTGAGATTAAGAGAGAGAGCGAGAGTACACTTCAATTGCTTGTACAACTTAATGAAAAATGTTTTCTTGCTTTGTAAGATGATAGAAAAGTGTCTACTTATTCGATATGAAGGTGATTGGGATGAGAATGAAAGTTCGTATATTGGGGGACAGTTGACAGGAATAATTTTGCCTTATACATTGAAGTATGAAGAACTTAAATCTCACATTTACAGGGTTATAAATGTCAGTTTTTCAGAGTTTGATCTTATACTGAGAGTTAAATATAAGCTTGAATTTGAAGCCCATCCACAGTACATAAGAAATAATGATGAGTTCGCTTCCTTCTTTTGCGAGAAGAGCTTAGTAGACTTTAATTAGCTGTAACGTTGAAATCGAATCAGGACGAAAATATTGGAATGAGGTTTGGAAATGTGAGTTATGATGATACGACTGTGGACAGACAATACGAGGAATCATATCAGTTTCGTTGGGAAGAGGATGATATTCCATTATCTACCAACATTGTACCATCAACATTATCACTAGACAATGACCCCACTAATCCAACAAGATTGAATTTAGAATTGGGCGGTACTTCAGTTGTTGATAATGAGAGACCATCTAGATTCAATTATATGGATTATGGTCATCCAGAGCAAAGTTGTGGTCCTTCAGTAGATGTGAATGTGCAACCAACAGGATTGAATGAAATGGATCGTGATCATGGAGATGTGCGTCGTTCTACAATAGCTTCAGTGGTTCTACCATCTGTGTCTTCAAGTCATAGGACAGAGTTGATTATGCTTGGCACCTCTTCATCTGGGACAGAGGATGTTGAAGTTGGTCAACTATTTTTGAGCAAAAAGGACTTGAAAATGAGATTACCTATTTTGTCCATCAACAAAAATTTTGAATTTAAGGTCAGAAAGTCAACCAAATCTCTATTCACTGTCAAATGTATTGGGGAGACATGTAAGTGGAGCCTTCGTGCAGTCAAAATGGAAGGGTTTGATATATTCAAGATCACAAAGTACTGCAGTTCGCACACATGTTCCATTGGAA
Source organism: Benincasa hispida (assembly GCF_009727055.1). Taxonomy (NCBI): domain Eukaryota; kingdom Viridiplantae; phylum Streptophyta; class Magnoliopsida; order Cucurbitales; family Cucurbitaceae; genus Benincasa; species Benincasa hispida. Next base: position 8,440,712 of record NC_052358.1, read on the forward strand.
TTCTGAATCACGGCCATAGACAAGTAGCTGTTAAGGTTGTTGGTCAGCTGATTAAAGATAAGTTCATAGGAATAAGACGTATTTATAAACATTTTCATATCGTTGAGGATATGAGGAGAGATTATGGCGTGAACATAAGTTATGATAAAGCGTGGCGTGCAAGGGAAACCGCGTATGATCTCATTAGAGGTACTTCAGAATACTTATACTCCATACTACATGCTTATGGAGAAGAGTTAAAAATAGAGAATCTAGGTACAGTTTTTGAGATCGAACATGAAGAAGAGGTGCATTTCAAGTATATATTTATGACATTAGGGCCTTGTATTAGAGGTTTCGCAAGTTGTCAGTCTGTGATAATTGTTGATGGGTCGCACTTTAAAGAAAAATACAAAGGCATCATGTTGGTTGCGATTTCTATGGACGAGAACAATCAATTATACCCACTGGCATATGCAATAGTGGACAATGAAACTGATCGATCACTTGAAATGTAGTATCGGAGAACTTGATAATTTGGTGTTTATGTCTGATCGGATGGTATCTATCAACAATGCTATTCGTGCATTTTTTCCCACGACATTTCATGGATTGTGTACATGATATATAGAACAAAATCTTGTTACAAACTTTAAGGATAGCATGATTGTTGGGATATTTAGAGATGCAGTAAGGGCATTTTGCATGACAGAGTTCCAGTCAAAATGGGAAAAACTCCATAGTTTTTGAGACGGTTCTGTCACAAAATATCTAGAAGACATCGGTCTTCAAAGGTGGACACGGGTTTACCAAATAGAACGAAGATATTATAACATGACATCCAATAGTGCAAAGTGTTTCAATTCGTTAACTAAAGAGTACCGACTATTGCCCATAGTATGCTTGATTGAACATGTTAGAGGAATGCTCCAATCGTGGTTCTACGAATTGAGGAATTACTGGACATCTCGAACGACATTGCACTATGACTACTGTGAAATCCGATTGGCAAGTGAGGCCAATAAGGGTAGACGATATCGGGTTGAGCCTGTTGATTGTTATCAGGTCTACGTGCGAGATAATCGATTGGACGGTATTGTCAATCTTCACTCAAAGGAATGCACGCGTAAGGAATTCGACTCACTTGGTATCCCGTGTTCACATGCAATTGTTGCTGCCAAGGAACGAAATATAGCCATCCAAAGTCTTTGTAGTCGATTTTATACAGTGGACTCTCTAATGACTGCATATGCAGAGCCTATAAATCCACTTGGCTACACATCTGAATGGAAGAGACCTTCTGGATATGTAGAAAAGACTATCCTTCTTTTGAAGTTTGTGGCACAAGTCGGGCGACGGAGAGTGAGAAGAATACCATCCAGAGGAGAATTTCGCAGACAAATGAAATGTGGTCAATATGGGAATTATGGGCATAACCGCCAAAATTATAGCGAACTGCTCACAACCGTGCGACGTGCTGAGAAATCGTGACACAAACACCCCTCATCTAGTTCAGTTTATAACTAACATGTAACATTTCATTTGTTATAAATATCATTGATCAGTTTTTCATACGTCATACTTGTAACATACTTCATACTTTTTCATACTTGTAACATACTTGTAACATACTTCATACTTTTTCATACTTCATACTTGTAACACTTCATACTTCATACTTTCATCTTGTAAACAAAAAATAATGACAAGCTAGAGTATTTCTATAATAGCAATCTTCATATTCTCTCAATCTTCATACTTGTAACAAAAAAACAATAACTTCATACTCTCTCAATCTCGTGCTCTCTCAAAATCTCACTCCCTCTCAAAATATCGCTCTCTCAATGTTTGAACTTTGGACCTTGAACTTTGATATAATGTTCTATATACCATTGATACAATGAAAAGAGCAATAGCTCAATTATACATGTTCTGATAAAATGTATGATATTGAACTTTGAACTTACATAAAAAATACATGTTAAATTATACATGTATACCATTGATACAATTATATAATGAAAAGAGCAGTAGCTTAATTATACATGTTTTACATACATAAAAAATACATGTTTTGCATACATAAAAAATAAATGTTTTTACATCCATAAAAAATACAATAAAAAATACATGTTCTATACACATAAAAAATATGAAGTGTTCGCTTATAGTTGACACGCTAACTGCATCCTATATTCACTCATCTTCTCCTGAGTGATTACGGATGGAGGTGTTCTAGTAATTTTATTGTAAAGATGCCACAATCAAGCGATCCGTGCTGTATGTCGACGTTCATAGGTCGCGATATTTTCCAACGGGCTGTGGATAGGTCCGACTTTGAACGATTCACGTCACAATAGTGAAGTAGGGATGGTACTGTGACAGTCAATGACTCTATCCAATTCACCAACTTTGTCATTGGTGTGTATGACGGAAGTGAATCGAACATGAATATGTGGCCTCTGTTAATGTCCATTGCAAGAACCATCCAATACTCATTGATATTCATTGTTGTATAAACAAAATCTACATCTACCCATTTGACATCAAATTTACCGATGACGTAGTCCTTATATGTGTTTTCATCCTCCCATGCTAGGGCAGCCTCCGGAAGTGTCTTATTCTTTATTTGTTTAAATACCCCGCCACGAGCATTAAGGTGACTCTATCAAATAAAATGAGAAGTTAAGTAACAAAATAAAATGAGAAGTTAGGAAACAAAATATCAAAATTTACTGTTACACCAATTGGCAAGATGGTGAACTTGTGCATGTACATGTCCGGCCGGGTATAAAATTTTTCTTTCATAAAATAAAATAAAGTATTTATGGTTTGCACAAAAAATTACTATGTCAGTAAAAGTACAAGATATCCAACATGTAAAGAAGTCAAGACTAGGAAACTTACATCGCACTCGACCCACGAACTCGGGGAAATCAATTCCTTGAAGAATTGCTTAGCGAGTGGTTTAAAGAAGTTCTCTTAAACTTCGTTTTCGGTATTCTCGTCTGAGATCTAACCTATAATTTTTGTAACGATATTGTGTGGAACATCATGTGCTACGTTGTATGCGACGATCGCTCTGGATAGTGACATAGCTATACCTAGGAGAGGATGCTTAACCACACTTTTCTTCTTTACTTGAGCTGGAGGTGTATATTTATTAACAAGTTTCCTCTTACGATTAATTCTTCGAGATTCCTACATAAACATATAACAAAACGTTACTCATCAAGAAATATAAAAATATATAAAAAAAGATTATTGATCAATAAATTACTCACCAGTGTAACTCCTTTTGTGGTCGTAACAATCCTAGAAGTTTCGGCCTCTGGGATGGCAAACATGTCAGCCTCTGTATGTGGCATGGTGAGTAAGGCAGACATGTCGGGCTCTGTTTGTGGGACGTCGGCCTCTATAGGTTTGACGTCAATTGGTGATGTTATAGTGGTATCAGGCTCTAGAGGGGGGATGTGAGTAGATGAAGTGGTGGTATTTTGAGGCTCTATGGGGGATGAGAGTGTCAAAGGTAGTTGCATTATTGGTATCGAGATCTCGAGATGGGATGGGTGACCTTGTCATCTCCTCATTCACCGTGGAACCTTTCAATTAGTAAAGTAAAATGATGAGTTCACGAACACGTAAAAACTAAACACGTAAAGACATAAAATGATAATAAATGCAAACCTTGCACATAGACTGCAACAGTGACAGGATGACCGACAATTGTCCTTTCATGTCTGTCATATTTTCCTCCATATTGGATACACGACCATCTAAAAAAAAAAGTTATATCAGCAAAACAGAAGAAGGTATTTCGCCCGATATACGACCATCCAACCTCGATAGTAAGCTATCAATGGTCCGCAGGTACGAATAAATAGAATCATCGGGATTGGCTCCCTCCCTGCGGCAGGCAGCACACTCAGGAAATTCCTCATCCACAGATTGCTCTCTATGGGAGTCCGCAAGATGGACATCAAGTTGGTTCAACTCGTCCTCATCGCGTACGTCCCCCAACATATCATGGAACATATCATCACTAGGTGTGCATGTCCCTCCTTCCACCCTTCCACATTCAGCATCCTTATGCTCAGAATGCTCGTGTTCATCCCCTCCCTCCACCCTAATAACTTCATCATTGTCATCTCCATGATGATCATCACCATCACTTTCACTTTCAAAACTACTCCCATCACTAGTCGACCTGTTGCCACTTTCAGAACTATTATCATCTGCACCTAGATCAAATATAGGTCGTCTGTCCACTGGGGTATCTCGAAACTCTCTTTCAGCATCTGTCATGATGGTACCCTCTTTAACCTTTATCTACATTAACAACCCAATAAACTGGTTAGTGTCAATTTAACAACCAGATAAACATATTATGCATAGAGTAAACGTACATTGTTAGACTCGAATATCTCTCTCTCGAGTACTTTGAAGGACACTGAGTATGAGCATAACCATCGTAATATGCGGGGCAAAGCCACCTTGCTTCTTCGATCCGCAATGTTCCTAGCTATCGATGCAACTATGATCTCGTATGTCCATACCTAAATAAAATTTAACATAAGAACAATAGTAATGTTAAATCAAACAACACGATTATTATGTTAAGCAAATTTACCTGGAACTCTTGTGGAAATTCATGCAAAGAGTACTTCACAATGTAATTTTTATTTCCTTTGACATTCGTCTTGTATAAACCGCTCTTATCATTCAACGCAGTCTTTAGGGCATCCAGTGTCCTCTCCCAAATAATGGCACCCCAATCAAGACTGTTGTAGTACTCTAAGTTTTGAATGTCCTTAAAACGTTTAAGGTTCACTGCATTTTTCTGTTTGTTTTTTCCCATCATTGCAACCTCAGTATAGTAGACTACTGTGATCTTCATAGCATCCTCCTTATTTTCAAACTCCAACTCGTGTTAACGTTTAACTTGTCCTTATTTTCAAGTTGACGGACATGTAAGGTGTCCTTCGTCACTCGATTACCAAAATACTTGATTGCAAGTTTATACAAGGATTGTTGGTTCTGATCAACTCGTGTTGGGGATTGATACAAATTAGTCACCAAAAAAAAGTCATCCTTCGAAAAAGTGACAACCTTTCCACAANCATCATTTTCAAACTCCAACTCCTTGTATTTTTCTTCTAGTAGATGGACATGTAAGGTGTCCTTCGTCACTCGATTACCAAAATACTTGATTGCAAGTTTATACAAGGATTGTTGGTTCTGATCAACTCGTGTTGGGGTTCGCCACAAACCAGTCATCAACAAAAAATCATCCTTAAAAAATGCGACGACCTTTCCACAAATAGAGAATGACATGAAGTATGATCTCGTCCTCTTCACTTCTCTCAGCAATATGTGATGGATAATTGGGCTATTAAACACCATGTCAACGTCTACAAATAGCCCAAAAACTATTCTCTTGAACATGTCTAACTGCCTTGGCGTAAGCTTCTCTTTCACAATCTTGTTTGCATTAGCAATATGGGCCAAGCTCATTACTTGACTGGAAAATCGGTCGGCTACGATATTCTGAAACGTGTTGCCATCTTAAATCACTCTTGCATGAAATAAAGAATCAATCAGTAAACTCTTTCAGAAAAAAAAAAAATTGTAAAACAACATTCTGTTTAAATCTCGCTGGCATTGCTCTCACTGGATTTGCTCTCGCTGGCATAGCTCTCTCTGGTATCGCTCTCTCTAGTGTCGCTTTCTCTAGTATCGCTCTCTCTGATGTCGCTCTCTCTAGTAACTCTCACTTATCTCGCTCACATTCTCTCTTTTTACTTGTCTTTAACCATAAAACACATCGAAAATCAGAAAAATAAACAAAAAAACCATAGGTTCGTAGTATTTCTAAACCCCAGAACAACCCACCCTTTCTGGTGTCGCTCTCTCTAGTATCGCTCTACCGATTTCACTCTCACTTATCTCGCTCACAAACTCTTTCTACTCGTCTTCAACCACAGAGCACATCAAAAACCAAAAAGAAAAAAAAAAAAAAAACAAAAAAACCATAGGTTTACAGTATTTCTAAACCCAAAATGACCCACAAAGCCCCATTACTGATCAGTTTAAGACATTTTTAGGCACAGATTGAAAGATTTACTGATCAGATTCAATTTGTCGGTGACAGTGGAATCGTTTGCAAGCCAAAATGATGGATTCTAAAGAGTTTTTAGTTTATGAGCGATACGAAGCCGTTAGTCTTGGAAAATTTGAATGAAGAGTTTTTAGTTTTAGTGGATTTTCAAAGACGAAGAGGTAAGGATGGCGATGATGTCAGCAGAGGATCAATTGACATTATTTTTTAAAAATAAAATTTTCAAGATTTAATAACATTAGGAAAACAAATAATAAATATAAAAACTTAAGTTTTTGGGTAAATTAGTAATTTAAGATGATATCAACGTAAGTGATCGAAAGAAGTCTTGTGTTTAAGTCCCTAGAATATTGTTTCTTCTGCAATTTTTTTTTTTTTTTTTCTTCTTTGCCTTCATTCATCAGTTAAGCTTTTGGTCAATCTGCATTTTAAGATAAACCAATATAAGTCTATCAAAATTCACCGAAGTGTATTAATATGACGAAACCAGTGGACCCAAATCAAATGGACGAAATTGATTTCACTGGCAATATTATATTTTTATGATATCTGAAATTGGTTGTTAACTTGTTAGTTTATTACTCTTCGTCAATCGCCGTTCACTGTCAGAAATCTGCTAAGCCAATAGCCAGGGATCCACGATTTGAGCTAAACAATTTCTCAGGTCGAATCGAATCATTCGATTTCAAGATGGCGAAGCTACCCAAGATCGCTATCCTTGGAGCTGGTACATTCGTCAAGACACAGTATATTCCCAGGCTCGCTGAGATCTCTGATCTTCTAATTGTTAAGACTATATGGAGCCGCACCGAGGTCCTTCATTCATTTTAGCTTTGATCCTTTGCATCGTTTTGTATGTTTAGTGAAAACCGGTAAACAACAATATGATTTCGAACTTATGGCTAGTAATGCTGGCTTGCAGGCATCGGCAAAAGGTGCCGTCGACATTGCCAGAAAATACTTTCCGACGGTGGAGTGTAAGTGGGGTGATGCCGGTCTTGATGATATCATTCAAGACAATTCAATACTTGGAGTTGCGGTTGTATTAGCTGGACAAGCTCAGGTATCTTATTGTCAATTTGTTTATGGATCGCAAACGTACTGACGTTATTGCTCATGTAGTTTTAATTAGATATTATGTGTTCAGAGTTTTTGTATATGTAGAGCCACAAATGTAAGCTCCTCGAACGATTTTCACAATTTTTATTCAGTAAATGTTGTTTAGTTGGCTATTTATGCCAAAATCTTTTCCCCTATAATTCTTTTGGATTCGACCAATGTTCAGTCATAATATGTCCCGATATATAATTCACAGCACTCTGTCCAACTTCCACTTTTGAATTAAGAGATGACATATTGAATACTATTGCCTTCTCGTCTAAGACCGATTATATTTAGAGCAGACTTGACATTATTATAATTTTTAATCTGGTGGATAGTAAAGGGAAAACGTCGTATACATTATAATTTACATTAACTTTTACATCACGTGCATTGGCACCCTATGTGCTGTTCTTTTCATATGAGCTATGCCTTGTAGGTTGATATGTCATTGAGATTGCTCAAAGCAGGGAAACATGTTCTCCAAGGTAATTCATACCTCAACTAAGATTAAGAATAAATCGAAGTTTTGCTTGCTTCTCTGATTATTTCTCTATTGGTGGATTCACTCATAAATCACGTGCTTGACCAATTCCCCTCCAAACAGTAGCATAAGTGGTGTTAAGGGGACTGTGTGCAGTCCATTCACACGAGCAGTTTGAGTCGCTTGGCTTTCATATCCTATGTTAATTGTGTGGTTGATTAGTAAGTGTAGCTTAAGAATCTCAATGATGGATGCTGAAGTCCTAGAGATAAATCTTTTATGACCAGACAGTGAAGGTCCCTTCATCTTTGAGCGACTATTTTGTTGATTATGCTTATTTTGGCCGACCAATTTTGGTGAAAAGAACAAAAACAACAGTAAAGAAGAAGACAATGCAACTCATTCCGTGGATGGCTAGTGATTTAGAAGATATATGTGCATACTTTTGTGTGAGTGTGACATGTCTTACATGGGCTGTTGATTAATTAGTTGTCACATTTTCAATTAACTAGTTTTAGATTTGTCTCTTGCCGTTAGAAGTGAAAACATCCATTTGTAAAAGGTTTAATCACAGATTTGACAGAACTTTCAATTGAGATCGTCTTTATGGTTCTCCACCAACATGGATCACTTAGCTTTCACTATAGAGTACCGGTGTTGAGTGTTGTTCCTGATGGTTCGTTACCTAATATATTGTCCCAAAGATGCATGCAGAACTTCTATTAGAGTTTTATAAGGACCAATTTTTCTATTATTATTATTATTATTTTATGATATGAAATAATTAAGGGACTGAAATTTTTAACGTTTAGGTGCTTCCTTAGAGCTGCTTTGGATAGTACTAGCATCATAATTTGGGTTCTATGATTCTTGCAAACCAACAGTGAAAAACTGCCTGAAGTGAGGTTGCGACATGAAGTAACCTAAACCAAAAGAAAAGCATTTTAGCTCTTGCATTAGATACTTCCTATTGGTATATGGTTCTGTACGATAGACTAATGTCCTTCTTGTTGGGAAATTTTGTATGTATTGTCTCGAAATTTCATGGATCTGAAGAGAAACCAGCAGCATCCTGTAAGTATCCTATTTATTAATTTATTTTCATTACTATTTTAAGTATCAGTTAAACTGTTCGCACAATTCTGCTCACTTACTCCTGACGTCTATATTCCTTCTTAAACGGGCTACTGTTGTATATTAGTTTCTTGATCACCACCCAATCATGATATCATGCTGTAAATAAATTGTTTTCCCCTTGTTGCATCTCAATTCTGTTGGGACCCAGTCTCTCTCTTGAGAAATGAGAATATTGATCTGGAATTCGTAAATGTGTTGGTCATTTGATGTTTAGGCATCGACAATATTGATCTGGAATTATAAATCTTCAATTGCCTATACTATAGATCTCAATGCATATCACAATTTACCGAGACTAGATTTTGTCTTCCTATTACCACTAATTATGAAACTGAGAGGACAATGAAATGGACCAAAGTTCAGCCAGATATGTAAATCATGCAACTTTATAGATCATGAAGAAAAATTATTAATTATTTCACCTTATAAGTTATATCGACTTGAAGATAGGGGCTCTTATCTTAACCTTTTTCGTGCAAAGTAAAAAAGGAAAAAGAAAAAAAATAAAATCAATATCATCAATCAACCATGAACCCCATAAAACTTGGAAAAAAAGTTACTTGCCACGAATAGAGACCATAGTTTCCTTGATCTTAAGACAACCATGGTCAATTAATTCTAGGTATATGCGTAAAGTGCATCTGTTTCCGAATCTCCACCTAAAAAGCAGCAGCCAGAATGGCTTGGATCTTTTATCAATGGTCAAAGTTGAAGATATTAAAAAATCAATTTCTAAATTGGTAATATGGTGGTAATGCAGCGATAAGTGAATTGGAATATGCACTTTCAAGCTACAACTCTTTAAGTGCCAATTTTCTCCATCAACCATTATGGGCCGTGGCAGAAAATTATCGATTTGAACCAGCATTTGTTGAGGTACTTGTTTGTAGATATTTATTTATGTTTTTGTCGTCTTTCCAGTACTTCGGCAAAATGCTCTTTATCATTCTGTAGTGCAAAAACTTAATTGCTGACATTGGGGATATGATGACCGTCCAAGTGATTGTTGAAGGATCAATGAATAGTTCGAACCCCTATTTCTCAAGCTCTTGGCGGCGCGACTTCACTGTAAGTGTTCTTCTAGTAAACAATCACAATACAATTCTTAAATATTCTGTATGTTGTTTTCATTTCCCCCGTCATATCATTATTGTCATGTTTTACACTCTTCCATGGGAGAATATGATGTGCTTATTCTAGATGGAACTATTGTGTAATGGAATGCCAAATAACAAGTCCTCTACTTTCATTGTATAGAAACTGGGATAAATATTGTTCTGGTATGCATCTTGTATCTCTAGTGGTGTGTTTATCTATGTTATCCCTTTTTTTTCTATCACATTGATGTATTCTTAAATCTTATCTTACATTGACAACATGTCTTCACTTGTGTCAGGGAGGTTTCATTCTCGATATGGGCGTACACTTCATTGCTGGATTAAGGATGGTAACTGCTCTTGAAACTCTCTCCGGAAAAGCAATTAATTTCTATCCTACTGGCTATTACATTGTCGTTGATCAACCATTACTATTTTTCTTCTTCTTAATGTTCAAAATGTTTTTCTTCTCAAAATTGACAAAACCTATTAAACCAGTACAAGTCTCAAGTATGTAAATAAGATGACGTGGTGACGAACTACAAGCCTGGCTGTTGCAAAGGCTCTGATTTCTGGGGAAAAAAAAAACCACCTTTAGTCATACATGGCATTTAGGTTTCCTCCCCGGCGGCACCATCCTTGATATATAATATCCTTTTTCTAGGAAGAAATGATAGGCATATTTTTAATTTGGAAATGTTAGTTTCCTTTATTTGTGAACAGCTTGTTGGTTGTGAGGTGGTATCAGTGTCAGCGACTACCTCCTATGTGGACAAATCTTTACCTCCGCCAGATAACATATCCTCGCTCTTGTAAGTTTCTTTTGCCTAGTGCTAATTAAGTCCCCAACAAGTTTGAAAACCTAGAAATTAAGAATGGTGACGTTTTTCCTTCCTTTAGCCAACTGGAGAATGGATGTTCAGGTGTTTTTGTAATGGTAGTCTCCTCAAGATCACCCAAGGTATGCTGCTATGCAGGAAGTAGGAAATTCATTCTTAATTTTCAAAAAATTGTTTCATTTGGTCACCGACTTTTAATCTCTTCAGATATTCTGGCGAGTTGTGGGATTAAAGGGAACGCTGCAGATCGAGCGTGGGAACCAGGATGGAAAACATGGCTATCTGGTATATAGTTATTCAAAGTCTATCTAGTATTTTCTTCTAAGAAATCCTCAGCTTAGTTTTGGGCACTGCTTGTAATCAAAGCTTCAAATCCTTCATTTGTCCAAGCGATGATCTAGCTCCCACGGTCTTTTTCAAATATGACCCATTTCTTTTGTTGATAACTTTAAGTTGGTGTTCAGGTTTCCTTCGCTGATGCTAGTGGACTGAATAGATGCTCCTTCTATCCATTCAGTGGAGTTACAGAAGAACTAAAAACTTTTATTCATGCTATTTCTGCAGAGGTAATATCATGGATAAACAATACATGGCTTCTTAAGTGTGAAGTCAAGATATTTTTTTTTTTTTTTTTTTTCCGTTCTTTTATTATTAGTTAGTTGTGTTTGGTTTAAAAATTAAATTTTAACCAATTGAAAGGATTTTTTTGCAAAGAAATGTAGAAGTAAAACTAGATTGAAAAAAAATCTAAAAGTGATTAGAAAGCACTCAAGTGTTTCTAGGAAAAACATCTAAACAATTTTCATCCAAGATTGTCAAGGATTTCTGCTTTCATTGTAGGGGAGTGATTATAAAGCTGATGCTCGTATATCTTTCATCGAGGGAGCTAGGGATGTTGCGGTGCTAGATGCAATGCTTGAATCCGGAGCAAAGCATGGGGCTCCTGTTCAAGTGAAAAGATTTTAACTTTAGAATACCTGACATGGTGTCTGTTAACATAATTAGGTAATATTAGTGTAGCCCTTGTCCAATTAGAATTGCATTTTTTAGAAACTGATAAAGTATGTTTCTGAAACATCTCAGAATGCATTCAAGAAAGACTTGACTTGCACTTACTTTTCATATTTACTTTCCTTCCTTCATTCAACATTTTTATTGTAATAAAGAAGAAACTTGATCTATGATTCATTCTTCTTAAACTTTCACTGAATTTATTGTATTTCCATAGAAATTGGTCGCATGCTTCGTAAATCATCTTTTGGCATTTCAAGCGCACTAAATTCTTAAGCACATTCACATTCCAATACTTCAAAAACTCCCATAAAAAGTGAGTGGTTTCTGTTTATAGGTGATTTTGGATCAAAGGACTTAATTGACATTTGGTGTGTAACTAAACCAAAAAAGAGAAGAGACTAGCTTGGGTCAAAACCATACCCAAGATCCACTCTTGTCTTGATGTCATTGGGCATGCTCTCGATCCAAGGGAATGAGCCACAAAGGCCCAAAATTCCACACTCGGCCTTTGCCAAGGTCAAGGCCAGGGCTAGTCTCTCGAAATATAGCATCCCTTGATTCTATTGACCTACAGTTTGACCCTAAAACTCCAATTCAGATGCCCTAAGTCAAACAATCTTTATAAATACATCATTATAATTTTAGAAAAAATAAGTAAATTCTCAATCTCAAATCTTAAAGTTTTCACTCACTTTCACCATCTAACTTAAGCATTGGAGTGTGTGTGATAAACAGTGCACTAATGTTAGTTTGTAAGGTCAAGTTCTTCCCATTTTCTTCTCCATTTTAAACAAATGTGAAAGTCAAATTATTTTTACTGTTTGAGTTTTGGCATGGAAAGTTTCTATTCTAGACAAACCCAAACTTAGATTGTTAATCAATCATGGATTGTATGGATCTTGATAACAGTTAAAATGATGCTAAAAGTGTTGTTTAATCGGTTGAAAGAAATTGGATTCCGTTTTCCTTTATCTTTAAAAGAGGGATGTTATGATCGTACAACATTCCCATCTCAATTAAATATTGAAAGATTATCATATGCCAATGTTGACTCCCTTGCCTCAAAAAAGGTTAGGATAATTCTGGGACCAAAGTTAAAAAGGAGGAAAAGTGAAGCTTGTACTCAAAACCAATCCAACCAATTACACCTAACACAGATTCTCTAATTATTTTGCTCAACCACCCAACAATCTGAAAGAGCAAAGACTATCCTTCTGTTTCTTGTTTTGTATGAAACCCTTAAACTCATAATTGACTGCTCTTTCAATGCAAGAGGGTGCCCATTGCTTTCCCAAGTTGGCATTTGCCCTATCAAATCTCCTTTTTTCTTCTTTTTGACCGGGCAATTGCCATTCCAATAGGCTAATCCAAAACATTAATTATTGATGATATGATACGAAACTCATATTCACTTACTCTTATACTTGAATTGAGTGTCAAGTTTAAACTTCTAATTTTATTGTTTCGACCATCTTGAATTAGCATAAGTATTGATTTGACCAAACGGGTCCTTAATTTTTCTATTTTAGATTAGTTTGCAAATTGTAATCCAATCATTGGATTTTACATTTTAAATTACAATTAAGGCCATATTTACTAACCTATAATCAAAATTGATGTAATTGTAATGTGTTTCCATTTATATATCAATCGTATTGAGCCTCCATTACAAAATATAATTGGACTGGTTTTGATCGCATTTACTTAGATATTTTGCAAATATAATTTTATTACGGCTACACTGGTATCATTGTCTTCTTAGGGTTATCGTTATCTTCACAATTTAGGGTCAATTGATAACAATATTTGTGATTGTAATAGTAACTATGATATATCCATAATTCTTCTACCATAATAGTAACAACATTTGTAATAGTATATGAGGCAAAAATTAGAAAATCGTTCAAAAGCATAGAAAAAAAATAGTAGGTCCCACATAATTTTCTAAACGTAATTGGATTGATCACCCTTAGCTCTGCAATCGGACTGCCTATGGGTCCCACATTCCATTACGATTATGAAACATGGGTAAATAACAACAATCATAATCAAATGAGACCCACTTGCTTTCTTCATAGTCTATCCCCTCAACCTGAGTATAATCCTTTGCTACTAATCGGGCTTTATAGGTCTGTACCTTCCTCGTATGGTTTTTTTTTTTATGCTTGTAGATCCACTTACAATCGATAGGCCTTACCTCATTAGGTTTATCTATAAGTTCCTAGATTGAATTAAAGTACATAGACTCTATTTCAAGGTCCATGACTTTAATCCACTGATCTTGATCAACATCATCCATTGCTTGTTTATAAGTTAATGGATCCTCTAAGGCATCATCAGGTATGGTGACTTGGTTTCAATTAAACTCATATAGCAGTCAGGCTGTCTCACAACCCTCCCACTATGTCAAAGCTCTCTCAACTCTTGAGTAGGATGTGATGGACCAGACGTCCTTGATCTATCAACAACTCTTGTTGATAAGTGAGCCTGATCAACAACTTTTGTTATGCCATCTATAACATCTTTTGAAATCTCTTCCAATACCAGTTTACTGCGGGGTTTATGATCTCGTATGTGGTCTTCCTTTAAGAATGTGACATTTGTCGATACAATTACCTTATCATCCTGAGGATCATAAAACTGACCACCTCTCTTTCCTTTAGGGTAACCCACAAACAAGCATAATTTTTAATGATGCTCCAATTTCTTAGGATTTTGCACCAATACATGTTTCAAGCAACCCCAGATCCAGAAATGACGTAAACTAGTTTTACGCCCTGTCCATAACTCATAAGGTGTTTCTGAAACACTCTTAGAGGGAACGCTATTCAAAATGTAAGCTATAGTCTCTACTGCATAACCCCAGAATGAGTTAGGCAACCGAGCATAACTCATCATGGACCGAACCATGTCTAACAAGATTCTGTTTCTCTGTTCAAATACACCGTTCTACTGAGGTGTTCCCAATGCAGAGAGTTGTGACTGAATCTCATGTTCTATCATATAGTTCTGGAATTTTAAGTCAAAATACTCCTCAGCTCGATCTAGTCGAAGTGTCTTACTAGATTTACCTAATTGATTCTCAACTTTGGTTTTAAATTCCTTGAACTTTTCAAGAGTCTCAGACTTATAATGAATTAGGTAAATATAATTGTACCTTGAATAATCATCAATAAAGCTAATGAAATATTCATAGCCTCCCCGTGCTTTAACACTCATCGGTCCATAGAGGACCAGATGCATGAGCTCTAAGGTTTCTTTTGGCTCAAAGACCTTTTCCAAAAAAATATTTTTTTGTCATTTTTCCTTCAAGACATGCGTCATACGACAGTGAAGAGTTGTTTTCTAACTTGTTTAGAAGTTCACTTTTAACTAATCTCTCAATCCTATTGAGATTAATATGACCAAGTCTCAAGTGCCAAAGATAGGTATTTTGAGAAATGTGTTGCCTTTTTCTTTGAGTTTCAGCTGTTTTAAACATTTCTATATTATATACAGCTTCAACTTTAGATGATTTTAACTTGTATAAGTTACTTTCTAAGTTTGCGGAACATATTTGTACACCTCTTTTTGTAATGAATGCTTCATTATGACCAAAATTTACGTTGTACAAACGTTCCAACAAATAGGAAATAGATGTCAAATTTCCTTTACAAGAAGGTATGTAAAAAATATTTTCTAAATACATATATCTATTTCCAAAAGTCAACTTTATTTTCTAAATACAGATATCTATTTCCAAAAGTCAACTTAACTGTTCCCACTATTTTCGCTGATATACGCTCCCTTGATCCAACCCGGAGAGTAATCTCATCTTCTTCAAGCTGCCTCCAGGAACTAGTTTCCTGAGAAGAAAAAAAAATGATTAGTGGCCCCTAAATCCAATATCTAGGTAATCTTCATTCTCCACTATACATGTTTCAATAACTAGTAAATCTAATTTTCCTTTTTTTAATCTAATTTACCTTGTTTTTCTTTTTCATCTTTCTTCTTGGCAAGATATTTAGAACAATTTCTTTTCCAATGCCCATTTTCGTTGTAATGGAAACATTTTCCTTTAGCAACTACCTTCTTCTCTTTCTGTGCAGTTGGAGCCTTCCTCTTCCCAGTTTCATTCTTCTTCTTTTGAAAACTTTTAGTCTTGGAGAAAGAAAGGCCAGATTTACTCCTAGAAGACGATTCTTTCTGGGGTTTTCTCTTTGAGGTGGAAACAAAATTTTCTTTTGCATCTGAACTTTTATTTTTCAATAAAGATTTGTAAATCTGGAGTTTGTTGAGAAGAGTCGTCAGGTTGACTCTATCTTATTCATCATAGCATTCGTTTTGAATTGAAAAAAGCTCTTCGGAAGAGACTACATGATGAATCCAACTTGACTCTTCTTATTTATGACGGCTCCGTTCACTTCTGGAATATTGAAGTGAACCATCATGTTCAAAACATGTTCCCTTATGGAGGTTTCTTCCTTCATTCTGCAGTTGTAAATGAATTTAATTGCGTCATGGATGGCAAATGTGGACGGTTGTCCAAATAGGTCCTACAAAGAGTCCATGATCTCTCTTGCAGTAGTTAACTTCTCGTGTTTCTTAGACAATACATCAAATATACTGGCTAAAATATAAATCTGAGCCTTCTTATTAGCTTTGACCCATCTATCATACGCATCCTGAATTGTTCGGTTTGCATTGGGACTAGGGGATGGAGGACACTTCTTCGTTAAAATGAATCGAAGATCATCTATTACTTGTATCGTGTTAATATTCGATTTTCAAGTTCTGTAATTATCACTGTTAAGTTTCTATGAAGCTAGCAGTTGAATAATTGATGTTGTCATTGTTGAAAAGTAAACAAATTATTAGCGAATTGATTAACTCTAATTTTAAATCAATTTATTAAGTAAATAATAATGTACCCATACTCATTATTCTTTTGCTACGATACTTCAATGAGTCAGAATAGCTCCCATCGAAGGGCAGTCGACTACTCCTTCACTGAATCAAGACATTCTTGACTAAAAACTAATATTAGAATAACTTTTATCCTTATAGTGCTTAGTTACCGTTTATTTGGTCAAAAACTTTACTAACACTTAGTAAGTCTTGTAAGTGTGTACCCGCCATTTTCAAATTACAGAAATTGGAATCAAACAAGCCCTCAAAGGAGAAATAATTGTTTGAAAATGGACCTAAGTAACTTTATCCATTTCTGGAGTTCACAGTATTCCGAATCCTATGTTACAACCCTCTGAAGGGATCGCCGTGGTTAACGACTAGCTAGTGTCGCCTCTGAATGACAGTAGGTACAACATAGAAATCTCACGGTGTGACCTAATGAAAGAGACCGTAGGACGTGTTGACACACACCCTTCACCCACTTACTATGAACTACTTCCCCTATTCACCTTTTTATTGACCCATGCAAACACTTTCCAAAGGGAGGTTGCTACAAATAGCAACTCAAAGACGAGCATGAATCTCAAGGTGTAAACTCTTAGAGACGTGAGAGCCAGAAATAATATATCTCATATATTATTAATCTTTCACTGAAGTGTTCTATTTTATAAAAATGGGTACTAACTTGGTTATTAACCGGCTAATTTTATACAAGTTAAGTCTAGGTAATATTTCCTAGTATAACTCTTATACCAGGAATTAACCTATGATGTCTAGGTCATAAATCAATTTTATTACCTTACACCACTCATGCATGCTCATAAAACTAGGGTTATGGATTTAGATGTCAGTTTTATCTCCAGGTATGAGGTATTCCGTAAACTGTCAACTTAAGTACCCCTAACCTTAGACAAGATCTCCCCGGATAAGAACAACTCTTGTTTTACAAGTAATCGACCTATTTTAACTCTTAAAAAATTAATTGAATTGCACTGATTAACCCTAGGTGAGCATGCAATTTATCTTTGTTATAGATTTTAAAAGTCTGGGTTATTTTATAACAATTATAACAATTATAACCCTAGAGACCGACATCTATAACCTTCTTCCTTAAAGAAAATCATGCTTTAATATAACATTTATATTAAATTATGAAAATCTAAGAATGCATAATATATCCATTATAACACTTATAATATATAACAAATGCATGCTACATGCTTATCCTATGGTGGGGTTTTTATAATACTATATGGCATACTTTATGCACACATAATAAAAATAATATCATACATCACATGCATAATACTTAAGAAACACTAAAGTGGACCGGTTTTGGCATTAAAACAAACAAACAAACTAAATTATTACATAATTCAGCAAGCAGCATCTCCGAACCGACTTCAAACATTTTGAACTAACCCGAACCGGCCAAAAACCACTCGGATCGGCCCAAAAACTCCAAAAGACTAGGTTGAATCGGTCAAACTGGCTCAACCAAGTCAAAACCAACCCGGTTAACAATCTAGAGCTGATCAACGGCTGGAGCGGGTGAAGACACGGGTCGTAAATCGGGTTAGGCGCGCTTAGATGGGTAAAACGCGTTCAAAGCTGGCGTG
Source organism: Benincasa hispida (assembly GCF_009727055.1). Taxonomy (NCBI): domain Eukaryota; kingdom Viridiplantae; phylum Streptophyta; class Magnoliopsida; order Cucurbitales; family Cucurbitaceae; genus Benincasa; species Benincasa hispida. Next base: position 8,458,990 of record NC_052358.1, read on the forward strand.
TGCATAGTAGGGAAACGACCGAATCGGGTCGGGTTAAACGCTGCAGGTCAGATCAGACGATGAAGGAGGCACGCGCGGGATGGAAATCGGGTTGGAAGGTACTACAGGTCGAGTCAAACCTAGTCTGGAAGCTTGAAATCGGGTTTGGAAGGTTTTCTTCACCTTTTTTCTCAGCCAGCTTGAGTTCAACCACTTATTTTGGAGGAGCAATAGTGTAGAGAAGTATTAAGCAGAGTTGCATTGCAGACTCAACAATGGAAGCAGAATATGTTGCTATATGTGAAGCAGCCAAGGAAGCAGTATGGCTTAGGAAGTTTCTAGTTGATTTGGAAGTTTTACCAGATATGCATCTACCAATCACTTTGTATTGCGATAACAGTGGGGCAGCATCGAACTCCAAAGAACCTAGAAGCCATAAACGTGAAAAACATATTGGGCACAAATATCATCTCACTAGAGAGATCGTGCTAAGAGTAGACATTATTGTGAGACAAATAGCGTCTGAGCACAATATTGCTAATTTGTTTACAAAGGCCCTCCTGGCTAAGATTTTCGAGGGTCACCTGAAGAGTTTAAGACTATGGGTAGAATAAATTTGGTAGTGGGAGAAATTGTGGGTATGAGATGTCCTAGTTTAATGTATTTAGATTTCTCTCACAATACTCAACTTTGTTGTAACCCACTAGGAGTCTTAGTCCAAGTGGAAGTTTTTTGGGTTGTATGTCCTAAAACTCATAGTTTGTAAACAGGAAACATATATGAAGTTTATTCAGACAAATGTTGTTGAATGAAATTGAATTGATAACTCTAAATCCAATAAACTACAAACCTTTGGCTATTGTAATGAATACTTGGACTTTATGTGGAGACATAAACTAGATCAAATTCGAGTAAAATAGCCTAAATAGTCTATAGTACTTAGATTAGATTGGGTACCTATTTCTGGGAATACTATTGAATACGACCCACTTTATGATTGTTAAAAATGTTGTAAAGTATCATAAACGATGTGATCAATTCATTCATGTAGAGACATGTGAGCTAGGGTGTTCTACACGATGAGATTGTGTAAGACTGACCATGAAATAATCACTATTACATATTAATATCGTTCACTGTTAACACAAATTAATTTCATTTATTGATGACCCAGATAACTTGATCTGGATCCTGAGCTGTTCATGAACTCCTGTTTATTCGAGATTGTCCCTTTATCTGCATAAGTGAGGGTAAACTCAACAACGCTGCTCAATATGCCTCACATTTCAAGATAAGACCGGGTAGATAGCTGGGGACATAGAATTTGCTAGATGGAATTCACTCCTACCAATTTTAAGGATATTAGAAAGGTTGTTCCTTTAAAGGCTAATCCCAGGTCTTGAACAAGGGGCCTCATCCTCTCGTTGGCCTAAGAGGGAATGGATTTAGTGATTAAGATCCATCAATTGTTCATTAGAAGGACAATGGTACTTAAGGAGAAAAGATGTAACTTATGGGTAAAATGGTAATTAACCTAGCTGAGGTTATCAATAACTTGTGAAGGATCAACTTATCGATGATGGTTATATAAAATGAACACATAATATATTTATAATGAGGGGAGTGCTACTACAGGCTATAGTGGACAGTCCTGTTAGTTAACGACTGTTGATTAACTAGGTTAAAGAGTTTGACCGGTTAGTCTTGAATCGTTAGAGCTCATGATCTGTAGGTACATCGGGTCTTCTTGCTAGTTTACTATGGACAAAATTGAAGAACTAGGTGAAGTAAGAATTTGAAATGTTCATATTCGGTCTTTAGGAAAAACTGTAATTTGTATAAGATATGATTTATAATTAATTAATTAATTTTGGAGAGACATTAGCATGAAAGTGTTTGAAAATTGATTAATGTGATTAATCAAAGTTAGGTGTCAAAGACATTTTAATATGTCATATTAAGTTTGTTTGTTTTATCTAATTAAAAATTTTTTAATTAAATAATTTCTAAAATATGAAAATAGTATTTCATTTTTTTGTCAAAAATTTATTTTATTATAAATTTTATTTTAATAAAACATTAGTTTGTGGAAAAATCTAATTGTTTGATTTTTCCACTAACTAAGTGGGTTATGAAGAGGATTTTGCTAGCTTGACACCTATATTGTTCATGCTAATGGAGTTTGAGGTGGAAGCCATGCAAGAAGGGTTCTTGTATGTGTTTTGTTTATAAATAGGTTTTGATTTTCAAAAATTAAAACTTAATGCTTCATTGAATATTCAATATATTTCTTTCACAAATTCTCTTTGACTCTCCAATTTAATTAGTGAAATTCCCTATCTTTCACTAAAGTTTTGATCCCACAACCGTGTTCTTCAACCGGAGAATAGCGAGGATTTATCGTTGGTGGTGTCGATTGCTCGTGGAGACGAAGATTCTTATGGAAACTACAAAGGTTATCTTTCTAACTCTCTTTGCATGCTTATTCCTAGTTAATTAATGTAATTAGAGCGTTTATGATCCGTCGACCCGAGTCGCAGCGTCCAACCCAGTGCAAACAGATCCCATGCGCACGCCTACTTCAACGTATTTGGCCAGACCCGATTCGCGACTTGGTTCTCCATCTTGCACGCCTGAGTTGCTCTAGTTCGTTGACTGGCTCCAGCGTCCAATGACCAGTCTGGTTCAGCTTGGTTGAGCCAGTTTGACTGGTTCAACCTAGTCTAATGGAATTTTTGAGTCGGTTCGAGTGGTTTTTAGCCGATTTGAGTTAGTTCAAAAAGTTTAAGGCTAGTTCAGGGGTGTTGCTTGCTGAATTATGTAATAATTTAGTTTGTTTGTTTGTTTTAATGCCAAAATCGGTCTACTTTAGTGTTACTTAAGTATAATGCATGTGATGTGTGATATTGTTTTTATTATGTGTGCATAAAGTATGCCATATAGTTTTATAAAAACCCACCATAGGATAAGCATGTGACATGCATTTGTTATATGTTATAAGTTTTATAATGGATATAGTATGCATCCTTAGATTTTCATAATTTCATATAAGTGTTATATTAAAGCATGATTTTCTTTAAGGAAGAAGGTTATAGATGTTGGTCTCTAGGTTTATAATTGTTATAAAATAACCTAGAACTTTTAAAATCTATAACAAAGATAAATTGTATGTTCACCTAGGGTTAATCAATGCAATTCAATCGATTTCTTTTTAAGAGTTAAAATAAATCAATTACTTGTAAAACAAGAGTTGTTTACTTACCTGGGGAGATCTTGTCTAAGGTTGAGGGTACTTAAGTTGATGGTTTACGGAATACCTCCTACCTGGTGATCAAACTGGCGTCTAAGTCCATAACCCTAGTTTTATAAGCATGCATGAGTGGTGTAAGATAATAAAATTGGTTTATCACCTAGACATCATAGGTTAATTCCTAGTATAAGAGTTATACTAGGAAATATTACCTAGACTTAGGTTGTATAAAATTAGTCGATTGATAACTAAAGTCAGTGTCTTTTTTATAAAATAGAACACTTCAGTGGGAGATTAATAATATATGGGATATATTATTTATAGCTCTCACGTCTCTAAGAGTTCACGTCGTGAGATCCATGCTCGGTTTTGAGTTTCTATTTGTGGCAACCTCCCTTCGAAAAGTGTTTGCATGGGTCAATAACAAGGTGAATAAGGGAAGTTGTAACGACCCTAGTTTCCTACTTAATTCTAGGACACTACTTCATGCATGCATAGGCTTAAACATACATTTCTTTTAAACCATCAAATAAAATCCGAATTTTATTTAATAATGCTCAAATTGACAAAGATATGAAAACATAATTAAATAATAATAAATAAACTAAAACAAAACAAAATAAAATAAAATAAAAATTTACCGTTCGGGGTGCCCCTAAACCCAACTTTAAAAGGAAGACAATTAAATAGTCAAATAATAAAATTAATAAATTTTACATGAAAGTGTAAACGCCTAACTCCTAAACTAGACTTCAAGACAAGATACTAAATGCAGAAGCAGTAAATCGTCCTAATGGCTAGGTCACGGATCTCTATTGTCATGCGCCAGTCTGTCATTACCCTTACTTGAAAAATAGGGAAAGAAAAGGGTGAGTATAAAAATATACTCAGTAAGCAGCCCACTACTGGGCCCACTCTGTTAGTCTTTCCATTGGACCAAAATGCACAAGGACATCATAGACATAGGCATAGGCATAAGGGGAAAACTCAAAGACACGCTTTCATAAGTAGTGACATAAAGGTCACAGACATAAACACAAGTAGTGATCCTAAAAAGGACACCGTACATAAGCATAGGGTGTGGGCCCAAAGGCTCACACATGCGATGTGCATAGCCCAATGGTAACACTAACAACCACTAAAATCTCATATGGACATAAGCATACAAACAGTCAGTACAATCTCAGACATAAGCATGCAATTTACCCATACATCAACTATATCACAGTCTACTCATACATCAAGCCTTATCACAGTATCCCTTTAACCCTAACGTCCAACTTCATCACAGTATTCACATATGTCAACTTCAGCACAATTACCTATAACAGATTTCATCACAGTTTACTTACATATGACAATAAAAATTTCTCAGTAGACTTATCAAAATCTTAGGGCAACCGACAGTAAACCACTTACCTCAGGATAACGAACTGTCCCAAAACGAGACCTTACGAGACCTTACTCCGCTCGCAAACTTCCTTCACCGCTACACATTCCTGAAACCAATCACAAATTCCATAGGTGAACGTTAGCTTAGGCCTAAGAATCCCAAATGACAATGGGCTGCCAAAAAAAAGAACTGAACTTACCCCAACAAACTGATCGACCGGATTGCCACAATCCGACTGCTACCAGAACCGACGACAACAGGCAGACAGAGAACGACACTTAGGGTTGGGGTTTAGATTGGCGACTGGCAGACAGAGAATGACGCTTGGGGTTGGGGTTTAGATCGGCGGCTGGCGGATAGAGAACAACGACGGGAGAAAATGGTCGAAGAACCCAGTGTGGCTGGAACACTTGCGCGGCTGGAGACCCGCGGTTGAGCGACTGGAGGCGGCGTAACTGGTTGACGGCGAGGATGATCGCAGTTGGAAGACCCACGATCAAGCGACGGCTTGGTTGATGACAAGAACGATCGCGCTAGAAGTCCCACGATCGAACGACAGCGGCGGAGAAGCACAGTGAGTGGGGGTGGCTTCGCGAATCCGGAAGAGGAAGAAGAAGAAGAGAAAAGAAAAAAAAAAATTCTTTTATCTTCTAATGATTTAAATGAAGCCATGTTTTAGAAGGGATAGAGGATGGAAGCAAGAAGAAATAAGCTCTTGTGTAGCTAAGTGTAAGCCCTGAATTCTAAGTTTCCTAAACAAGCATGTTTAGCCAAAGGAATGAAATATTAAATATCTAATAAGTGAAAAACCATGTTATTTATAGAAATTATGGAGAAAGGAAAAGAAAAATATATTAAATAAGGAAACTCACTTATTGATTTGGCTGGAGGCACTAAACATGGGGTGACGTGGCGGATAATCCTTGAACTCAAAAGTCGGCAGGAAGATTAAAAGGCAGAGCAATTTCAAAAGTTTGGTTTCGGCAATCTACATGAGAAAATTTAGTGAAATCAGTGTCATTTGAAAGCTGGGAGAATCTAATTTTCGAGGTTGTCTTTTCGGAGAAAGATTGCAGGAGAAGGAGAACAAAAGTGAGGAAATGGAAAAAGAGGCAGAATCTCGGGTTAATCTGGGCCCGAGGTGAAGATTGGTAGTCTAGGCCAAACTATAAGGAATTTTTTGCTGAAATTAAGAAATTTAACTCAATTCTAAACAAGTTTGTAGAAGAAAGTTTCTTTAGAAGAGATCTGGATTTTGAGTTATGAATTTTTGAAATTGTAATAGAGAATCTGTACATAAGCAGACAGCTGCTTGGGAAGAACAAGCAAACAGCTCACCGTGGAGAGTTATAGCGAGATATGGAGAATGAGGATCTTGTTAATGAAAGAAATCTCGCTAATTTTGTGATGAGGATCTCGCTCTAAAAGAAAATCTCGCTAGAAATTGGGCTGAATCTCGCTGGTAAGGTGAGTATTGCTAGGAGGAAAGTTTGCCAGGAAAAGCTTGATCTCGCTCATGAGGATCTCGCTCATGAGGAGAATCTCGCTCATGAGGAGGATCTCCCTCATAAGATCTCGCTCATGAGAATGAATTCACTCATGATGAGCATCTCGCTAGTAAAGCTATCTTTGATGATGAAAGTTCCATTAGTAAATGAACTATTTGAGGTATTTTGCTAAGAATTCTAAGTAGTTTAACCGAGAATTATGTCCTTTCAAGCCAAGAAGAGCTAGGAGAGATGTATAACCCGTTAAGAGGCCAACGAGCTGTGAGTGACTATGTGATAATTTAATGTTTTAATGATTTAGAAACCATGATTTCTTTGAAGTTATTTCTCATGCTAAGTGTTTATATGAAGTTCCAAGCAACCTATGTTTGAAGTTATTTCTCATGCTAAGTAAAGCATGTTTTCCATAGAAACAGACATGATTTAAGTATGTTATCTTGTCCAAATACTTTCAGCATGTTATAGTAACTCCATTTTCGTGATGTTTACTAATGTATGAGTGTTTCAAGTATGTTATCCATGTCTAATGCTGCTAATGGTTTTTACGAGCTAGTTCAACATGATTTAAGCCAACTTATTTTAAAAAGTATGAAGCATGCGTTAGAGTGAAGCTAAGGTTGAATGAAGCTCAATGTATTATGTTTTAAATACTTAAGGTTGTTAAAGTACATGCGTTGGTATTCCTAAACATAATGAAAAGGGATACTGAATGTAACGACCCGTATTGGTTTGTGGAGACAACTTTCCCTTCTAGAAGCATTCAAGGCAAGTGAGGATGACGTAGCCAGGTCGCAGAGGACGCAGAGGAATGCCGGTGCCATCAGAGGCCGAATTTGGATTCCGAATCCTAGTCCAAATCCTGGGCCTAGGGCGTTACACTGAAGGTAGAGAAAGTATCCTAAAGAGTTTTCTATACTATATGTGAAAGCTATTCTTTTAATGCTCTTCGAGAACTTGATAACATAAATGTACCTAAGGTATTGACGGTACATAAAAAACTCTATGTGCACGTAGGTAGTTATTAATGAGAGGCTGAAGTATGGGTCTCCTAGGCTATATATTAGCAAAGGGAGGCCGAAGTATAGGTCTCTTAGGCTATATACCAGCAAAGGGAGGCCGAAGTATGAGTCTCTTGGCCGGTAACGAACATTGAGAGCTAGAGCGATGTATGCTCGTTCTCAACTAAGGAATAATGATGTTTAATAGTAGTTAAATGTTGTTATCAATGTTTATGTTTAAAAGAAGTTGCTTGAGATGCCATCAGTTTATTTAAAGAGATCGACGTTGGGATCTCGCCTAGCCATAGTTTAGTATGAGCAGGTCGAGTAGAGGTCTCTCCTGGCCATGGCTTGGCATTGGGAATTAGAGTGATGAATGTTCATTCTTAACTAAGATTCAGGTTTCAAATACAATGGTTTTAAAGGTTTTATGTACACGTTTGCTTGGTATATTTTGGTTACAGTATTATATATTCAAGCTTTCAGTTTAAGCATAAGATTTACATTTTATTAAGTCACTCACTGGGCTTCTAGCTCACGTTTTCAAATGTTTCATTTTTTGGGTAGCAGTCAGTTCCCAAAAGACTTTTCTGTTGCCACTCTACCACTCAAAGAAACAGGTTGAAGGAAGTGTAATTGAAGACCTGTATTAGTTAGTACACATGTGTCTGTCTAGTGACTAGTATTCTAGATGGGGCTCATTAAGTTGTAATATTTAGGAATGAACAATGCTCCGAAACCATGTAATGTAAATGTATTAAGTTCTGAGTTAATATGTTGGTGTATTGATGATATGCATGTAATCAGGGTTTGAGCAAAGTTCAACAGGGTAGATAGGCAGTAAGTGCCAGTAAAAGGATTGGTAATTGCTGCAGTCACCATTCCATCCAGGTTAAGAGGGTAAGCTGGAGTGAAGTGTGAAAAGGTCCCCCCCCCAAAACACTTTTATAACCCTAATTCCCTTTTCTTTTTCCCAAATTAACCACCCATTTTTTTTCTTTTTTTTCTTCTTTTTTTTTTTTTAACAAAACTTTGGGGTGTCACAGAAGTAGTTCATAGTAAGTGGGTGAAGGGTGTATGTCAACACGTCCTGCGGTCTCTTCCATTAGGTCACACCGTGAGATTTCTATATTGTGACTGCTGTCCTTTAGAGGCGACACTAGCTAGTCGTTAACCGTGGTGATCCCTTCGGAGGGTTGTAACATAGGATTCAGAACATTGTGAACTCTATAAATGGATAGAGTTACTTAGGTTTATTTTCAAATAATTGTTTCTCCTTTGAGGGCTTGTTTGATTTTGATCTCTGTAATTCGAAAATGGCGGGTATACACTTACAAAACTTACTAAGTGATAGTAAAGTTCTTGACCAAATAAACGGTAGCTAAGTACTATAAGGGTAAGAATTATTCTGGTATTAGTATTTAGTCAAGAATGTTTTGATTCAGTAAATGAGTAGTTAACTGCCCTTCGGTGGGTGGCTATTCTGACTCACTGAAGTATCGTAGCAAAAGAATAATGAGTATGGGTACATTATTATTTGCTTAATAAATTGGATTAAAAATTAGAGTAAATCAATTCACTAATAATTTGTTTACTTTTCAACAATGACAACATCAATTATTAACTGCAAGCTTCAGAAAAACTGAACGACGATAATTACTGAACTTTCAAATCGAATATCAACACGATACTGGTAATAGATTATCTCTGATTTGTTTTAACGGAGGAGTGTCCTCCAACCCTTAGTCCCAACGCAAACCGAATTGTTTGGGTTGTGTATGACAGATGGGTCAAAGCTAATGAGAAGGTTTGTGTTTATATTTTAACCAGTATATCTGATATATTGTCTAAGAAGCACGAGAGGTTAGCTATTGCAAGAGAGATCATGGACTCTTTGTAGGGCCTGTTTGGACAACCGTCCACATCTTCCATGCATGACGCAATTAAATTCATTTACAACTGCAGAATGAAGGAAGGAGCCTCCGTAAGGGAACATGTTTTAAACATGATGGTTCACTTCAATATTGTAGAAGTGAATGAAGCCGTCATGAATGAGAAAAGTCAAGTTGGATTCATCATGCAGTCTCTTCCGAAGAGCTCTTTTCAATTCAAAACGAATGCTTTGGTGAATAAGATAGAGTACAACCTGACGACTCTTCTCAATGAACTCCAGAATTTATGAATCTTTATTGAAAAATAAAGGTATGAGGAAGAAGCAAACGTTGCTTCTACCTCAAAGAGGAAACCCCAGAAAGAATCATCTTCTGGAATTAAATATGGCCCTTCTTTCTCCAAGAATAAAGGTATTCAAAAGAAAAAGAAGGAAACTAGGAAAGGGAAGGCTCCAGCTGCACAGATAAGGAAGAAGATATTTGCTGAAGGAAAATGTTTCCATTGCAACGAAAATACGCATTGAAAAGAAATTGTCCTAAATATCTTGTCGAGAAGAAAGTTGAAAAAGAAAAAAAGGTAAATTAAATGATGGAAACGTCGGCATGCGCAACGGAAATGAGAATCGATTTTACTCTAATTGCCCAAATTAAACATGCAACCCAAATGAATTAATTAGGGTTATTTTGAAATAATACCTTTGAAGCTCCCAAAATTCGTCTATCTCTGCTCCAACACGAACCGGACAACCACTAGAGCTGACCTACTATCCTCTAGACTCAGAACCGAGTTGTAGGACCTGATGGATAAAGAACTCGAGAGAGAGAAAAAAAGATGAAAATAGTAGAGTGATATTTGGGTTGGGTTTGTATTTTTTCAGCCCAATTTTTAAAACTAATTTTGCAAAATTTTCAAAAGTCTTTAATCCAAAATGACAAGTCCATATTTATAGAAAAAGGGCCATGTAAAATTGCATGAAATAACTTCATAAAAACCTAATACCTAGAATCCACTCATTAAGTGGGCTTAATGTCTCCACTATAAGCCAACACCTAGCCCACTATTTTTTTAGTGGAATTATCCAACAAAAGTTTGGATTTTCCCACTAACTTTAGTCAAAGGACAAAATAGTCATTTGGTGAAAGTCAAACTTTGACAGAAAAGTCAACATTTTGACTTTTTATGATTTTTTTCGTGTTGACTAATTTTGACCTCCCGAGCATGAATTCGCATTCATTTTCTCGAAATTCAAATCATATTTGAATATAAGGTTGGTCAAAGTTTGACTTTTCAAAGTCAAAAGTCAACTCTTTGACTTTGACTTTTTACATCTTTGACCATTTCCATTATTTCCAAGCTTCCGAATATGAACGTATTCATATTCTTGATATTTAAATCACATTTAAATATTAAAATTATATCTCTAAACTGAAAAAAAACGACTACTATATCACATATACTTGTCGGCTTCTCTCTCTTCACCTAATTCGAACAATTCGAATCATTCTATCATACTGTTCTAAGTTTATTCCATATGAGCTAGTAAGGGAACCTAATGAACCTATAGATCATGGACTCCAACGATCCGAGATTAGCTGGCTAAACTCTTTAGACGGAGTTAGTCAACATTCGTTAACTAACAGATCATTCCATTATAGTCCTGTAGTTGAACTCCTCTCACTATAGATATATTTGTGTCCACATGATATAACCATGATTAGTAAGCTAATCCTTCACTGGTTTTTGTAATTTCGGCTGGGTCATAAAAACCGTTTTACCCCCGAGACTACATCTTGTTCCTTAAGTTCCACTGATCCTCTAATGAACAATTGGTTTAAGGTCCAACCTTTAAACTGAACCCCTCTCGGGCCAATGAGAAGGTGGGGCCCCTTGTTCAAGACCTTGATTTAGAACTAAAGGGAACAACCTATCTAATATCCCTATAACGAGTAGGAGTGAATTCCGTCTTGCACCCTATGTTCCCAGCTATCCACATGATCTTACCCTTGAAATGGGAGACTTATTGGGCCAGCGATAATGAGCTACCCTCACCTATGCAGATTTAAGGACAATTTCGAGTGAACAGGAGTTCATAATTAGCTCAGGATTAAGATTAAGTTACCTAGGTCATCAAATAACAAAACAGTCAGTTTTATACATAAAACGACATTTAGAACGTAAAAAGTGACTATTTCATGGTTCAGTCTTATGTAAACTCTTTACATAGGATGCCCCCACTTTCATGTCTCCACATGAACGATTTAGGATCACATCATTTGTACTAACTACAAAATGGGCCGCATCAATAGTGTCCCCAAAATAAGGCGCCCAACCTTATTCATATACTATAGATCATTTTGGCTATATATTTGAACTTGATCCACCTGTATGTCACAACATAAAGTTCAAACTACATTAAATAGCCCCAGGACCCTAGTTTATTAGATTCAAGATTTACAAAATTTAAATTTACTAAATATTTTCAATAAAAATTTTATTAAACAAGAATATGATATTACAAAATATGAGTTTTAGGACATAAAATCCAACATTAGATTTATTAGTTATTAAAACATGTATAGTGGAGAATGGAGATTCTACCTGGATATTGGATTCAAGGACCACTAATCATGTTTATTTTTCTTCTCAAGAAACTAGTTCCTGGAGACAATTTGAAGAAGATAAGATTACTCTCCAGGTTGGATCAGGGGAGCGTATCTCAGCAAAAGCAGTGGGAATGGTTAAGTTAACCTTTGGAAATAAATATATTTATTTAGAAAATGTTCTTTATGTACCTTCTTGTAAAAGAATTTTGATATCTATTTCCTGTTTGTTGGAACGTTTGTACAATGTAAAGTTTGGTTATAATGAAGTGTTCATTACAAAAAGAGGTATATAAATCTCTTCCGTAAACTTAGAAAGTAACTTATACAAGTTAAAACCATATAAAGTTGAAGCTGTATATAAGACAGAAATGTTTAAAGCAACTGAAACTCAAAGAAAAAGGCAACGCATTTCTTAATGTACCTATCTTTGGTAATTGAGACTTGGTCACTTTAATCTCAATAGGATTGAGAGAATTGTTCAAAGTGGGCTTCTAAACAAGTTAGAAGATAACTCTTTACCACCGTGTGAGTCATGTCTTGAAGGAAAAATGATAAAAAGATATATTTTTTTAAAAAAAGGTCTTCAAGCCAGAGAAACCTTAGAGCTCGTGCATTTGGACCTCTATGGACTGATGAGTGTTAAAGTATGGGGAGGTTATGAATATTTCACTAGTTTTATTGATGATTATTCAAGGTACGGTTACATTTACCTAATTCATTATAAATCTAAAGCTCTTGAAAAGTTCAAGGAATTTAAAACCAAGGTTGAGAACCAATTAGGTAAATCTATTAAGGCACTTCGATCAGATCGAGGTGGGAAATATTTGGACTTGAAATTCTAAGACTATATGATAGAACACGGGATTTAGTCATAATTCTCTGCCTTGGGAATGCTTCAGCAAAACGGTGTATCTGAACGAAGAAACAGAACCTTGTTAGACATGGGGTTGCCCAACATATGAGTTATGGACAGGGCGTAAAGCTAGTTTACATCATTTCTGGATTTGAGGTCATCCGACACATGTAATGGTATAGAATCCTAAGAAGGAACATCGTTCAAAACTATGCCGGTTTGTGGGTTACCCTAAAGGAAAGAGAGGTGGTCAATTTTATGATCTTCAGGATGATAAGGTAATTGCATCTACAAATGTCATATTTTTAGAGAATCTCGCAGTAAAATGGTATTGGAAGAGATTTCAAAAGATGCTACAGACGGATCAACAAAAGTTTTTTTATCAGGCTCGCTTATCAACAAGAGTTGTTGATAGATCAAGGACATCTGGTCCATCACATCCTACTCAAGAGTTGAGAGAGCCTCAATGTAGTGGAAGGGTTGTGAGATAGCCTGACTGCTATGAGTTTAACTAAAACCAAAGTCACCATATCTGATGATAGCTTAGAGGATCCATTAACATATAAACAAGCAATGGACGATGTTGATCGAGATCAGTGGATCAAAGCCATAGACCTTGAAATAGAGTCTATGTACTTTAATTGAGTCTGAGAACTTGTAGTTAAACTTGATGAGGTAAGACCTATAAGTTGTAAGTGGATCTACATGTGTAAAAAAGACTACATGGGGAAAGTATAGACCTATAAAACCCGGTTAGTAGTAAAGGGTTATACCCAGGTTGGGGGGGTGGACTATGAAGAAACCTTCTCACCTGTTACTATGATTAAATAAATAAGGATACTCTTGTCCATTGCCACTTTTTATAATTATGAAATTTAGAAAATGGATGTCAAGACTGCCTTTTTAAGTGGCAATCTTGAAGAGAGTATTTATATGGTCCAACCAGAAGGGTTCATTGAACAGGGTCAGGAGTAAAAGGTTTTCAAACTGAAGAGATCTATTTATGGATTGAAACATGCATCCAGGTCCTAAAATATAAGATTTGATATTGCAGTCAAATCTTATGGCTTTGAACAAAATGTTGATGAGTTGTGTGTATACAAAAAGATCATCAACTCCACTGTAGCATTTCTATTTTTGTATGTAGATGATATCCTACTTATTGGGAATAATGTAGGATACCTAACTGACATAAAAAATTGGCTAGCAGCCCAATTTCAGATGAAAGATCTTGGAGAGGCACAATATGTTCTTGTGATTCAAATAGTTTGAAATCGAAAGAACAGAACACTAGCTATGTCTCAAACATCTTATATAGACAAGGTGTTGTCTAGGTTTAAGATGCAGGATTCCAAAAGAGGTTTTTTAACTTTTAGAAATGGGATACATTTGTCAAAGGAACAATGTCCTAAGACACCTCAAGAAGTGAAGGATATGAGACGTGTTCCCTATGCATCAGCATTCAGAAGTCAGATGTATGTAATGCTATATACTCATCCAGACATATGTTTTACGGTAGGGATTGTTAGTAGGTATCAGTCGGATCCTGGTTATGCACATTGGAATGCCGTTAAGAATATCCTCAAATATCTTAAGAGAATGAGGAACTCTGTGCTTGTATATGGAAATAAGGATTTGATCATTACAGGATATACTGATTCTGATTTTCAAATTGATATAGACTTTAGAAGATCTACATCGGGATCGGTGTTCACTATGGAGAAGCAATAGTGTGGAGAAGTATTAAGTAGAGCTGCATTGCAAACTCCACAATGGAAGCAGAATATGTTGTTGTATGTGAAGCAGCCAAAGAAGCAGTATAGGTTAGGAAGTTTCTAACTGATCTGGAAGTTGTTCTAGACATACATCTGGCAATCACTTTGTATAGGTGAGGGTAAGCTCAACAGCGTTGCTCAATATGCCTTCCATTTCAAAGATAAGACCGGGTAGATAGCTGGGGACATAGAATTTGCAAGATAGAGTTTACTTCTACCCATTTTAGGGATAGTAGAAAGGTTGTTCCCTTACGGGTTGATCCCTTGGGCTAAGTGGGAATGAATTTAGTGATTAAGATCCTAAATCAATTGTTCATTAGAGGGACAGTGGTACTTAAGAAGAAAAGATGTAACTTAGGGGTAAAACGGTATTTGACCTAGCTAAAGTTATGAACAACCTGTAAATGATCGACTTATCGTTGACAGTTATATCAAATGGACACATAATACATCTACAGTGAGGGGAGTGAAGGAACTATTAATGAAGAGCATCCATAAGCATTCGGATATATCCGATTTCATCGTGACCAAAATCCAACATATACATTCTAACATATAGTTATGCAAATTAACAAAAATTAATGGCATGCTAAGATAGATAAAACACAAGGGAAAGAGTTCTCATACCTGTTGAAGACTCTCTTCAAACGTCGAACTCCAAGAAGCGGAGAACCTCTACACGAACTATCGCCCAGCAAATCAGTCGACTACGACAGTACGATCGTCTACACGAATGGCAGCGACACAAACAAGCATAAGTAAGCAGCGGGAACGACACCACCAGTTGAAGCCCTTAGTATTCTCGGAATGAGAATCCAAAGTGTGGTCTTTGGTGAATTTGGTAGAGATAGAAGGAAAGACAGATCGTGTAGACGATAAGCGAGTGGGAGAGATGAAGACAACTATCGTATAGCAGAAATGCTTATCCTTTAGACAAAGTTACACGATCGTGTTGGTTTTACTAAGCGATCATCTATAAATATATACGATCATTTAGAAAATGCAACACGCTATGCAATCGTTTAGGAAATCTAAGCGATCGTTTAGGGAAAGGCGTGTGATCGTTTAGATGCAGGTGTGCGATCGTTTAGACGATGAGACTATCGTATAGGCTCTCTAGCTAGACAATCATTTACGTTTTCACATTGATTGCGAATTTTCAAACTTTTGCAAAATGAAACCAATTTTCATTTTATTCGTCGGTTACCATAACCGAATGTGGCTGCTCCCATTAATGCACGATTGAGGAGAATAATATGGCCAATTATCTCATAATTAACCAATTTAATAATAAATGAATATAATCGTATTATATTCTTTCCCTATAGTTTAATATCACATATCTACTATAGTAATTTCTCCTCCACATGATATAAATCATATTTGTATCTAATTTTCTCCAAATTAGTGTATCTTATACATTTAGCCAATTATATCATATATAATTAACTAGTTCAATTATATCATATATAATCAAACTCCATCTTGTCAATATGAATATTTCAAACTGACCCAAACATTGATTCTCGACTTTATCCCAGCTATCCAGGGGACCTAATGGACATGTGGCTCGAAGCTCTAACGGTACGTGAATAGCTGACTAAACTCTTTAGCCACAAGATCCACCATCTGTTGACTGTCAGGCATTCCACTAAATACCAACAACTGAACTCTTCTAACCACAGAAATATTTTTATGTCCATCGGACATAACCAATCATGAGTAGGATGACCCTTCACAAATGCTCGTAAGTACAACTGGGTCAATTTACTATTTTGCCCCTGTAGTTATATCTCACTCCTTAAGTACCACTTATTCCTCTAGTGAACAATACAATATAGTCCAACTATGTGTGAACACCTCTCGGGCCTAGAGAAGATGTGTTGCGCCACATTGTTCAAGCCTTGGAATCAACCCTTAAGGGAGTTATCTATCTACTTGCCCCTGACTCGGGGAAGGAGTGAATTTCATATTGTGTAGCTATCTATCCATATACTACAGACCATTTTGGTTATCACTCAAGATATGATCCACTTGTATGTCACCACATACAGATAACTAAGGATTTTATGTTTATTGGTTTGTGGTAAAGTAAATAAAACATACAACTGAGCAAAATCAAAATGTGAAGTAAATATCATATTATACAACACAAGCGTTCGTACAAACTGTTTACAAACTACAGGACACGAGACTTTAGGGCATCAATCCCAACAGGGAGTGCAACTACAGGCTATAATGGATAGTCATGTTAGTTAACGAATATTGATTAACTAGGTTAAAGAGTTTGACCGGTTAGTCTCGAATCGTTAGAGCCCATGATCTGTAGGTCCATCAAGTCTCCTTGCTAGCCCACTACGGACAAAATTGAAGAACTAGGTGAAGTGAGAATTTGAAATATTCAAATTTGGTCATTAGGGAAAATTGTATTTTATATGAGATATAATTTATATTTATATAATTAATTATTTTTGGAGAGTATGTTTTAAATAAAATATTAGCATGAAAGTGTTTGAAAATTGATTAATGTGATTAATCAAAAGCTAGATGTCAAAGACAATTTAATATGTGATATTAAATTTGTTTATTTTATTTAATTAAAATTATTTTAATTAAATAACTTCTAAAATATGAAAATAGTATTTCATATTTTTTGTCAAAAATTATTTTATTATAATTTTATTTTAATAAAAAAAATTAGTTAGTGGAAAAATCCAATTGTTGGATTTTCCCATTAAGTAGGTTTTGAAGTGGCTTATGCTAAGCTTGACACCTACATTATTCATGCTAATGGAGTTTGAGGTGGAAGTCATGCAAGAAGGGTTTCTGCATGTGTTTTGTTTATAAATAGGTTTTGTTTTTCAAAATTTAAAAACTAATGCTTCCTTTGAATATTCAATATATTTCTTCCACAAATTTTCTTTCACTCTCCAATTTAATTAGTGAAATTCCATATCTTTCGCTAAAGTTTCGGTCCCACAACCATGTTCTTCAACCTAAGAATAGCAAGGATATACCATTGGTGGTGCCGATTGCTCGTGGAGACGAAGTTACTTGTGGAAACTACAAAGGTTGTATTTCTTTGTCTCTTTGCATGCTTAATCCTTGTATTTCTTTGTCTCTTTGTCTCTTTACTATGGATTATGTCTTCGAGAAAATAACCATGGCTTAAAATCTTTTCCTTTCATATAAGTATTCATTGATCACTTATTTATATATATAGAAATGACAATTATAAAGAGAAATGCCTAATCCACATCCTTGGATAATATAGTGAGCCGTAAAACTGAAGTATTGACATTGAGCAAGAGGTGACATCTAAAGATATTTTATAGTGTTTAGTTGTACTAACTTTTGATAAGTAATATGGATAAAAATCTCAGCTAGAGATCTTATTGTCTCTTCTTTTTTGGAACTTAGCAACTTCTTCCCTTTTGGAGAGGATACTCCAATGGACAACATCAGACAACCTTCCTCCGCACGTGCCAAAACTGACCACAGCCTTCCATAAGTGCGCTATGATATTTGTCTGCACCTGCAATAGTCCGAAGGGAAACAAAAGCTGGTCATCGAAAAAAAAAAACTTGGCATCTCGTTGCTAAATCTGTGCTCTTTTCAGAGATTCAGTATTCTTCATGATATTGCTTGCACTTTCTAACTCACTTCACTCTTTACCCACCTTTCATTTCAACCCTTCAACTCCATTTCATCTCTGTTCAACAAAGGCAAATGCTTTTTCTTCTTTTTCCTCAACAACCCATCATTTCTCCTTCAAGTTATTGTTTTATCAGGTTGGTTCTAGTGGTTGTAGCTAATCTCTTAACTTTTGAGGTCTTGTTTTCTTCATGTTCTGGCTAATATTAGGTGTTGAAACAAAATGAGTGTCTTTCCCTGGACTTGGAGCTTACTTATTGTTTTAAACTTATTGGGATTTTTCTAGCCATACAAAACCCATTAGTTGTAAAACTGAAGCTGCTAATTTGTCTTGGAATAGACTTCAACAAATTGCGATTCATGTTTAGCATGCAAATTGGCTCTGTGTACTGTTTTTGGTTACCAAGAAAAAAGTGTGAAGGAGACAAATTTGCAAGTGCACTTTACACTAGGAATTGATCAAATTCCATGAGTATGTGCTTTTTTCAACTTTTTGTGAGCAACATCAAAAATGGTAAAAGTATGGAGGTCTGTTTTTTCATCTGCAGGTGATTGTGCAACAGAGTTGGAAGATCCCACTGAGGGTAACTGAGTGTTCTAGAATTCCATCCCTTTGCTAAGTTTTGTTCGCCTCAAGTTGGTCCGTTACAAATGTCGCCTAAAAATTCTTGATGAACAAGAGTTGAGTGTCTATAGTTGCATTGAGATTGGTAGAATTTGAGTTTACTAAAAAGGCTATACTTATTCTGAGTGTCTAAAAGTTAAGTGCTTTTTTGACATTAGGCAGAGTTGAGAGATGCAGAAGTCTCTTCAACATCATGATTTTGTTCTAAAGGAGACCTATCCTAAAATAGGTGCGGTTTCAATAATGGGAGACAAGCTCTCTTGCACGTATGACCTTGTGGAGCAAATGCAATATCTTTATGTTTATGTCGTCAAAGCTAAAGATTTACCTGGAAAAGATGTCACTGGTAGTTGTGATCCATATGTGGAAGTGAAGCTTGGAAACTATAAAGGAACAACCAAACACTTCGAGAAGAAGTCCAACCCTGAGTGGAAACAAGTTTTCGCTTTCTCAAGGGAACGAATCCAAGCGTCTCTTCTGGAAGTGGTGGTGAAAGACAAGGATTTTGTAATAGATGATTTTATGGGACGGGCTATTTTCGATCTCAATGATGTTCCAAAACGTGTCCCACCCGATAGCCCACTGGCACCCCAGTGGTATAGGCTGGAGGACCGAAAGGGGGATAAGGTCAAAGGAGAGCTTATGTTGGCTGTGTGGATGGGGACTCAAGCAGATGAAGCATTTCCTGACGCCTGGCATTCAGATGCTGCAACTGTGGGCTCTGAGACCATTGCTAGCATCAGATCAAAGGTTTATCTTTCTCCAAAACTTTGGTATGTTAGAGTAAATATCATTGAAGCTCAGGATTTACTACCAAGCGATAAGAGTCGGTATCCAGAAGTTTTTGTGAAAGCTATTCTTGGGGCTCAGGCTTTAAGAACTAGGATATCTCAAAGCAAGACTATAAATCCAATGTGGAATGAGGACTTGATGTTTGTGGCTGCTGAGCCATTTGAAGAGCCACTACTTCTGACAGTAGAAGACAAGGTAGCATCAAACAAAGAAGAAATTCTAGGGAGGTGTTTGATTCCCCTGCAAAATGTTCAGAGGCGATTAGATCATAAACCTGTAAACACTAGATGGTTCAATCTTGAGAAACACATTATTGCAGATGGTGAACAGAAAAAAGAAATCAAGTTTGCCAGTAGGATTCATCTAAGGATTTGTTTGGATGGTGGTTATCATGTGTTGGATGAATCAACCCACTACAGTAGTGATCTTAGGCCTACTGCAAAACAGTTGTGGAAGTCTAGTATTGGGATTCTTGAATTAGGGATTCTAAGTGCTCAAGGGCTGATGCCGATGAAGACCAAAGATGGCAGAGGGACGACAGACTCGTACTGCATTGCAAAATATGGACAGAAATGGATTCGAACGAGGACTGTTGTAGACAGTTTCGCTCCAAAATGGAATGAACAGTACACTTGGGAGGTTTTTGATCCCTGTACTGTTGTTACTATTGGGGTCTTTGATAATGGTTATATAGGTGGAGGAAGTGGAGTAAAAGATTCAAGGATTGGAAAGGTGCGGATTCGTTTATCGACCCTTGAAACTGATAGGGTTTACACTTATTCATATCCACTTCTGGTCCTTCATTCTTCAGGAGTGAAGAAAATGGGTGAAGTGCAGTTAGCTGTAAGGTTTACTTGTTCATCTTTGATTAACATGTTGCATATGTACTCCAACCCATTGTTGCCAAAAATGCATTACATTCATCCATTATCCGTGATTCAGCTTGATAGCTTAAGGCACCAGGCTATGCAAATTGTCTCGATGAGACTAGCCCGTGCCGAGCCTGCATTGAGGAAAGAGGTTGTGGAGTATATGTTGGATGTGGATTCACATATGTGGAGCATGAGGAGAAGCAAAGCCAATTTCTTCAGAATAATGGGAGTTTTAAGTGGTTTGATTGCACTTGGTAAATGGTTTGATCATATTTGCAACTGGAAGAACCCTATTACAACAATACTAATCCATATCCTTTTCATCATATTAGTTATTTATCCCGAGCTCGTACTTCCAACCATCTTTCTTTATCTTTTCGTTATCGGTATTTGGAACTTCAGGCGTAGGCCTAGACACCCCCAGCACATGGACACCAGATTGTCTCATGCTGATGCAACTCATCCTGATGAACTAGATGAAGAATTTGATACCTTCCCTACATCCCGATCTACCGATATCGTTCGGATGAGGTACGACCGCCTACGGAGCATAGCCGGGAGGGTGCAAACCGTGGTGGGGGATCTTGCAACTCAAGGAGAAAGATTTCAGTCACTATTGAGCTGGAGAGATCCAAGAGCAAGCGCTCTCTTTGTAACGTTTTGCTTGATTGCTGCTATAGTTCTCTACGTGACCCCATTTCAAGTTATTTGCCTAGTTGGAGGCATTTATGTGCTGAGGCATCCAAGATTTCGCCATAAACTTCCTTCAGTTCCTTCAACCTTCTTTAGGAGATTGCCTGCAAGATCAGACAGCTTGTTGTGAATAGAAGTTCATTTGAATTTCTGTTCCATTTGACTTATTGGTATATAATTACATTCAATTAATTATATATCATGTGTTTGTTTGTTATTGTTGAAGAATGGTTCAAAGTAGTTTCAGTCTCCTTCTATTAATGCTTTAATTACTCTGACCCACTTGACTGTTTTGGATTGATTAGAGGAAAAGTTTTATGTAAAAGTCGTTTTTATCTAAACTCTTCCGATAACAATTGTTTGAAATAAACTTTAAAAGTGTTTCGAAAATTATTTTGAATGGTTGCTAAATACTACACATTTTCAAAATTAAACACTTGAAAAAGTTAAATCAAATATATCCGAAATTAACAAAGGGAGACTCGTACCAAATAATTTTGCAAATCATAAGTTCATAAAATAAATAAAAACTCAATAGATTTGGAGAGACGGACAAACTCAGTCCAAACTTCAATGGTTCCATGACGTTTTTTAAGGTATATCATCATTAATGTAGTTGTTATTATACAATTGTAAAATTGTTAGTACGTGATGCTAGCAGCTTGAATCAGCCACGGGAATATGAAATCATTGGTTTTTGACGATTACAAGAAAAGTTGTTGCTCCCATGTCTATGAAGTCATTGATTTATGACTTAAATAAAATTCTTTCCGTTGAGGATGCCATTTCAACCAACCTTAAATCATATTTGTTACCCATTTACTTCTAAATAATTTTAAATAATAGCAAATTAAGTAGTACAAATTAATAATGATTGTCCAAAAATTGCCTTTCGAAAATTATTTATTATTTTATTAATTGTTGAGCTAGGTTGGAACTAACAAGTTTGTCATTGCAGTTGGTTTGATTCAACGTTGAACACCAAACATATCAAAATAAATACCAATTATGCATAGGTCAAATGGTCAAAGTAATTTGTTCCACCTTTCAATATATATATATATATGGCTTTAGAAACCAAAAGAAAGTGTGGCTTTTAAAGTTTACTTTTTACTTTTGAAATTTGGTAAAAATGCTTTTTTTTTTTTTTTGGCATTTAATTTGGTAAAATTGTTGAATGTAACTATAAAAGATGAAAAGTAGAATAGAAAACTACTAATATACAATCTTCCTTTTTGAAAAATGAAAAACTATAACATTAAAAAAAAAAAAAAAAATTTGGAAGCAACATTTAAATTTTGTTAATATAAGTTATTATGGGAATATTTACCAAGATAGGTTGAAATTTAGAGTCTAGAGAGATAGAAAGCCTATAGATAGAATAGAGGCCCGAGATGATAGACCAAGGCCAATGGGGGATCCACATTCGACCAATAGTCTCCCATGACTTTAGGAGACTAGTCCGAGTGGAATGCTCATGACCCATGAGAAGGAGCTAGTGTTAACTTAGATGATCCTTAGGGAGCTTAAAGATAGCTTAGGGAACCCATGACGAAGCCTAGTGGTAGCTCAAAGGACCTATGAGAGCTTAAAGTTAGCTCAAAGAATCTATGGGAAGCTTCGAGATAGCTCAGATGACCCATGAGGAAGGTTAGTGGTAGCTCATATGACCCATGAGGGAGGCTAATGATAGCTAAGATGACCCATGAGGGAGGTTAAAGATAACTTAGAAGACCCAACAAAGAGCTTAAAGGTAGTTCATAAGACCCATGAGAGAATCTAGAGGTAGCTTAGAGGAACCGTATGGAGTTTAGATGTTGCTCAGAAAACTTAGGAGACAACTTAGAGATAACTCAGAAGACCCACCATAGAGGAACTAGCTAGGTAGTAATACTATGAAGGTCCTAGTAGTGCCTAGTGGTGCCATGGAGTGCTTAATGGTACCCAACTAGTGGTAGTACTCCACAACACCATTGGACTTCCACACTAACTTGAGTGGCATTAGCATTGTAACTAAATGTAACGATTCAGTAGCTTTGAATTAAAAGGGGTCAATATAAAGCAAGACACCTGTAACACACAATATCAATTCTATATAAGTAGTCAAATTCATTCGTCAAAGGTATGTTGAAAATGTTCACGACTACTTTCTACTTTCACTCGTCTTAGCTCTTAACTAACTTGAACATCGAAGTGTCAGTGGTCTAACACCGTATTGGTATTTATTTTCATTTTTATTGGTGTTTCTACCATTGTTTTTTTTTTTAGAAAAATGAATAAATTATATANAACTTGTAGTTATCCACTAATATTTAGTCGACAATAAACTATTATTAATTTTTTTTTAATATGATTTATGTTTAAATAAATTATATAATTATTATCAAGTAAATTTGAAAATTTTTAAATAAAATAAAATAAAATAATGAGTCAAGAAATTCTAAACTATGAGTGTAAGACTTATTTTAGTTCCTAAAATTAATAATAAGAATTAATAGATGCATTCATGTTCTCTCTCCTTCTTCTTCTTTCTTGTAGAAACATTCATGTTCTTTAAATTAAATTGCATTTATTAAATCAATTTAATTAACATAAGCTTAGCAACACAAAATGGAAAAAAGTAGAAAAGGAAAGAGAAATATTTTACTCTAAAAGAGATAAATATTGGATATTATATTGTCGATGAGGTCTAAGAAATGGGTCTTAAATTACAAAGCTCAACTTTTAAATAGAATCAGTGCATAAGTGACGGAGATTTGGCTTGAGGGATATCCCCTTTGAGACTGGATGATGCAGTCGACCAAAATTTGTCCTTTTCAATGTGTTCTTTGTTCTCTTGCTCCTCCCTTATGCACTAAAAAATTATTAATTAATTGATTTGTTACCTTGACGGAGGTTTTGTGTCCAATAAATACATACTATAAAAATTTTCAATATTTCCATTTTTCCTAATACGTCAGTATTAGAGGTTTTAAATATGATTTGAGGACTCAGTTAAAATGTTTTATCTATATTATATTTGTATTAATTGTTTTATGATATAATAGAAATGTGTAATTTATAACCATTGTGTTAATACAATTTTAATATCAATGTTATTTTAATACAAGGGATATGTAATAAGGCAGAAGTAGAAATTCTCTCTAAGAAAGAGGGAGCAAAGTGCCAAATGGGCAGACGATTGCTTTGTGCTTGTCGCTGCCGATCCTTCATTCCATTTGTTCTTTAGGAACATTTTCAACTAACGGATATGTATTAGATGAGAGAATATTTGGAGTTTAATTCTCGGAGTGTCCAAAGTAGTTGAGAAAGTTATGATTCGTCATTTAGTTTCTGTAGATTGTTCTATTTTAAGTTGTCACCATCAAAGAAACTATTTTTCCCATTGTCCTTGGCCATTTGGCACTTATTTAAATGACCCTTTTTGTGGAATACGACAGTCATCAGGTTTTAACTAACCAATTCATGTTCCTTCTTGTGGGTTGCCTTAAAATTGTGTATATAAAAGTATGATAATGTTGAGCAAGCTTTGTTGGTAGTTGAAAAGAAATGTAAAGACTTGTTTTGGTGGTTGAAGTGAATATTGTCTGTGATTATGGATACAGGCAAGTCAATAGAAGATCAGTTCTCTAAACTTCACCCTTCTCTTCCTTTGAATACTAGGATTGGGATTATAGGAGGTGGGCCAAGTGGCTTGTCAGCTGCTTATGCATTGGCCAAGCTTGGTTACAGTGAAGTAACAGTCTTGGAGAAGCATCGGGATGTCGGGGGCATGTGCGAATCGGTGGAAATTGAAGGTACTAGTTATTTAACAGTCAATGACGTTGACATGGTTGTTAGGAGATTGAAGTTGATTAACAACAAGCATTCACCATTCTTACAGGTAAAATATATGATTTGGGAGGTCAAGTTCTTGCTGCAAATAGTGCTCCAACAATCTTTCACCTGGCCAAAGAAACAGGCTCTGAATTAGAAGAACTGGACTCTCATAAGCTAGCTCTCATTGATACTTCAGGGGATTATCAAGACATACGTGTTGCAGACGATTATACGTCCATTATCTCACTCACCTTAGAACTCCAGGTTAGCTTCCTCTATGGCTGGTCCTGGTTTGAATCTTTGAATATTACTACACTTATTTATTGTGGTAAATTGGAGTTTGTCCGTACAGGACAAAGCAAAGGATTCAAGACATATTGGGGTTCATGCTGTGAGTGCATTTGCATCTGACTTAAGTCCTGCATATCTTGAGGCTCATGGACTGACGACTGTTCCAAAATCTGTGGCTTATGGCTACACTGCTTCTGGTTATGGGTTTGTACAAGATATGCCTTATGCTTACGTGCATGAGTTCACCCGCACTTCAATGGCTGGTAAAATTCGACGCTTCAAAGGTGGATATGGAGGCCTTTGGAAGAGGATCAGTGAGTCGCTTCCAATCAAAGTTCAATGCAACACTGAAGTTGTGTCTGTCAGAAGGAGTTCTAAAAGTGTAACTCTTCATGTCATGGACCGCGACACAAATCTCACAAGTTTGGAGTTTGATAAGATTATCATATCTGGTTCATTCCCTTTTAGAAATTGTAGAACTTACAGATCCTCAACCACAAAACTATCAGGTTTTGAATGGATTACTTTCAACTAGCTTTGTCCATCTCTCCTTTCTCCTTTGTATTTCCTTTTTCTTAATGGGCTTTCTATTGACATTACTTGCAGAAGAAGGAGCTGAGATAATGGATATGAGCCACCTCGAAGAAGAGTTGTTCAGTAAAGTATACACGATTGACTATTACACCACAGTTCTGAAGATAGATGGCCTAAACCATTTACCGCTTGGTTTTTATTACTTTGGGAAACATATGGACAATCCGGAAACAATTGGATATCCAGTTGCCATGCAGAAGTTCTACACAGACACTGATATTTTCCTGTTCTGGTCTTATGGTAACTCGGCCGACATTACAGGCCCAAATGTGACTGAGCTGGCAATCAACACAGTTAAGAAAATGGGAGGAGAAGTTAAGAAGGTGATTCTACAAAGAAGATTTAAATATTTCCCCCATGTTTGTAGCAAAGGTAAGTAGGATCTATTTGCTGTTTCTAATTAATTTTCCACTTCTCAAGATGAGATGCTAATATGTTGAAGCTCTTGCGCAGATATGGAGGATGGATTCTATAAGAGATTGGAATTGGAGCTACAAGGTTCATTGAATACGTATTACACAGGAGGGCTTATGGCTTTTGAACTTACAGAGAGAAATTCTTCATATGCCATGGCACTAGTATGCAAGCACTTCGCAAATGACAACTCATCACCATCGTTTTCTTATGCTAAGGTGATCGCGATAATGAATGTCAATTGAATAGACAAAAATTAACACTTCTATGACCCTTCTTTTTTATCTGTACTAAACTATGTCACATTTGCAGCCTATGTTTCTCGTAAAATCAAAACAAGAAAGGGGTGCCAAGGAGTTAGGCGAATTACCAGGAGTGGAGTTTCCTGATTTGTCCTCACTCGATGGCTATTTAAGGCACTGGGGTTCTCATCACATCACTCGAGATAGAGTACTTTACACTTGGCTTAATGAACAAGGGTCAGTTTTAGCCCAGCGAACCTACAGAGAGCTTCATCTCAATGCTTCTTGCATTGCTCATAAGCTGCTGTCAAACCAGAAGCCTCCAATAAAACCAGGGGATCGAGTTCTTCTGGTATATGTTCCTGGCCTCGACTTCATCGATGCATTCTTTGGATGCTTAAGAGCTAAAGTTTTACCAGTTCCAGTTCTTCCTCCCGACCCCTTGCAAAGAGGTGGCCAAGCACTTTTGAAAACCGAATACATTGCAAAATCGTGTGGTGCAGTCGCAATTCTATCAACCGTTAGTTATCATTCAGCAGTTAGAGTAGGCAAGGTGAAGAACATGATTGGCTTGATGAGAGAAAATGGAAAATCTTCAGCTGTCTGGCCTAAACTTCCATGGATGCACACTGATAGTTGGATAAAGAACTTCGCTAATTTGGATCCAGATGTGATGGCTAACCAATCTGAACCTCATTCAGATGATGTAAGCTTTCTGCAATTTACATCTGGGTCAACAGGTGATGCAAAAGGAGTCATGATTACACATGGTGGCCTCATTCATAATGTGAAGTTGATGCGCAGAAGATACAAGAGTACCTCAAGGACAGTACTTGTTAGCTGGCTACCTCAATACCATGACATGGGGCTGATTGGTGGACTTTTCACTGCTCTTGTGAGTGGTGGAACTGCAATCCTTTTTTCTCCATTGACATTTATAAAAAATCCCCTTTTATGGATACATACTATGAGCACATATAAAGCTACTCATAGTGCAGGTCCCAACTTTGCCTTTGAGTTAGTGGCTCGAAGGTTAGAGGCTAACAAGGGCAAAGTTCAGACATATGACCTTTCTTCCATGGTTTTCCTCATGATCGCTGCTGAACCTGTTCGGAGAACTACCTTGAAAAAATTTCTTGAGCTAACTATCCCTTTTGGCCTAACTGAAGAGGTGATGGCTCCTGGTTATGGATTGGCAGAGAACTGTGTATTTGTGAGTTGTGCTTTTGGAGAAGGAATTCCCATCTTCGTAGATTGGCAAGGGAGAGTTTGTTGTGGATATGTAGATCAAGATAATGAAGATATTGACATACGAATAGTTAATCCAGGGACTGGCAAGGAGCTTGAAGATGGAAAAGAAGGAGAGATATGGATCAGTAGTCAGAGTGCAGGAATTGGATATTGGGGAAGGGAAGAATTGAGCCAAGAGACTTTCAGAAATGAGCTCCAAAACCATCCTGAACGCAGATATACTAGAACTGGTGACTTGGGAAGAGTAATTGATGGGAAGTTATTCATAACTGGAAGGATAAAGGATCTCATTATTGCAGCAGGAAGAAACATCTATCCAGCAGATGTTGAAAAGACGGTTGAGAGCTCGTCCGATCTTCTACGCCCGGGTTGTTGTGCAGTCATTGGTGTTCCAGAAGAAATCCTGATGGAAAAGGGTATTCAAATTCCTGATTGTTCTGATCAAGTTGGTCTGGTTGTGATTGCTGAAGTTAAGGATGGCAAGCCTGTTGCTAAGGATATCATTGACCAAATTCAGAATCGTGTTGCAGAAGAACATGGGGTTAGCGTTGCTTCAATTAAGTTGATTAAGCCTAGGACCATCAGTAAAACAACATCAGGAAAAATAAAGAGATTTGAATGCCTCAAACAGTTTGTTGATGGAACTCTTAATGTAGTACCAGAAGCAATAAAGCTCAGGAGGACTTTTCTTCGATCCTTCAGTACAGGGACATGTAAGGAGGGAATTACACCTCGTCCTCAGCTATCTAATCTTTCAAGAGCTTCTGTTCAGCCTTCTGTTCAACCAGGTCCCAGAATAAGTAATAAGGATATTGAAGAGTTTTTGAAAGGACTGGTATCTGAACTGACAAATATTCCAATTAACAAGATTTGTGCCACAGAAAGCTTATTGTCATATGGAATTGATTCCATTCTTGTGGTTAGAGCAGCCCAGAAACTTTCTAATTTCCTAGGAGTGCCAGTTGGGGCTGTGGATATTTTCACAGCAAGTTGCATTGCAGATTTGGCAAGTATCTCCGAAAATATTTTGGCCAAGAGTCATGCAAAATCAACAAAAAATACAGATAATCCAACATTTGAAACAACTCATGCATTGATTGGGATGGAAAATATTTCCTGGACTCACCAATTCGGTATCTGGTTTTTCCAACTTCTGGCTCTCATATTTGTTGCTATGATGCTGACCTTTCCTGCTTCTTTATCAATTTCAGCATTCATAAATTCCTTGCCTATTCTCCACAACTTGACAGATGACATTCCTTTCATGAATTATCTATTACCTTTGACTTTAGCTCCTCTAGCTTGGATCCTTTGCATAGTTTCTTCTTGCATTTGCATCGCATTCTTTGGAAATTCATTTTTGAGACCAAATTATGCTCTCACCCCTGAAGTCTCCATCTGGTCAGTGGATTTTGTCAAGTGGTGGGCGCTCTATAAAGCACAAGATGTTTCTTCTAAAATTTTAGCTGTGCATTTAAGAGGAACCGTGTTCCTAAAATACTGGTATGAAATGTTTGGAGCAAGGATAGGATCCTCGGTTATTCTTGATACCGTAGATATCACTGACCCCTCTCTAGTGTCTATTGGTGATGGAGTTGTTATTGCAGAAGGGGCTTTGATTCAAAGCCATGAGGTAAAAAATGGAGTCTTGAGCTTTCTTCCAATTAGAATCGGCCAAAATTCTTCGGTGGGACCTTATGCTTCAATCCACAAAGGTGCCATTTTAGGAGAAGAAGTTGAAGTTCCAGCTCTGCAAAAGATTGAAGGCATTGTGACAACTTCCGGTAACAGAAGTCTTGAAAAGGTATAGCATATCTTAAAGTTGTTTTAGTACAATGCATAACAAATAACTACTATCATCTGCCTAGTTATTCTACATGGGTAATATTTAAGAAAACATTGATTAACCTACATCTTTTCTTGATAATAATGCATAAGCATTCTTTGATATGCAAAACTGAAAAACCATCTCTGTTACTACTAATTCTATATCAAGAAAAGTAAAAATTTTCTTTGCATCAGATATTAGTTCCATCATATACCTTTTATTTTATTTCTTTTTATTATGTTGTCATATAGTTAAGCAGGTCAACATAATTTCATTCTATATTGCATTTCTAGATTTTTGACATCAAGCCCTACTTCAATACTTAGTACTTATCTTACTTTCAAGCTTTGCACAATCAAATAGCATCTTACATTTTGCAACTCTCAATTTCTATTCTATGCTAAAGTACTGATATAAGCTCCTCGTTGAAAAAAACAACTTGATAGCAGGGTAGCAAGCCACGGAGTACTGCTGGCGAAAGACAGGAACACAAGGCCATTTATCACTTTTTAGGAATCTACATACTTGGCTTTCTAGGCTCACTTTCTGCAGCTATTGTCTACTACTTCTACATTTGGCTATCTCAAAGCTCTCCTTCACTTCAACATTTTGCGTTTCTTTGCTTAGTTGGAGCCTTCCACTGGATACCGTTCAGTGTAATTGCTTATGCTACCGTATTTGCTGAAGTTCCATCAAATGCAATTAGTTTTGCCATCCTGTTTTCCTCCATGTACTTATTTCATGGGATTATACTTTGCATCCTCACATTTGTCGTGAAAAATATTCTCACCGACAAACCCAAAATGGAGCAAAACCCCCTGAAAATTTGGCTTTGCCATCGAATTATCACTGCCAGCCACCTTAGATTTGCTAAACTCTTGTCTGGAACAGAAGCCTTCTGCATATACCTGCGCCTTTTGGGTGCAGTAATTGGCACGCATTGTTCAATCAGAGCCATCAATCCAGTATCGGATCCAGAACTAATTTCTATTCGCACTGGTGTTCATCTTGGTGACTTCAGCAGGATTATTTCTGGATTCTATTCGACGACTGGCCTTACTCGTGGGAAGATTGAGATACAAGAAAATTCTGTTATAGGCAGTCAAAGTATAGTCCTTCCTGGATCAGTGATTCAAGAAGACGTTGTTCTTGGTGCACTTTCAGTTTCCTCAATGAACTCAACACTCATAAGGGGAGGTGTTTATGTTGGTTCTCGAACTCCAGTCATGATCAAGAATACTATGCACATGTTAGATGAAAGAATAGAAAAGATGGACATGATATACAAGAAGATAGTTGGCAACCTGGCTGCAAATTTAGCCGCTACAACGTTGAAAGTCAAAACGAGGTACTTCCATCGAATTGGTGTTAGTGGGAAGGGTTATTTGAAAATTTATGAAAATATTAAGGGTTTACCTGATCACAAGATATTCTCTCCTGGGAAGAGTTATCCTGTATTCATCAGACATAGCAATAGCTTGAGTGCCGACGACGATGCCAGAATCGATGCTCGTGGAGCAGCATTGAGAATATTTTCAGATGGATCAGACACTACCCCACTCCTTGACTTGACATTGAAAACAGGCAATGCATTCTACGCAAGAACCATTGCAGACTTTGCAACATGGCTAGTGTGTGGACTTCCTGCAAGAGAACAGCATGTCAAGAAAGTTCCACATATCCGTGATGCAGTATGGAATTCTCTCCGATTAACCAACTCATATTCAGAGCTACATTATTACTCAAACATATGTCGATTGTTCCGATTCAATGATGGACAAGAAATGTATGTGAAGGTAAAATTGAGGCCTTACGATAAAACAATCAATGAGGATTCTGGTAAGGTTGAGCCGATTGGAATTCTTCCACCAGAGACAGGTGCAATTCCTAGAGCTGATGATGACAAACGCCCATTGCTGTTTTTGGCTGAAGATTTCCTTAATCGTGTGAACTCTCGCGAAGGTGTTCGTTACGTTTTTCAGCTTCAAACTCGTCCAGTTCCACAAGATGAGGCTGAACAAGACAGAGCACTTGACTGCACCAAAACCTGGGATGAAACTGAGTTTCCATGTCTAGACATTGGAGAAATTGAAATCCAACAAAGTCTATCAAAAGAAGAATCTGAAGCACTGGAATTCAACCCCTTTCTCCGGTGTCACGAGGTTGATGTCATTTCAGCTACATCAGTTTCCCAGAGTGCTTCAATCGATCATGGCCGTTCATTGATATATGAGATTTGCCAGCATTTGCGAAATGGAACTCCTCTTCCAGAAGCCTGGAAAATCTTCCTTCAACAATCAGATACAAAAGTAGATCTCTCTGGTTGTCCAGTGGCTGCAGTTTTAAAGGAAAGGGGCAATGAAAAGGCAGCGCTTGACAGGACTTGGTATCAGAACTTCTGGCTTACATTCTTTCAACCATTATTACAAACAGCTCTGCCTTATTTCATCATGGGTTTGATCATCTTTTTTCCACTAGCTTATGTTATGCACCTGAAGGAAAACAAGAAACTTCTATTGCATTGGTCACTTCCATTGTTGTGGGTGTCTTCTGGGATAATAGCTGCATTTTGTTGTGTTGTAGCAAAATGG
Source organism: Benincasa hispida (assembly GCF_009727055.1). Classification (NCBI taxonomy): domain Eukaryota; kingdom Viridiplantae; phylum Streptophyta; class Magnoliopsida; order Cucurbitales; family Cucurbitaceae; genus Benincasa; species Benincasa hispida. The sequence continues at coordinate 8,490,908 of NC_052358.1, forward strand.
GTTCTGGTGCAGAAGAAGAAAGAAGGGGAAACAATAGGGATTTGGAGCATAAGGATTTTCATGGACACAATATGGCAGGCCATTAAAACAGTGGTGGGAGATTATTTCATGGAAATGACAAGTGGGTCTTTCATATTTGTGCTGATAATGAATTTGATGGGTTCAGATGTGGATTTGGAGCAAGGGACTTATGTAGACAGTATGGGAGCTTTGTTGAATCCTGAAATGGTGAAGATCCATAGAGGTGGTAGTGTGGGAAGAGAAGCATTATTATTTGGACACATATATGAAGGAGGAGGGAAAGTCAAGTTTGGAACTATTGAGATTGGAGAAGGTGGCTTTGTGGGTAGCAGAGCAATAGCCATGCCTGGAGTTAGAGTGGAGAGTGAAGCAAGTCTTGCACCTCTCTCTTTGGCCATGAAAGAAGAAATCATAAGGGCAAATTAGACATCAACTTAGATAAGAGTTGACATCATCTTTTCTGGGTGATTGAATAATAAATTGTTGTATCATAATATAGATAAGTAGATAAGTTAAAGGTCTTTATACTCTTCAAACACCTATATGAAATAAAAGAAACAAGAAAAGGCGTGCTCACTTTTGCCTTTCAGATTGCAATCATGGACATGATTAAGAAAATAAAGAAGGCTTTTAAAAATGAAATATTATGTCTTTTCAAATATTTCCAGGGAACATTTGAGTTGCAACAAACAAAAATTTACCCAAATCATGACCCACATAAAATAAATGTTCTTTCGCAAATAATAAAATAGTAAAATGAGTTTTCAAAATGGATTCTTGTCACTGTAAGACGACTATTATTTTATTCATGTAATATGTGTATAAGATCAGATTTCTTACCACTCCATTATTATTGAATAAGATCGTAAAAGTAGTATCAAAGAATTAATGGGCGAAACTGATCGCATGAAAAACTCTACGCGAAGCAGTAATGCCATCTCATAGAACCGTACTTTCTTCTGGAATAACTATCTCAATATGCTAAAAGGCTTCTGCCTAATACGAAACAATTTCAGATTTTCCAAGATATTTTGATAAAATCTACAAAAACCCATTTCGATTTGTAGCCAAATCAATCCAGAAGTTATAAATAAGCGTTTCTAATTAGTCATCAGAATGTCTAGGATACCTCAAATAAAGAAAAATGAACGTCAAGGATGTACTACTCTCAAAAGTGTAACGTATAATAGCAATGCTAGCCATCCAGATGTGAGCGATTCTGAACTACCCTTGTGAAGAATACATAGAGCATAATTAGAAACAAAAATCCAAAATCGAGGCAGCTTGCCCAAGCCAATTCTCATAGAACCGATTCCATCAACAGGGAAAAAAACATAAGAGTACTGAACTAGCTGAGCGTTCCAATCTGCAAGCAAATCTAATGCTTGTCTGTTGGAATATCTAGATCCTTAAATATTGGACTATCAACTCCTACGCCCATCGCGTTCAAACCATTATCAACGTAGATAACAGCTCCAGTAATGGCACTAGCCAGAGGTGATGCCAAGAAGGCAGCTGCATTCCCCACTTCCTCTGTTTAAAAAAGGTAGCACGTTCAGCATGAACCAAAAATGGTAAAGTGAAAAAAGGAATATGTACATAAGAATTGAGGGAATTTTTACCAGCAGATAGTTCTTTCTGCAAAGGTGCATTCGCTGATGAATAGTCAATCATCATGTCAATAAATCCGATTGCTTTTGCAGCTCGACTTCTTAGTGGACCTGAACACAAGCAGGAAACAAATATTCTATATTAGAGTAGTGACTTCAAGAGATTCAACGTAGAAATTCACATATAGCAACTTAAGTCATACTATGATTCCCAGAAGGAACACAAACACAAACTATCAACTTAATTCAGGGAAAAAATAATAATAATAAAGATACCAGCAGATATTGTGTTCACTCTGATTTTGTGTTTTCTTCCAGCTTCAAATGCAAGTACCTACAAGAATAGTAATCACATTCCAACATAAAACACTCTCATCATGGAGAGAACGAATAGTTCCAGCCCCACAGAAAGAGAGAATAGAGGGAGAATATCTTACTCGTGTATCACTCTCCAAAGCAGCTTTGGCAGAACTCATGCCACCTCCATACCTGAAATAAGAATTCCATCACAGTGATATATAAGTTAATTTTTTATGATAGAAACCACCAAAGAAACATTACTTTTTTATAAGAGAACTGTAGTCTACTCGAGAAGAGTTGTAAAATGAGCAAAAGGAGAAGGCCAAGCATATTTTCTTTGAATATAGGTTGCCAAGCAAACATGTTACATACATACCCTGGAATGATCCTTTCAGATGCTATGTATGTGAGGGATAATGAAGAACCACCTATAACAAAAACCAAAGTTTTCCTTTACATGTTTGTTTTCGTTGCCTCACCTAACAAATAACTGGAAATATAAAAGATTGGACAACAGTGTGCAAGGTAAAAACAGAAGTCTTTAGTGGAAATATTTTAACATGCCTGGATTAATGATTGGAACAAAATGCTTCAGTAGAGATATATAAGAGTAGCTTGATGCGGATAAAGCTGCTAGATAACCATTCCGGGATGTCTCCAACAAGGGTTTTGTTACCTATTTAGAGAGCAACTTTGTTTTAAAGAAGACCAGCAAGAGATGGAAAGCTATTATTGAACGCAACCTCCTAGCTAAATACCTCCGGTCCATTAGCAAGGGAGTGCACAAGAATGTCAATGCTGCCAAAGTCTTGCTTCACAGACTCGGCAACTTCCTGCAAGAGGGTGGTTGAAGAGTAGCCAAATCATTAAAATGGAAGCATGCAGCTATGCAAATACATCAGATAGGTTCAATGAAACAATGACTCAAAGACTTGATCAAATTTCGGCACACTTGGTTCAAGGACATTCCCGTGCATATAAAACAACAGATACTTTCTACTTGGCTTTTGGCTTTGTGAGAAGCACTAACTTATAGATAACGATACTTCGAATTCATTCACATGGACAATCTACCATATTGTTCAATTTAGCTCTTCTATATAGAAGTATTGCATTGGGATTCTGAAGGGAAGTTGTGTATACCTTTACAGTCCAATTTGAGGATCCAGCATAGCGTTTGTTTGTTTTTATCTGCATGGATGGGAGAAACAGACATGTTCAACAAAGACAAAATCAAAGTGTAAAAAAATTACCTTGTCAATTAGAGATTACTAAATTACATCTTCAGGAACATCTTCAGGACTGTCAAAAACTGCATCTAGAGGATATACTTTTGTGATCTCCATAAGAGATCCACCAGGCAGTCTGGAATATCCAACAAATGTTAGGATGAAAATAGAACTTTATTCTAGTAAAAATATGGTAAAAAATAAGAATGATATCTTACACTCGTGATTCATCAAACTTTCCACGTCTCAAGCTGGATTCAAAAATGTTCAAGGCCTGAACAAGAAAATTTTCTAATACTAAACATGGGCCTAACAGAGAACCAAAAAGATTTATGTTTTCCTTGGGAAGAAGGGCAAAGAAGAAGAAACATTAACAATCTGCGCTAGCTATTTCACTTACAGGCACCCACGTGCCGACAAGAATTTCAGCACCAGCCGCTGCAAGAGATTTTGCAATTGCCCAACCATATCCATTATCGTCGGCTACACCAGCGATAAATGCTCTCTTACCTACACATAAGAAAACTAGGTTCATTGAAAACTTTCATATAATTGTGAATTTCAAGTATTTCATGCCTAGATATGAGAAAGAATAACCCCAGATACACAACATGAAAATAAAGTAACAGCAAATCCAAAATTCTTTTTGTACATCAAATGTGACAGGGTCGTATATCATAATGTGAATAATAGTTGTTCCTACAATTCAAAAAATCTAGTTTTTTTTTTTTTAAATAAAAAACTAAGCTTTCCTGGAGAGAAATGAAAAAGTTTTCAGGGGCATATTAAAAAAAAAAGAAAATAATAAAAATAAATAAATAAATAAAACCAATCCACCCACAGAAAGGGAGTACAATTCATAGAATCTGGTTATGTTGCAGTTTAGAGGGGTGGCGGAAGAATCCCGGGGGAAGCACTATGGATAATACCACAGTTTATTAAAAGCAAATGAACCGAGAAGACTGAAACCAATACAGAAGCATAAAAGTACACAAAGCATATGTAAATCAGGAATACAAAATAATGAAAAATAAATCACAAGAACTTGAACCTTTTAGATCAATTGACAGCCCAGAGCCAGGCTTACTATCATTAGCTTCAGCCATTGCTTTGGTTACCGTTCTCTCATTCTTCACAGAAGACGAGAAAAACTTCCGCTGGAAAAATGGTAAGGATGATATATTGCTAGAACTTGAAAGCTTAGCCCATGATGATACTTTAGAACTGCCGCCAAGGGTTGTTCCACATGGCTCGAAGCCTTTCCTAGAGGGCAATTGGCAGTGTCTTAGTGTCGCTATCTGAAGGTTAGAAGCTGCTGCTGCCATCTTCAGGAACTGGTATCTCGCAGATGATAAATGAGATCTGCCCAATTTTAATCATGGGAACAATAAGGAACTCGAGCTTCAAATGTTAAATAAAATACCATTACATTTATATGAAGTTTGTCTTGTATATTTTTTTAATGTCTCAACAGAACGTCAAATAAAACAAAGGGAAAAAAAACTCAAGATTCTGGTTTTTCTTGCTCTGCTTAGTTGTTTTAAGAGTTGGTGGTTGGAACTCACTTTTGACATATTCTTAAAAGTAAACCACTAATATAACTAATATTCAGGATCCGAACTAACAAGACGCAACAAGAATTGCCAAACAAGTTCAGTTCCAGTTATGTATTAATGGCCCTGACTAATAAAAAAAGGACGAAACCTGTTTATGTCGATACGTAAAAGACTCATTTCCAAACAAGAAGACACAATTTTATTATGGCATTGGGTTTTCCAATCCTTAACTACTCGTTGTCCACAAAATTATCCAGGAAACTAAATATTTCCATCGCCATGGTAGATAAAAATGGGCATATCAAATCTAGATCGCTCAGTAAACAAATCACGCAAAGCAATTAGTCATGGTAAGCTAAAATGAACAAGAGACTTGCTCATGGTTTCCAATGAAGTACAACAAAATGTATCTACATTGCATGCCTCGCATTGGGAAACAGAAATTCATGAGAGCGAGAAAATTCCAATGATAAAGAAACCTATAGATCTAGCAGTTAAGCTTGCGCCAGAAAATAAAACGAAAATAAATCAACAAAAGGGGGAAACGAGCTTTTCTTTCTTGGAGCAGTGAAAAGCTGGGCATTAGAGTTGAAGAAGAGAAAGAAATTGCTTACATCTTTGCGACAGAGAACGCCAATGTAGAGAGAAAGATGGGATTTCGCAGCAATTAAAAAGCAGGGTTTCCCCGAGAGGTAGGAAGAGGAATGAAATAGGAAAGGGTGGGTTGGAAACAAGAATGGTGAAGTAGCAGCTTATTAGAGCTTCGATGATAACAATGATGGAAAGGGTTGGGGGCTTCGAAGATGTCGACAGTCTCAAAGTAGATCGCGCATACACTATGCTCCCAATTTCCGCTTTTAGTTTTTTCTTTTTTTAATTTTTCAAATTATCCCTGATATTATAATAACAACTATGCTCACGTTGGTGTTGATTCATCTTTGGTTGAAATTTTATCTATAAAAAATATTATAATCACAAATTATATTTAATTTTTGAAAAAAAATATTACGGATAAAATAAATAGAAAAAAATACAAATAGATATTGATAGATTTTTATAAGTATTTATCAGTAATACATTTCTAATTAATTTCTATCATTAATAGATACTAATAGACTTCTATTAATCTCTATTAAATAATATTAAAATTTTGAAAATCTTTATTTATTTATTTTTTTCATTACCATTTCTTTTTTAAAAAAATAAAAAGAAGTGGAAAATATTCCCTAAGACATATTGATAGTATCTTACACATAAACATCCTTGGTTTTATGGGTATTTATGGGTGCATCTAAAATTGTGCTTTATCCATGGTTTAAAATTTTCATTAAAATCTCAAAATTTCAAGATTTCAATAGCCTCAAAATTTTGATCGGAGAAAATTTCATTTTTTCCAATTTCGACGAAATTTCGAAATTTCGAGAAGAACATTATGATTCCTTCGTTTCAATGAAATTTTGTTATATGAGAAAATTTCGATTTTTTTAATTCATTTCATTAGCTCCATTCAAGTTTTCCAAATAATTTTATAGTTTCACATGTCAATGTCATTTTTAACCTAGGATTAAGTCTTTTTCATGTGTTACTTTTTCTAGTTTCCAAATTTTCTCAATTTTTAGGTTTATTTTCGACTCAAAACTTTCATTTCTAAAAAATTTGAATTTGAAAAAACCACAAAAATAACATATGTTTATTTTTAACCTCATTCAAACTTTTTCATTAAATTTTCATATCATTTCACCTCAAAATTGAATTAATGTGAGTTTTTTCTTTAATCATCCAAAACTTTCCTAATTTTCACATCCTTTCATCTTAAAACATTTCTAACTTTATATTATTTTGTAATTATTTTCTATTTGTATTTAAAATTTTTGCTCTCGCATCAACATTTACTAAGACATTTATAATAGACATCTAAATGTTGTCTTACTTTATAAAAATTATGATTAAAAATGGTCAATTATGGTCTAATTAAGCCACAATCAAAGTTTCATTAGTTAATTATAATAATTTCCATCAATTTTCATAATCTTTTTCAAAATTTTCATCGATATCAATATTTATTTTAATAAAATCAAGACCTTGCTATTTTCATCAACATCGACATTTCGAACCTTAGTTTGATCTTGGATGAAATCAAAAGAAAATAAAAATCTAAAATAGATAATAAAAGGCTTGGTTTTGAAAATAAAAAGAAGAAAAAAAAAAGTAGAAAGTTTTTGTTAGACTATGCGTCCATTCTTTGCAATGGAATTGAAAGAAGAAAAAAAAAGGGTAGAAAGTTCTTGTTAGATTGTGCGTCCATTCTTTGCATTGGAATTGAAAAACGATACAAACATTGGTGACAAAAATATTCGGGAAATTCTTATAAATAGAATAATTCTAAAAATATAATGTGATATTAGTAATTAATTATTAATGATATTGATTTAATTAAAATAATTAATAGTTTTTTAAGAAGGATTTTCAAATATTTATACAAATAATAAAATTTAATTATAGTTGTGATAGACATGATTATAAGGTCTATTATTGATAGTATCAATTTTTAATATTAATTTAATGATGATTGTTTTTTACCTTTTTAGTGTTCAATTATCAATATCACTTATTAAATGTTCATTAATTAACAAAGTAATAATTTGGTGTAAGAACTCACCAATTTGAACAAAATATGTGGGGGCAACCAAATCAATTAAAGTATATTTTGCCTAAATACCTCATCAAATTCTTCCACCGTAACCAAATAATAAATATTGATGTAGTTAAGGTAGAATATCTATTTTTTTTTTTTTCGAAAAGAATTGAATCTCGATGGAAGCGTATTTTTTGATTTCTTGAAATAATTAAAACAAATAAACAAGATCCTTGCTACGACTTTGGCATAAAGGGAATAGAAAAGAAGAATTTTATTAAAACTTTTCCAAAAAAAATTGAGAATTCCTAAAGGGAGAGTTTCATAGTAATGTATAGATTATTTTTTATAGAGAGTGTATACCTATTTATAAAACTCTTTTAGAATAATCTAAAGGGAGAGTTTGATAGTAATCGTATAGATTATTTACAAAACTCTATTGGAAATTCCTATGGGTTACTCCCAATCCTACTAAGATAACCTTTATGCAAAAAATTTTAGTTAAATATTCAATAATATCTGATATTAATAAACAGGGACAATTGCAAATATAGACATTAAATCCAAAGTATTAGCAGATATAATATAATGTAAAAAAAAATACAAATATGGCTAAATTTCAATAATCTATCAGTGATAGACCATATTATTGGTAGGAGTCTATTAGTGATAACCATTTCATGGGTAAGAGTCTATCAACGATAGAAGTCTACCTCTAATAGACTTGAGAGTCTATCAATGATAGAAGTCTATCACCGATAGACTTGGCTATATTTGCAATTTTTTTTAAACGATGTTATACACTTGGTTATTATTCCTAAAGATGCTACCAATTGCAATTACCTTAATAAATATCTACCCAAATAATATCTCATATTAAATGATTTAAAATATTTAAATCATATTTAAATATTTATTATCGGTAGAATTCTCTTTAATTTGAATCTAATTCAAATGAATGAATTAATTATTTGAATCATATTCAAATAATCAATTGTCCCATCATTTATTTAATTCGAATCTTATTCAAATTAAATACTTTATTTATTTATATGGATCTCATCCAAATAAATAAATAATTATTTAAATCATATTCAAATAAATTAATTCTCCATATAATAGAGTAGTTTGAATCTCATTCAAATAAAGTTTATAATAAATCATGTAATTAATTGTATCCAATACAATTGATATTTTCCATCATAAAATTTGAACATTTTAAAAAAAATTTCAATCATAATTGATCCTTGTTGGTCAGATGAGCTAGCAAAGGGACTTCGTGGATGTACAAATTATAAGCTCTAGTGATCCAAGATTAATTAATTAACCTTTTTAATTAAATTAATCTTTATTCATTGACTACAGGGCAAACCACTATGAACGTAATCAAACTCTTATGCACTATAGGACAAGTTGTGTCCATGGATAAATCAATATAAGTAAGTTGATCCTTCACGAATTGTTTATAATTACAACTGGGTCAAAATGTTCATTTTACCCCTATAATTACATCTTTTCTTTAACTTCCACAGATTTTTCTAATGAACAATTTGTTTATGATCCAACCATAAACTAAGTCCCTCTTGAGCCAGTGAGAGGGCAGGATCCCTTTGTTTAAGATCCGAAATTAACACTTAAGAGAACTACTCATCTACTTACCTTATATGGGAAGGAAAGACCTAAAATCAGCATTTAAGGAAACTACTCATCTACTTACCTTATATGGGAAATGATGAATTTCATCTTGTGAAATTATGTTCTCAGCTCCCCATTTAGTCAAATCCCCAAAATGGTAGTCTTATTAAGTCGACAACTCAGATGGCTCTCACCCATGCAAATCAAAAGACCGACCTCCCAGATAAGAGTTCATAAATCAAGGATTAAGATTAAGTCGCACACGATCATCCTATGAAATATTAATCTCATCAATTAACGGAAGAGATTAATTATTTTGTGGTCCTATATGGTCTCATACAAACTCTTTGTATAGGATACCCCCACTCACATGTGTCCACAAGAACAGTTTGGACCAAACTATTTGTAACTATTACAAAATGGGTCACATTCATAGTGTCACCAGGATAAGACATTCAAACTTATCCATATACTATAGACTTTTAGGTTATTTATTGAATATGATCCACCTATATGTCAAGTACATAGATTGTTCAAGACTTCATGCAACAAAACCTTGATTTTTTTTGTTTAATTGATAAACTAATATTTCATAATTAATATTAAATTAATCATAATTAAGAGATAATTAAGAGACTTTAGGGCACAAATCCTAACATTTACAAATAAACTACATCAAATTAATAGTAGGGTAATTATTTTAATGCTACAAGAAAAATAGAATTCGTTGCAACGTTGCGATGAAACATGAATTTGACGCTAACAAATTGCGATGAAATAGAAATTTGTCGCAACTCTTGCGATAAAAATTCAATTCATTGCAGTGTACATGCATGAAACAATTTTAGTTGCATATGACTTATGTTCATTTCGAAATTATTGTTGGACTAAATTGATGAAATTGTAGTTTATTTAATTATATTTGGAGGTTATTTATGTAATTAAAATTTGATTTGGAGCTTACTTATATGATTTTAAGTGTGGTTTGTATAAATTAATTCATGATGTTAAAGTTCAAATGTGTGATTAGTTTAAAGTTTGATTCTAATCTTGCAATTTGATTTTGCTTTGTGATTTTCATCTTATTGAACTTATTGAATATAAAAATTTTACTTTTTAATCATTGATCATATTCTCTAAGTTAATGAATTAGTTCGAGATTTTAGTGTGGATTTCTTGTAATCTCTCCATTTCTTTTCTTTTTTGTACTCTTTTGGTTGACTTTAACAAGATGGGAGGTGGCATGTCTTGAATCAAAATTGAAATTCAAATGGCATATTTAAATGTTATTCCACATAGCACAAAGTTAAAGCTTACCGTGTGAATAGAGGTTGTTCTTTTAGCACAAGGCCATTCCACAGAGCATAAATTCAAAATTGAAGTTTGTTTATGTGTGTTAACAAAATTTCATATGGAGCTTATTGTGTGATTAGAGGTTGTTCTCTTTATTGGATTTTATGATTACTTATTCGTATGTTCAGAGATTTCATTTAAGGGTTAATTTTCTTTTCAATTAAGGTCCTTGAAACTTTGTTATGGAGAGATTTAAAGGGTGATTTGGATGCTATTAAAGGCTATTTTTATATAGGATATCTAAGTTTATTTTATATTTTTTTTGGAGAATGGTTGTGTAATTAAATTGTATATGTTTGAAGTAGGTTTCAGATCAAGTTACTTTGTGTGTTCAAAGTGTATATAGTATAAAGAGCTATTATGTTGAACTTGGCTTGGTGGTATTGGAGTTACCTCAAACTTAGAGATCGGAGGTTCAATCCCCTACTCCGTAGTTGTTGTACTAAAAAAAAAGTTTGTTTTAGATGATTTGTGTAAAATTAAATTATGATATTTATACTATTATCGTGCCTATTGAACATTAGAAGACTACATGATTTGTGTGGAATCCTTAGTTTGATTTTATTCTTGGTTAAGCTCCTTGAGAGTTTGTAGATTCTTGCATTGCATTGAATGTATATGATTATTCTATTCATTATGATGCTGAAAGTTATATATATTTTGCACATATTTTTTATATAATTATATTTTAGACTAACTTATGATTGATATTAAAAAATGGATAAATCTTTTTATGTTGATGGTGAATATGTTTAAGTTTAATATTTACCTTTTGATATGTTTGAAAATATATGACTTGTGTTTAAAAATAATTATGATATGTGTATATTTATATTTGCAGGACTAAAACAAAACTTGTTGGTGACAATATTCAATCTTTTTAGAAAAATACATTTTCACTACAAGAATTTTGGGCTTTAATGTCGGTTGGAAAAAGTGAAATCGGATGTATAATGTCGGTTTAAAAAAAATGGATCTTTAATGTCGGTTTAAAATCGACATTGAAGATGGGCTTTAATGTCGGTTAAGGTCTAATTATTTTTTTTCTTACTTTATAAAAAAATCCCTTTTATATATATTTCGACAGATCTTGCATGCACTGGCCCCCTTTCATTTCTCTCTTACCCAAACCCTATCTCTCCTTGGCCATGTGAATCGTCCATCTGTCCGTGGTTGTCCACCATCGGTCCGTCAGTCTCTGTTAGTCTCCATCACGTTTTTTGTTCGTCATGATGGAACATGAGACATACGCAGCAGAAAAAAGAATCTAATTACACTCTAATTGCTTTTAATTTAAAGAAAAAAAACATACAATTGAAGGAAAAAACAGTAAATTAGAAAATTACCTTTGAAGCTCCCGAAAACCACTTTTCCTCGCTAAATCTTGATTCAAACTCTTCCGGACCACCATTAGAATTGACCTACTATCCTCTGGACTCAGAACCGGGTTGTAGGACTCGATGGATGAAGAAAATCGAGATGGAAAAAAGATGGAGATTTTTTTGGGTTGGGTTTTTAATTTTTTTCAGCCCAATTTTGTGAAACCAATTTTTACAAAAATGGCAAAAGTTTTTAATCCAAATTCAAAAGCCCAATTAGAAAAAAAAACATGCAATAATTGCATGAAACAAATTCATAAAAACCCAACACCTAGAATCCACTATCTAAGTTGGCTTAATGTCTCCACTATAAGCCAACACCTAGCCCACTATTTTGTTAGTGGAATTATCCAACAAAAGTTTGGATTTTCCCACTCCACTATTTTGTTAGTGGAATTATCCAACAAAAGTTTGGATTTTCCCACTAACTTTAGTCAAAGGGCAAAAGAGTCATTTTCTCAAAGTCAAACTTTGACCCAAAAAGTCAAACATTTTGACTTTTTTATAATTTTTCCCATATTGACTAATTTTGACCTCCTGAGCATGAATCCACATTCATTTTCTCGAAATTCAAATCACATTTGAATATAAGGTCAGTCAAAGTTTGACTTTTCAAAGTCAAAAGTCAACTATTTGACTTTTTACATCTTTGACCATTTCCATTATTTTCCGAGCTTCCGAATATATGAACATATTCATATTCTTGATATTTAAATCACATTTAAATATTAAAGTTGTATCTCTAAACTGAAAAATCGACCACTATATCACATATACTTGTCGGTTTCTCTCTCTTCACCTAATTCGAATAATTCGAATTATTCTATCATACTGTTCTAAGTTTATTCCATATTGAGCTAGTAGGGAACCTAATGGACCTACAGATCATGGGCTCCAATAATCCGAGATTAACCGGTAAAATTCTTTAACCTAATTAATCAACATTTATTAATTAACGGGTCATTCCACTAAAGTCCCGTAGTTGCACTCCCTCACTGTAGATATATTTCTGTCGATCTGATTTAACCATAATCAGTAAGTTAATCCTTCACAGGTTGTTCGTAATCTCGGCTGGATCATAAAAACTGTTTTACCCCCAAGACTACATCTTGTTCCTTAAGTTCCACTGATCCTCTAATGAACAATTGGTTTAAGGTCCAACCTATAAACCGAACCCCTCCCAGGCCAAGGAGAGGGTGGGGCCCCTTGTTCAAGACCTGGATTCAGTACTAAAGGGAACAACCTATCTACTATCCCTATAACGGGTAGGAGTGAATTCCATCTTGCACCCTATGTTCCCAGCTATCTACCTGATCTTACCCTTGAAATGGAAGGCTATTGGGCTAATGATGATGAGTTGCCCTCATCTATGCAGATCTAAGGATAATTCCGAGCGAACAGGAGCTCATAGTTAGCTCAGGATTAAGATTTAAGTTACCTAGGTCATCAATTAACGAAATAGTCAGTTTTATACATAAAACGACATTTAGAACGTAAAAAGTGACTATTTCATGGTTCAATCTTATGCAAACTCATTGCATAGAATGTCCCACTCACATATCTCTATATGAATGATTCAGAAATCATATTGTTTTGTACTTAACTACAAATGGGCCGCATCCATAGTGTCCCCATAATAAGACGCCCAACTATTCATATACTATAGATCATTTTGGCTATATATTTGAACTTGATCCACATTTATGTCACTACATAAAGTTCAAACTACATTAAATAGCCTCAGGACCTTAGTTTATTGGATTCAAGATTATAATTTCAATAAGAACTTTATCGAAAAACAAAACAGAATATGTTTATTAATTTACAAACTACGAGTTTTAGGACATAAAATCCAATACGTCCGTCAGTCTCCATTGCGTCAATGTTCAGATTTATAGCAGTGGGTCGTCTCTGCCAGTGGGTTGTCAGTCGTCTCTACCAGTGGGTCGTCTCTGTCGTGGGTCGTCTCTACTGTGGGTCATCTCTGTCATGGGTCATCTCTGCCACGTTGCTCATCTCTGCCACAAATCAAGTACTCTGTTGATATTATAAGATTTACACGGATCCTTAGCTCCTAAGAGGTATTCATTTAAACATGAATTGGTTTTAACTTACAACAGATTATTTGATTTGTGTTTTCTGAACTCCGAAAGGTTAATGTAGGTCTTTCTTCCTTGATGGATGTACGCATAGCATGTCTAGATATCATGAGACCGTTTGCTGAATTTGTGAATTATTGACAAATACCATCATGATATATAAATCTGTGAAAAAATAAGGCATTTTTCTTCTTTAGAAAGATTTTGGATTCTTATATGCAGGTTCATGACAACAAATTATCCTCAAGCCCTCCATTATTGGGCAAACATTACATGATAGTATAAATTCTTAGACTTTCTTTTTAGGATTGTTGATTCATTATTTGCATATGTTAAATTAAGATAAGAATTAAACTATTTCAGAGTAAGGTTCTTTAGGAAAGTAGTTGAATTAGAATCTTTGAGCCAACTCATTTGAGCAATAATGAAATGATTTTGAGTGAAGTTTTTCATTTGTTAAGTTCAAGTTTGACGTGTAAGGCTAAATTTTGATTCTTGGGGATTTGGAAGGAAGATAGGAAGATTGCATTTGACATGTTTTAAGAAGGTTGACAAGTGAAGAAGGTGCACCCAACACAAAAAGGACTTCATAACAACATTAATAACAAGTACAAGGTAATATTTATAAGATGCTTATCTTAAAAGTCTATTTGTTCTATTTGTTCTAAATTTGTTGATGTTGCATATTTTACAATCACAATTTTATGCTTTTAAATTTTCCATTGTTATTGTTTTTTTTTTTTGTTTTTTTTTATAGATTAAGTTGCATATTTTACAATCATGGATAAGTAATGGATGGAAATGAATAGAATGTCAGCTGATTATGATTTAGAGGTCGAGATGTTTATTAAAAATGGTCTACAACATTCAAATATACCGAATGTCATGAGTTGTCCATGTTTGAAGTGTGTGAATGCAAAGACTAAATGTGAACAAAATAAGAGATCGCTTATTTTTTAATGGTATAGATCAAAGTTATCAAACATGGATTTTTCCCTGTGAATCATTACTGATTAAGAGAAATAATGAAAATGTGTCTACTAGTGAAAGAGATGAAGTTGATGAGGATGATGTTAATGTTGATGATAGAATTGGAATGTTTGAGGTTGCATACAATAACTATTTTAGTGGAAAATCCGATAATTTTGAAGAATTATTAGATGATGCAAAGAAACCATTGTACCCAAATTGTAAAACTTTTTCCAAAATATCTACATTGATAAATTTATATAATTTGAAAGCTAAATTTGGATGGAGCGATAAGAGTTTTACTGAGTTGTTGGAATTAATTCATGACATATTACCTAGTCCTAATGAAATTCCAACTTCTACTTATGAAGCAAAAAAGATGTTGGGTATTCTTGGAATGAAGTACGAGAAGATTCATGCATGTAGAAATGATTGTTGCTTGTTTAGAAAAGAACTCTTTAATGCAAATGTATGCCCCATTTGTGGTACGTCAAGATGGAAGCTTCAAAAAAATTTAAATGAAAGGGCTAAGAATATCCCAGCAAAAGTCATGTGGTATTTTCCCCCAATTCCAAGATTTGAAAGAATGTTTTGAAGTATAGAAACAATAAGTTTATTGACGTGGCATGCTTAAAAAAAAAAAAAAAAGAAACAGATGGTTTATTAAAACATCCAAAAGATGCCCTATTGTGGAAAAAAATAGACAATTTGTGGCCAGAGTTTGGGTCAGAACCTAGAAATCTTCGTTTTGCTCTTTCGACAGATGGGGTAAATCCATATGGAGATCTTAGTAGTAGATATAGTTGGCCAGTGATGTTAGTGACATACAATCTACCTCCATAGTTGTGCATGAAGCGAAATTTTTTTATGTTGACTGCACTAATATCTAGTCCTAAATAATCGAAAAATGACATAGATGTTTATTTAGCTCCGTTAGTAGATGACTTGAAAAAACTTTGGAAAGATGGGGTAGAATGTTACGATGCATATGAAGAACAACGTTTCATGCTTAAAGCCATTTTATTATGGACCATTAATGATTTTTCTGCGTATGGTAACTTGTGTGGTTGTACAGTTAAAGGATATCATGCATGTCCAATTTGTGGAGAGAATACTTCATCCACTTATTTACCAAAAAGAAAAAAGATGGCATATCTCGTGCATCGCAAATTTCTACCTTGCCATCATCCATATAGGCAATGAAAGAATGCTTTTAATGGAGCACAAGAATTAGAATTTGGTCCAAAACCATTGAGTGGGGAATAAATTCTTGCAGAAACAAGTATCAATATTCATCTAGTAAGAAAACTATCAAGGAAAAGAACAGTGGAGATAGCACTTCAACTTATTAAAAGAAAAAATCTATTCTTTTCGAGTTAGAATACTGAAAGTATCTTGATGTACAACATTGTTTAGATGTGATGCACATTGAAAAGAATGTATGTGTAAATCTTATTGGTACATTGCTTGATATTCCTGGTAAAACGAAGGATGGAATAAAAACCCGTTTAGATTTGGTGGAACTGAACATTAGATCAGAATTAGCCCCTCAAGTAGGAGAGAAAAAAGTCTTTTTACCTCCTGCATGTTATACATTAACATGAGCTGAGAAATTGAGCTTTTGTAAGGTACTATCAGAAATTAAAGTACCTGAAGGCTATTCATCGAACATTCAAAGTTTAGTGTCGCTCATATATTTAAAACTTTACAGACTTAAGTCGCATGACCATCACGTTCTTATGTAACAATTATTATCGATAGCCATTTGTGATATTTTACCTAAACATGTAAGACTTACAATTACTCGCCTATGCTTCTTTTTTAATGCTATATGTTGCAAGGAGATCGATTCATCTCAGTTAAAGGGTATGCAAGAGGATATCGTTGTCACTCTATGCCTCTCAGAGAAGTATTTTCCACCATCATTCTTCACAATAATGGTACACCTTGTGTGCATCTCGTAAGAGAAGTTGAGTTTTGTGGACCTGTTTATTTGAGGTGGATGTATCCTTTTGAACGATACATGAAAGTGTTGAAAACTTATGTACGAAATAGAAATCGATCAGAAGGATGTGTTGGAGAAAATTATATTGTTGAAGAGAATGATTCATGAAAGTGTTGAAAACTTATGTACGAAATAGAAATCGATCATAAGGATGTTTTGGAGAAAATTATATTGTTGAAAAGACTATAGAGTTTTATTCTGAATTCTTATCTGGTGTTCATTTTATTGGGCTAAACTCATCAACAAAGAAAGCGAATTCAAACATTGATAGAGCATTGTCAGCTACTTCTTTTATCAGACCGAGTAAGGATGAGTTGGATCAAGCTCATCTTTATGTCATTCAAAATGTAAATGATGTGCTTCCTTACGTTGATGAACAGTAAAGGATATTTTATTAATTTTATTGACGACTGCTCTGATTTTACTTTTGTATACTTGCTGAAAACAAAAGTGATGCTTTTAAAGCCTTCAAACTTTTTGTTTATGAAATAGAGAATCAGTTTAATAGAAAGATTAAAAGACTTCATAGTGATAGGGGAACCGAGTACGACTTGGACAATTTTAATGAGTTCTTTAACTGTCATGGAATAATACACGAAAAGACCGCACCTTATTCTCCTGAAATGAACGGAAAAGCCGAAAGGAAAAATAGAACTTTAGCTGAGCTAGTAGTTGCTATTTTACTTAGTTTAGGATCTGTGTCTTATTGGAGGGGTGAAATCATCCTTACCGTGTGTTATGTCCTAAATAGAATCTCGAAATCTAAAAATAAAACTTCATCTTACGAAATTCTCAAGAATAAGAAACCAAACTTGTCCTACTTTAGAACATGAGGTTTCTAGCCTTTGTAAGGATTCTAGACCCAAAAAGGAGAAAGTTGGCTAGTAGAGCTTACGAGTGTGTCTTTATAGGTTATGCCTTAAATAGTAAAGCCTACAGGTTCTATGATCTAGTGAACCAAGTGATCATTGAGTTAAATGATGTCGACTTCTTTGAAGATAGATTTCCTTTTAAATCAAGGAATAATGGAGGCTTTGGATCAAGTGGTATAACCCTAGTTAGAAATCTTAACCCTAGAGAGGAAACTGACCCAGAACCTAGAAGAAGCAAAAGAGCTAGAACTGCCAAAGATTTTGGAAATGACTTCCTGACCTACAATGTAGAAGAAGACCCTAAAGATCTGAGAGCTGCTCTGTCCTCAGTAGATGCAAACTTATGGCAAGAAGCCATAAATGATGAGATAGACTCACTTGAGTCAAATAGGACTTGACACTTAGTAGATCTACCCCCAGGATGTAAGGCAATAGGGTGCAAATGGATCTTAAGGAGGAAACTTAGACTTGATGGGACTGTCGACAAGTTTAAAGCCAGGTTAGTAGTGAAGGGCTTTAGACAGAGAGAAAACGTAGATTTCTTTGACACCTTCTCCTTTGTCACTAGAATTACCTCTATCCGTGTCCTGTTCTCTCTCACTGCCCTTTATAACCTCGTAGTACATCAGATGGATGTAGAAACCTCTTTCCTAAACGGTGAACTTGAAGAAGAGATTTACATGGAACAACCTAAGGGTTTTTTTATCCATGGTCAAGAAAATAAGGTGTGTAAATTAGACAAATCTCTCTATGGACTAAAACAAACTCCTAAGCAATGGCATGAAAAATTTGACAACCTTATCCTATCTAAAGATTTCAAGGTCAATGAAAGTGACATAAGTTTGATAATAAACTCTACACTATCTTATGTCTATATGTAGATGATTTAGATCTTTGGGTCGAACTTGCACGTCATAAATGATGTAAAATCAATATTGAGTGCGAACTTCGGCATGAAAGACTTAGGAGAAGCTAGTGTAATCTTAGGCATAAAAGTAAATAGGTCTGAAAAGGGAATTTCTTTGGATCAATCTCACTATATAGAAAATATTCTAAAGAAATATAATTACTTTGAGTGTAAACCAGCCTGTACTCCTTATGACCCTAATGTCAAGTTGTTCAATAACACTGGTGACAGTGTTAATCAATCTGAGTATGCGAGCATCATAGGCAGTCTTAGATACGCTGCTGACTGCACTAAGCCTGACATAGCTTATGTTGTAGGATTACTTTGCAGGTTTACAAGCAGACATAGTAAAGAGCATTGGAATGATATAGAAAGAGCCATGAGATACTTGAAGAAAACCCAAAACCTAGGATTACATTATCAAAAGTTTCCCGCTGTCCTGGAAGGGTTTAACGATGTTGATTGGAGCTCTCTTTTAGATGATTCAAAGGCTACAAGTGGCTATATCTTTATATAGCTAGCGGGGCTGTCTCTTGGAAGTCCAAGAAACAAACCATTTTAGCCTAATCTACGATGGAGTCAGAAATGATAGCACTAACGACAGCTAGTGAAGAAGCAGGTTCGCTTAGAAGTCTGCTATCAGAGATTCCCTTATGGGAAAAGCCGGTACCAGCCATATTGATCCATTGCGATAATATTACAGCAATCACAAAAGTTCAGAACCGTTACTATAACGGAAAAAGATGTCAAATACGTCGTAAACACAATACCATTAGAGAGTTTCTCACTACTGGTGTAGTTAGAGTGGATCACATACAGACTGATGAAAATTTAGCAGATC
>NC_052358.1:8511303-8579152 GCF_009727055.1 Benincasa hispida
TTGGCTAGTAGAGCTTACGAGTGTGTCTTTATAGGTTATGCCTTAAATAGTAAAGCCTACAGGTTCTATGATCTAGTGAACCAAGTGATCATTGAGTTAAATGATGTCGACTTCTTTGAAGATAGATTTCCTTTTAAATCAAGGAATAATGGAGGCTTTGGATCAAGTGGTATAACCCTAGTTAGAAATCTTAACCCTAGAGAGGAAACTGACCCAGAACCTAGAAGAAGCAAAAGAGCTAGAACTGCCAAAGATTTTGGAAATGACTTCCTGACCTACAATGTAGAAGAAGACCCTAAAGATCTGAGAGCTGCTCTGTCCTCAGTAGATGCAAACTTATGGCAAGAAGCCATAAATGATGAGATAGACTCACTTGAGTCAAATAGGACTTGACACTTAGTAGATCTACCCCCAGGATGTAAGGCAATAGGGTGCAAATGGATCTTAAGGAGGAAACTTAGACTTGATGGGACTGTCGACAAGTTTAAAGCCAGGTTAGTAGTGAAGGGCTTTAGACAGAGAGAAAACGTAGATTTCTTTGACACCTTCTCCTTTGTCACTAGAATTACCTCTATCCGTGTCCTGTTCTCTCTCACTGCCCTTTATAACCTCGTAGTACATCAGATGGATGTAGAAACCTCTTTCCTAAACGGTGAACTTGAAGAAGAGATTTACATGGAACAACCTAAGGGTTTTTTTATCCATGGTCAAGAAAATAAGGTGTGTAAATTAGACAAATCTCTCTATGGACTAAAACAAACTCCTAAGCAATGGCATGAAAAATTTGACAACCTTATCCTATCTAAAGATTTCAAGGTCAATGAAAGTGACATAAGTTTGATAATAAACTCTACACTATCTTATGTCTATATGTAGATGATTTAGATCTTTGGGTCGAACTTGCACGTCATAAATGATGTAAAATCAATATTGAGTGCGAACTTCGGCATGAAAGACTTAGGAGAAGCTAGTGTAATCTTAGGCATAAAAGTAAATAGGTCTGAAAAGGGAATTTCTTTGGATCAATCTCACTATATAGAAAATATTCTAAAGAAATATAATTACTTTGAGTGTAAACCAGCCTGTACTCCTTATGACCCTAATGTCAAGTTGTTCAATAACACTGGTGACAGTGTTAATCAATCTGAGTATGCGAGCATCATAGGCAGTCTTAGATACGCTGCTGACTGCACTAAGCCTGACATAGCTTATGTTGTAGGATTACTTTGCAGGTTTACAAGCAGACATAGTAAAGAGCATTGGAATGATATAGAAAGAGCCATGAGATACTTGAAGAAAACCCAAAACCTAGGATTACATTATCAAAAGTTTCCCGCTGTCCTGGAAGGGTTTAACGATGTTGATTGGAGCTCTCTTTTAGATGATTCAAAGGCTACAAGTGGCTATATCTTTATATAGCTAGCGGGGCTGTCTCTTGGAAGTCCAAGAAACAAACCATTTTAGCCTAATCTACGATGGAGTCAGAAATGATAGCACTAACGACAGCTAGTGAAGAAGCAGGTTCGCTTAGAAGTCTGCTATCAGAGATTCCCTTATGGGAAAAGCCGGTACCAGCCATATTGATCCATTGCGATAATATTACAGCAATCACAAAAGTTCAGAACCGTTACTATAACGGAAAAAGATGTCAAATACGTCGTAAACACAATACCATTAGAGAGTTTCTCACTACTGGTGTAGTTAGAGTGGATCACATACAGACTGATGAAAATTTAGCAGATCCTTTGACAAAAGGTCTGACCAGAGAAAAGATTTTCAAAGCCTCAGAAAGGATGGGACTCATATCTATCGAAAGATGAATCACAGTAAGGAAAACCCAACCTGTAGACTGGAGATCCCAAGAATAGGTTCAACGGGTAATAACTGATCATGAGTGATATATAGTGAATCATGCTAAACCAAACACAGAGTTCCATTCCTATGACTTAAAGTCTGAGCATGATATCCTGAAGCGTAAGAAAGGTTAAACTCAGTTCTTAATGAGATCTATACTTGATGACAAGTGGGGTACCTAGCTATAGGAGTACTCTTGATAGACTCACCTGTGTGAATGTGGAAGTGAGGGCCTCTTCCTATGGAGTTTTTAGGCAAACTCTCTAGAGCATTCACTAAATCGGGATTCACGTGCTAGGCCTTAAAGCACGGGCTTTCATACTACACCCTAATAACACTTCGTGTGAGATGCTGTTAGAGATAGAGTTCAAAACCAAAAAGGTTATTCTAATATATTCTGAATCATCTACACTATGTAAAGGTTCAAGTCATAAGACCCCTTTGCTTATACACAGTGTTATATAGACTGAAACTGCTCGATAAAAATCTTTTCTCTCTTTTTTCCTTTTTGTTTAAATTTCTAAGTGGGGGATTATTGGGTGAAAATTTAACTTTCACAATAAGAGGGAACTAATATTTTTAGTTGGAGAATCCCACATTGAAAAATTTGGTGTTGGAAGTCTCCTTTATGTACTCAAATCTTGAGTTTTGGGTTTGGGTTCCAAGGGGTACCCATGTTTTGAAGGAAGTGGGGAGATAGACCAATGTGGGTTCGGTGGACGTCCTACACGTGTGCTGCCGTCCGTCTGGTCAGGCGAGGCGCGTGTGATGATTAGTTTTAATAAAAATTTTATTTTATTTTATTTTATTATTATTAACTGAAAAAAAAGGAGGAAACGGTCCGTTCCGTCCGCCCATTCTGTTTCGTCTGCGCACGTTCTGTGGCGAAGAGCCCCTTTTCACTCCCTACGGTTCAACGTTGAAGGCCTATAAAAGGCTTGGCCTTCAGCAATTCGAGGATGTCAACCGACATTAACTATTCATAAATTTTTTCACTTGTAGTAAAGCCCTTTAATAATACTATCTTTAATGTCGGTTTAAAACAGACATTAAAGCCCAAAATTCTTCTACTGTTTGGAGACTAAATTGAAATTGTTGGTAGCAATATTCAAACCTTGTTGGAACCTATTTTTGTTGTACTGAACTAAAAATTTTATACACATATTTTAATATAGTACGATATTTGGTTCATATTTGTTTAATTCCATGTGGTTTGTATACAGATTTGCACCAGAAGTGTTATTAGGGATAATATTTATAAAAAATGTCTAAAACAAATATTACTTTTTTTAATATTATTAAAATTTGCCACGAAACGTAAAACATAG
Organism: Benincasa hispida; assembly: GCF_009727055.1. Lineage (NCBI taxonomy): Eukaryota > Viridiplantae > Streptophyta > Magnoliopsida > Cucurbitales > Cucurbitaceae > Benincasa > Benincasa hispida. Next base: position 8,514,486 of record NC_052358.1, read on the forward strand.
CAAGATTATTTTGCCGAATGCAAGGAACAATGCAACGTCGCAACCTGCGACATATTGGATAAACGCCGCATCCTGCAACGTCATGAAAAATGTGACGTTTAAAGAATTTGTCGCCTCTTGCAATATTTTTTATAAAACGTCGCAAAAACCTTTCAGTACTAGGCTTTAGAAATGAATGCATGTTACGAGAAGTTTTCGTCATCGAACATTTTTTGCAATGAAAAAAATAAATTTAGAGACATTATTTTCATCCCTGAAGACTATATTTCTTGTAGTGATAGTAAAATTGCTGAAAATATTTTCTAGTATAGGAAAATATCAATGTCTATCAGTGACAAATCGTGATATACTTCTATTAATGATACTGATAAATGTCTATCGCGGTCTATTACTGATAAATAATGATATTTTACTATATTTATAAGTAGGTTAGTTCCCTTAATAGTAATGGATTTAATTTATTAAAACTATCGATTAATTAGTAGAAACATTAATTATGCATCATAATCACACCAATTGTGTAGGATTTATCCTATAAAATATGCAATGTTGTATGCATAATTATATACTTCGATTCTCCATTGATATTACTTGTAGATATTTTATTCTTAATCATTTGTTCAACTAAATTTCCAACCCTATTCATGAATTTGTCATCAACGTGATAGATAAATCAACATTTCGATTATATCATAAAAAAAAGTTCATAAAACATAAAATATAAGCAATAACAAGAAATTGAAGAGATGTTCGATGGATAGAATGAGTTGAGTTGATAATGATTACCTGTAAAATTAAAAAGTCTATGTTTAGAGTATAAAATTGAGTTGAATTAAGCTAGAAAGTTTGTGTGTTTGAGATGTTGGGTTGAGTTATATTATTAGGGACTCGAGGGATATCTGATGTAGTTTTTGGTAACCTAAACAAGCCCCTTTTCTATTGACATGCACTTAATTATTATCCCTAAAAGTTCTACCTAATACAATTGTCCTAAAAAAAAAAAAACGAAATGCATGTTCTTTTTCTTTCTTTTTTTTTAATAGAAAAAATTCATTTTTTTTAACCTAAACTTGACAAGTTGTATCAATTTTAACTCTTATCTTTTAATTTCATCGATTTAAACCTCAAAACTTGGCAAAAATATATCAATTTTTATCCCTAAACTTTCAATGATACAATTATCCAAGTTTGAGGTTTAAATTGATAGAATTGAAAATTTAGGGTTAAATCTGATATAGTTTTCAAAATTTGAGGTCTAAATGGATAAAATTGAAAGTTTAATGTTACCGATACATTTCACCAAATTTAAAGCTTAAATTGATGAAATTGAAAGTTTTTATGGCTAAAGTTGATAAAACCTGTCAAGCTTATGGTTAAAATTGTTTTCCCCTTCTTTTTTAACATGGTATTTGATATTCTTNTATATTTATTGAATTAGGGAAATTGCATGAAAGAAAGATGTTTATCAAAAAATCATTTTTATTTCCTTATGTGTTTGATGTCAAATTATTATAAAAGACTAATATTAAACATAAACATTATGGATTAATAATTTTAAGTTTGTATGTAAAAACACTTTTATAGGGCATTTTTCTTTTTAACTATATGATTGGCGCTAAGATGATCGTTAGAGTTGTTGGTCGTTGGAAATCATCGACAAAATTGGTAATCGGAGATGGTCACTCAAGGCGATCATCGAAGTTGGTTGTTGTGGGAGTTGATCATTGAAGGTGGTTGTCGGAACTGGTCACCATAGTTGGACACATGAAGGTGGTCATCGAAGTTGGACGGTAAAGTGAGGTGGTGCACGACGATAGTTGGCAATAGTGGTCAGCATGTGAGTCAAACATCGGAGGAAGAAAGAGATCAGGATGAATTGGAGTGAGTTAGAGCGAATTTGATTGAGTTGGTTGAAAATAACCAACTTAACTTCATCAACATTTGAATTGGTAGGTCAAACATTTAAGTTATGACTTTTACCAACTCAATCCTACTCAAATTAGTGAGCAAATCCCCTTATATAAATGCTAATAATGAATAAATATTTATTGAAGGGTAGACAAATCCATTTAACCAAACCGAGCTTCAATTAAAAACGGATGAAGAGAGAAATCAAATTATTTGCCAATTGACACCTAATTCTTGATATGCATTACTTCAAGAAAAAAAGAACCCGAGGCAATGCCGAATGTTCAAGAAAAAAGGTTCCCTGATTGCCCCATTTCGCTCCCACTGTTGGCTAGCTAGCCGCTGCTGTTTTCTGCCGCCATTGCTTCCCTATTCAGCGTTTCCTTTCTATACCTTATGCCGCATGCATTGCAAAGGCTCTGAAATATTATTACACTCATTAATCCACCGTTATATTACCTCCATTATCATTATTATTATAGTAAATACATACAGTAATTTAAAATTAATTAAAATCATCTTCTCTTATTTAAAATCACTTCGAAATCCACGTAAAATAAATTGAAGATTTAATTTTACACTTTTAAATATAATTTTCATATCATCAAAATTAACCTTTGAATTATTAAAGACATGTTTGGTGGTAATTTTGAAATTGTTAAAATCACCTTTGATCATTTCTAAGATTTCAAAAATACTCTTTATTATCAAAAAACCAATTTTAGTGATATAAAAATCACATTTAAAAGTATTAAATGAATATTAAACTGATTTTGAGTAGTTAAATATTTATTTTAAAGTGATTTTAATTTCAAAATCCCTTCCAAACGTGAACGGATACCTTGGGACCAAGAGGGCCTTTACGCCACATGGGCGTAAAGTTTGTGTTGCAATTGTAATTAGTGCACCTCCTCTCGGCATCGTTGTTGGCCGAAACTCGGCGCCGTCGGGAACCTCTCCGCCGACCACCGGAGGAAGCTTCCGCTTCGTGATCATCTGTTATTCTAGAAGCAGGGTTTAGGAGTGTGTACAGGTCATTATTGTACTTTGGAAGAGGAAGATTGGGGGAATTATTTGGAGTGGTGGCAATGGGCTTGGCTTGATGAGTATTACTGTATGAACTTGGATGAAGCTGCCCAAAATCATTTGACTTGAGAACATAGGTTTTCAGCTCTTTTGACCATACAATTTGGTGAGGGTTGTAATTTGCTTCACTCATCATCTCACCATTTCTGCCTCCGGAGGACGCCGACCCATGATTGTCCACCATCACCTGATTTAATTCATTCCATTATTTGGGTTAATTTGGTTAAATATAATATTGTATTAGATCAATCAGTAAAATATCACGGGTTAAATGATAAATTTAATAATACATAGAGAAAATTAGAATTTAGTTTCTATAATTTATAATTAAAAATTAATTCCTATGATACAATAAAACTTTCATTAATAGTTCTTTTGATAGAGACCATGTATGAGATTTTATCAAACCATAAATACTAAATTTAACATTTTATCATGCGATAAGGATTAAACTCAAAACTTTTAAAATCACATAGATTAAATTATAGTTTTTTTTTTAACCTTAACGACCAAATTTATAATTAAATCTATATAATTCTAATTTGAATTTGCACACACATTACAAATTTAAGAATTATATATATATATTTAATTATTATATATATTTGATATTTAGGACATATTTAGATTGACGTTCTAAGTGTTTATAAACATTTTTTTTCACTTAGAAATACTTATTTAAACACTTAAACATGTCTTTACTAAATTAAAATTTGAATTTGACTAAATTGAGGTGTGATTGATAGCTATATAAATCGCTGAGAGGTTGGAACCTTCAAAGAAAAAAATTAGGATATAAAATAGTTAAAATCATGGTAAGAAATAGTATTAATTAAGATGGAAGGTTAATTAATATAGTAAGAGATCATGTACACTCTGTATTCATAAAATCTAGTCAAATCAAAATCATTCATCAATTAGAAAAAATAAAAACCTAATTAGGGTTTTAGCAGAGAGAGCACAATAATAGCTTTTGGAAAATGCATAGGCTAGATTCAAATTAATTACGAGATCATTTGAAAGCAAATGGATGGAGTTATTATCTAATCCTGTTCTAAAATTGGAAATTCAAATCCTACCCTCGCTATTTATTTTATTATATCGAGAGTGAGAAAGAAAAAAAAAAAAAAAACCATATTTGAAAACAAAAGCAAAGAAATGAGAAGCAAATTAAAAACCTGATGAGTTTGAAGAGGATGATGGTTGATATTATGAAATGCTGTGGAGAAGAATGGGTTATTATGATGATCAATATCAGGACGTTCAACGGCACTGCCATCGGGGAACCCAAGTCGGAGTGTCAGATCCACTTGATTTTCTGAATGAATTAACCGACGGTGGTGATCATATTCATGGCTTTTCATTTGACGCCATATCTGATGAGACTCCATTTAATTTCTTCTTGGGGAGATGAAGAAATAATTAGTTAAAATAGTATATATAAACAAGGTTCACATTATATAGTATATTTATATATTCACTTGATGGGCTCTCATTCGGGAGAGATTCGAAAAGCAGAGAGAGAGAAAGGAAGTTCACCTTAGGAAAGCGATGATTAATCATATGGGTGCACGAAAATCTTTAAAAAAAACTGATGTATTTGACAAGCTGGAAGGCTGACAATTAAAGTATAAATGGACAAATTGGCCTTTCAAGTAGAGACAAAAAGGAAAATCATCAGTCTAAGCTACAACTCGAGAGACAGAGTTGAATGCAAATGTTAATTATTAGTAGAACACCACTAATATCTTTGTTGGTATAAGTTTTGCAGAATATTACAACAGTACCGGTTGTTCCACGTTTGAAAGGTTCAAGGAAGTGATATGATCTAAGCATTATAAAAATAGCTTACAATTTTGGTTTCAAATTGTATTAGTTAGAAACATTTTTAAGTTTGAGTGCACTAATTCTAGTTAAATTGGGATTTAGTACATAATTTTTCTGTGTGATTGGTAATAATTTTTCACATAGTAGATTTCTTTCTTGTGGGTCTTGGTTTTTCTTTGAGTTTGAATTTCCTACTTAAATGATTATGTTTTCTAGTTTTGTGGGTTTCTTTTTTTAATTTTCTATTATCTTGTTTGCTTATTCTTGCGGTGGTAGTGGAAGATTTTTCCCAATACAACACTCTAACGACATGTTTTGATTGAAAGTAAACCAACACAGATTGTTTCAATATGTTTTGTTCTTACTCATATCCTTCGTAGTAAATTTTTAGGAGGTCACACTTAACTTTATATATAAAAATTTTGGAGTTGTTATGATTGAGCTACCGAGAAAAAATATGTACGAGATCAATTTTTTAAAATCTTTTTTAACGATATTTTTAAATTCTCAATATATCTTTTTCATCTTCATGTGATCTCGATTTGTTCATATATCCTTGGAAAGTGAAGCATCACAATGATATAATAATATGAAAATATTAGGTGGTGGGTGATAAATTAGGGTTCCCTCCTGAGTTTGTTTGCCTGGGTAATTGAGGTTCTTGCTTTGGTATGGTGGAATAGAAGAATCTGTGTGTTTGTACACAGAAAAGCAGAGAGGGAATGATTGATCCCATACGTAAATAAGCTGTTGTTTTGTTGAGAGGTTCCACGTGTAAATATAAGGGGATTTTGATGAATGAGAGGGACAGGTTGGAAGCGATTAGATTTGAAGTTAAATTATATGAAAGTTAGGGACCAAGTTAATTACCATGGTTGAACAAAACTATGGTTCGTCCAATTATAATTTCCATTACTTTGGTAACCTTATTATGAGCATTTGTCTTTTCTCCATCACACGAGATCCCTTCCTTTCCTTGCCTTTATCCAAATAATTGCTATTTCTTGCAGCCTGTTTGTCCATCTGGCTTGGCTTATATTTTTAATTCTCTTCTAATTTTTACCCAAACTTTACACTATTGGTAATAATACATTTTATTTAATGGTTAAAATCTCTGTGTTGGTATAATCTATTGAAGCAAAATAAGCTCAAATATTCAACCATATATTCAACAGTTGTTCATATTTCTTTTTCTTTACAGTTTGTTATTAACTATTTGTATCAGACAAATGTATAAATAAACATCATTTACAATTTGTAGAAACAACATACAAAGGCTTACAAGAAAGCTAGCAGTCTGTAAAGAAAAAGTGTGACTTAGCTCTTGAATAAAAACTTTTCTCCTTCTCGTGGATGTAGGCATCGTTTGCCGAACCACGTATATCATTGTGTAGATCTCTTCCTTCTCTTTTCTTTTACAAGATTGCATGTTCTCCATCTTCTTCATTCACACGGCAATCGCTCGAAACAATCAGAAAGAAAGAAAGGGTTAGCAAAGTATTCTGCAAAACGATAGAGAGAACGAGAGAAAGAAATTAATTGTTTCTGAAAATTCCATCAGAAACAGAATAGTCATTCACTTCCATCAGGCAAAAGATAGTGGGTTATTCCACGTGGTGCACATCAGCTGGAAGATCGTGGACAAAGGAGGATCAAGTTTTCTACCAAACCAATTTAATTTTGGAGCAAAATAACTTTGTGGATCACGATTTGGATAAGTAAACAGGGCCAACATTTCATCATTTGGGCTTTCACAATTCATAATTTCAAGTGTGCAGGCCCAACAAAGTGGTATCAGAGCAAAAGACTTACAAAATTGCAGTTCTTGAAGATTCAAGATTCAAGTTTTTCACTCTAAGATGTTAGTAGCAAGATTCGAAGTAGAGAAGTTCAATGGCAAAGGAGATTTTAGCCTATAGAAGGCCAAAATCAAGGCAATTCTCGGCCAACAGAAGGCTCACAGAGCTCTCTTTGACCCATGAACTCTCCCAGTCACAGTGACAGCTCAAGAAAAAAAAGATTGGGAGCTGGCAGCTTATGGTACGTTGGTCCTAATCCTTAGTGATAGTGTTTTAAGACAAGTTTTAGATCAAGAAACAGCCTATAGGATATGGACTAAACTGGAAGAATTATATGCTACCAAAGATCTTCCTAGTAAAATGTACCTTAGGGAGAAATTCTTTACATTTAAAATGGATTCATCAAAATCTTTAACTAATAATTTAGATGAATTCAAGAAAATTGTTGCTGAATTCAAAACCTTAAGAGAAAAACTTGGTGATGAGAATGAGGCCTATGTGCTTCTTAATTCTTTAACTAAACCCTATAAGGAAATTAGAAATGCTCTAAAATATGGAAGGGATAGTATAAGTACTAATACTATAATATCAACCCTAAGAACTAGAGAGCTAGAGTTACAGATTGATAAAAAATGATCATCCTAGTGATGAAGGGTTATTTGCTCAAGGAAACTTTTAACCAAATCACTCAAAGGATAGAAAGCCACATAATTCAGAAGATAATAAGTCTAAACACAAATTAAAATGTAAGTATTGCAAAAAGAAAGGACATTTAATCAAAGACTGTTTTATTCTAAAGAGGAAAAACCAAGAGAAAGAAAAGGACTCCAAAGGCAAGTAGCCCGAAGCATCTATTGTAGAAGGTTACTTTATCTACTCAGATGCTTTAGCCTCAACCTTAGACAAATCCAACCATGTAAATCCTCTAGGAAAACATGATTGGGTCCTAGATTCTGGATGCACCTACCACATGACCTCAATGAGACCATGGTTCAACACCTTTAAAGAAATTGAAGGAGAAATGATTTATATGGGAAACAACCAAGGTTGTAGGATAGAAGGCATTGGCTTTGTTTCTATGAAACTTAAGGATGGAACTATTAAACTTCTTAGGAATGTGAGATATGTTCCACTTCTTAAGAGAAACCTAATCTCCTTAGGAATGCTTGATACAATTGGGTGTGAGTACAGGGGTAAAGGAGGAACCCTTGAGGTGCTAAAAGATTCTAAAGTAATACTAGTTGGGGAAAAGATAAATGACTTATTTGTGGTCAAAGGAGTTGAAATGATGATACAGGCATATGTTGCCACCACAAATGAGATCACAAATGCTGACGTTTGGCACAAGAGATTGTCTCACATTAGTACTAAAGGCCTAGAAGTTCTATCTAAACAAGGGATTCTACCTAAAGGTCTCTCAGAAAATCTAACCTTTTGTGAACACTATGTTTTAGGAAAGGCCACAAGGCAAAGTTTCACCAAAGCACAACATACCACAAAAGCTATCCTAGATTATATTCACTCTGACCTATGGGGTCCAGCTCCTACACCTAGCCTAAGTGGCTTAAAGTATTTACTTTCTTTTACTGATGACTTTTCTAGAAAAAGTTGGGTCTACTTCCTTAAAACTAAAGACCAAGTGTTTGATACGTTTAAGGAGTGGAAACTCATGATAAAGAAGCAAACTTCTAAAGAAATTAAATACCTAAGAACTGACAATAGACTGGAATTTTGTAGTGAAGAGTTTAATAAGTTTTGTAAAGAAACAGGAATAACTAGGCATAGGATTGTTAGATTTACTCCTCAACAGAATGGAGTTGCTGAAAGACTTAATAGAACAATTATGGAAAGGGTTAGATGTCTTCTTTCAGATGCAATCCTTAGTAAAAAATATTAGGCTGGGGCAACAAGCTACACTGTATACACCTTAAATAGGTGTCCTCATTCCTCCCTAAACTTTCTAACTCCTGAAGAAAAATGGACAAAACATCCACCTAACCTAGAAAATCTAAGGGTATTTAGATGTGTTGGCTATATTCACCAAAGTCAGGGGAAACTAAAGTCTAGGGCAGTAAATTGTATGTTTGTTGGGTTCTCAGAAGGTGTTAAAGGCTTTAAGATGTGAAATCCTATTGAGAAAAGATTTGTCATAAACAGGGTTGTCACTTTTAGAGAAAAATAGATGTTTATGCAAAAAGAAAAGACAACTTATGAAGTTTCTAAAAGCCTTAGTACTGCTAGGATTGAGGTGGAAACACCTAATGATTCTTCCACTAGTCATAACCTTCCTAATGAAACTGAAGAAGAGGAAGAGGAAAACTCAAATGAGCATACTGAGAATACTGAAGTTGTACCTAATTTAAGTCAGTATTCATTGGCTAGGGATAGGCAAAGAAGAGTGATAGTTCCTCCGGCTAGGTATACTGAAACTAATTACATGAACCTAGTCTTAAATGTCACAATAGCTGCTAATGACCAAGAACCAGCTACTTTTGAAGAGGCAGTAAACTGTCCTAATGTTAGGTCTTGGATTCAAGCTATGTATGAAGAAATAGAATCACTCACTGTCAATAATACTTGGACCCTAGCCCCTCTTCCTAAAGGATGAAAACCTATAGCTTCTAAGTGAATATATAAACTAAATGAGGGTTCTACCAAAGAAGAAAAGCCTAGGTACAAGGTAAGGCTAGTGGCTAAGGGGTTTACCCAAAGGGAAGGCATAGACTACTTTGAAAATTTTTCACCAGTAATAAAACAAACCTCTATTAGACTTCTTTTATCTCTAATTGCTCAGTACAACCTTGAACTAGATCAACTTGATGTTAAAACAACTGTCCTTCATGGACATCTAGAAGAGGTTATCTATATGGTTCAACCTAAAAAGTTTGAAGAAAAAGGGAAGGAAGACCTATACTATCTCCTAAACAAATCTATATATGGTCTTAAACAATCCCCTAGATGTTGGTACAGAAGATTTAATGATTACATAAAAAGTATTGGATTTCAAAGAAGTTCTTATGACATTTGTTCTTATATTAATTCAACAACCTATAAGGACAAAGTCTATCTACTACTCTATGTTGATGATATGTTACTAGCAGGAAAATCTAAGGAGGATTTAAAACATGTCAAAGATCTCTTAAAGAGAGAATTTGACATGAAGGATTTGGGTCAGTCTAAAAAGATTCTTGGGATTGAAATACGTAGAGATAGGGCTTCTCTATTCTAACCATTAGTCATTTAAGCTACAGTGAAAAAGTTATTAATAGATTTAATATGTCTCATGCAAAACCTGTCACTATACCTATTGTAATCATTTTAAACTTTCTTCAGAAAACTCACCAAAGGAAACAAACATAGAACATTTGACTCAAATGCAATTAATTCCATACAATCAAGTAGTAGGTAATCTAATGTATCTAATGATATCTACTAGACCAGACTTATCATACAACACTAGTCTTGTTAGTAGATACATGTCTAACCCTGGAAAAAGGCATTGGGAAGCAACAAAATGGATTTTAAGATACTTAATTTTGTTGGGATTGATGTCCTAATTCTCCCGGAGTCTCGTTGTTTTGTAAAGATACACATTGTTCAATGAATAAAATAAATGTTATTTAATTCTGACATTTACTCATATCCAATAAACAAAGCTTCTTGGTTATCTTATGTGAACTTAAGCATGTATATGTGATACATAAGAGGATCATGCCTTAAGTGATAACCTAAATCGGTCTGTAGTATAAGGATTAAGGTGGGATACTTGATCCTGGTGCTACTACGGATACGGCTTGCTTTGTAGAGGTTTGTAAGTGTTATAAACTACTACAGATGGTTGATCCTAACCATTTGTGTGGAGACGTGGAGCGGGGGTGTCCTATATAAAAAGTTTGTATAAGATCTAGACCACCAGATGACTAGACTCTGTATATAACGCCGTTGATACTAGAGACTTGCATCTCACCAAAACTTTCATAGGTGATACTACCTTAATCCTGAGTGTTTTATGAACTCCTACCTTTGAGGGCGGTCCTTTGATTAGTATGGGTGAGAGTGGCCAGATTGCCAACTTAACATGCCTACTTTTTTGGGGACTTGTCTGATCAGAGAGTTGGGAACTCAATCCACAAGATACAATTCACTCCTTTCCCGAAGCAGGGATAAGTAGAGAGATTACTCCCTTAAGGGCTGATTCCAGGACTTGAACATAGTGGCCACAACTTCTCTTTGGAAGAGAAGATTCAGTCATAGTACGACTATGATTTATGTTCATTAAAAGGATCAGTGGTACTTAAGGAGACAGATTTAACCACAGGGGCATAATGATTATTGGCCCAGCTGTACTTACGAGCGATCTGTGAAGTGTTGTCGCACTACTGATTAGTTAAGATGGATACATAATATATCTGTAGTGGGGAGACTTTAGCTGTCGGTCTTTAGTGGAGTGCCTAGCAGTTAACAGATGGTGGATCCCGTGACTAAAGAGTTTAGTCAGTTATTCATGTACCGTTGGAGCTTCGGATCTATAAGTCCATGAGGTCCCCTTGGTAGCTTGGATCCTGTTGAGGATCAGTTCTTGGTGTTGATTTGAAATGTTCAAATTCACAAGAGGTATTTTGATTATATCTGATATAATCGGTATGATGTATAAGATACATCTAGTAGAGGATTGATGTAAATGAGATTTACATTAAGTACCACGGAATAGAAAAAGAACTATGGTTTATATGTTTCATGAGATGAAATATTAAAACTATAGGTTATAAATATAGTATGCTAAGTTGGTTATCATTTATGGTTATAATAATATTAATTATTAGATAATTAATACTTCTTCTTTTAAATAACCAAAGTAATGAGTGGTTATTGGATCATAGTAATCGTGAGTTTAAAAGGAAAGTGGTTTCCTATTTTGAAAAGAAGTTTTTTTTTCAAAAGTTTGAAAAGGTTTTTTGAGTTTTCTCTCCGCGAAAAGAAACTCACAAAGTCATCAAGTAAATACAGATTTACTAAACGATGGCTGGGTGAGCTAAACGATTGCATAGTTTTGCTAGGCGATTGCTGGCCCAAGATAAACAATCGTGTAGAGTCTGTAGGTGAAAGACCGAGCTAAACGATCACATAGCTTTTTCTAGACGATCGCATAGTTTTATCTAAACAATTGGGCATCAATCTATACGATAGGCCTTCAACTTCTCCCACTTGCCCAGTCGTGTATACAATCTGTGTTTCCTCTGTTCGTCTGCCTCATACCAAGTCCAAACAGAGCCCACCCTTTGGATTCTCACATCGAAAATACCAAGGTCGCCTTTTTAGTGGTGTCANTTAAATAACCAAAGTAATGAGTGGTTATTGGATCATAGTAATCGTGAGTTTAAAAGGAAAGTGGTTTCCTATTTTGAAAAGAAGTTTTTTTTTCTCTGTTCGTCTGCCTCATACCAAGTCCAAACAGAGCCCACCCTTTGGATTCTCACATCGAAAATACCAAGGTCGCCTTTTTAGTGGTGTCAGACTCAACTCGACATCGTCGAGGTTTTCTAGAGGCTATTCGCTGTTGGGAGGAGATCGTGACCGAGGAGATCGTCAAGGATGAGCGCGAAGTGTTCATGCGGTGTTCATTGCGGTGTTTCAGTCATGTAGATAGAGTGTTCGTGGTCACTGTTGTTCGAGCGGTCGCGCATCGGAGCGTGGAGACGCTTCTGCATATGTGTGTAGAGTTTCTCTGTGTACATTTGGTATTTGTTCATGCTGTAATTTCTGCATTGTAATTGTATAACCGTTTGTTTGAAGTCGACTATAAACATATGTTAATTCATGATTGTAAATTGGAATAGTCTTGTTCCACTGCTCATGGAAATCTCGTTTTCGATTTCCTTCAAATTTGGTCTAAATAGTCAAAATTAACATACCAAAGTACAAAAGAAACAGATTTAGAGCTATATGGATATGTTGATTCAGATTTTGCTTGCGACCAAGACAACAGAAGATCATTAACAAGTTATCTATTCTTATATGGTCCAAATTTATTATGTTGGAAAGCAAATTTGCAATCAATCACAGAAGTATAGTACATGGCTTTACCAGAAGTAATAAAAGAAGCATTATGATTAAAGGGGTTGATGAAGGACTTTGGTATTAATCAAACAGTAGTAAAGATCTACTGTGATAACCAAAGTGCCATTTATCTTTCCAAAAACCCTCAATACTATTCAAGGACCAAACACATAGATATTAAATATCACTCTGTAAGAGACAGAATAAAAAAAGGTGAAGTCGAAGTGTTAAAAGTTCGTACCAGCGAGAATGTCGCTGATATTCTTACCAACCAGTGTCGAAGCTCAAGCTAGCAAACTGTCTTGGTCAGATTGACTTCCAGTTTCCTGAAAAAGGGTGAAGACATGTCAAATCTGAAAGGAGAAGAACTTACATGTTGAGCTTAAGGTGGAGATTTGAAGTAAAATAAGCTCAAACATTCAACCATATATTCAACAGTCGTTCACATTTTTTTTTCTTTACAATTTGTTATTGTAACTACTTGTATCAAGTAAATGTATAAATAAGCATCATTTACAATTTGTAGAAACAACATATAAAGGCTTACAAGAAAGCTAGTAATCTGTAACGAAAAAGTGTGACTTAGCTCTTGAATAAAAACTCTTCTCCTTCCCGTGGATGTAAGCATCATTTGCCGAACCACGTATATCATTGTGCAGATCTCTTCCTTCTCTTTTCTTTTACAAGATTGCATGCTCTTCATCTTCTTCATTCACACGGAAATCGCTCGAAACAATCAGAAAGAAAGAAAGGGTTAGCAAAGTATTCTGCAAAACGATAGAGAGAATGAGAGAAAGAAAGAAATTAATTGTTCTGAAAATTCCATCAGAAACAGAATAGTCATTCACTTCCATCAGGTAAAAGATAGTGGATTATTCCACGTGGTGTACATCAGCTGGAAAATCGTGGACAAAGGAAGATCAAGTTTTCTACCAAACCAATTTAATTTTGGGGCAAAATAACTTGGTGGATCACGATTTGAATCAGCAAACAGGGCCAACATTTCATCATTTGGGCTTTCACAATTCATAATTTCAAGTGTGCAGGCCCAACACCTATACCATGAATCTATTCTCATATTACTATGTTATAATGTCCTATCTCATTCTTTATTAGTACTTGTATATATATATATATATATATATATATATATATATATATATTACAGACTTTTTATATTTCTTCATCAATACGATACTTAGCAATACAAAGCTCAAGTAGTGAGCTTCTATATCTAATTGGAGTTTTACATACTCCATAAACCACATTATTGAAGGCATGTTTAGAAGTATACTTAGAGAAAATGATATTTAACAAAATTGATTTATTATTAAGTGATTTTCATACAAGTGATTCTCAACAATCAAAAGTAATTTTCAATTACTTAAACTACATATATGTTTGGAATTGATTCTTAGAATAAGAGTTATGAAATTTTAGAGAGGACGAAAATTTGAAAATAGAAAAATAAAGTTACATAGATATAAATGAGAGTTTTTCTCGGAGGAAAATGACCAAAATTGATTTAGAGAATAACTTAAAATAGAGGAAAAAGACCTAAGATTGAGTAACAAAAAAAAGTTAAAGAGTAAAAATTAGCGAATAAAATTAGAGATAAAGATTATAAGACTTTAGAGAGAAAATTAGGGAGAGTGTAAAAATTAGAGAGATTCTATACTATATCTAAAAAAATGTTACCTTCATTTTTTCCATTTATTCTTTTTAGTGATTGGTTACAAGGTTATATAAAGTAATTTTATATTAAAATCACTAAAAATGTATATTCATGGGTAAATTTTTAATATTGGATAAATTTGTAGATTTTGGTATGATTATATATACTATTAAAGAAACACGTACAATACATGTGAAATCTTGTAGTTTAATTAAATTTGGTAAGAAATAGTGAATTTATAGTATGTAACAAATAAATATTATATATAGTATGCACCAACTATATCTATTCAACCTATAACTTAAGATTCTAAATATATGAAGATATTTCAGTTAAACAAATTTTTATTTTATTTTATTTTATTAAAATGAGGTTGTTACTACTTATATTTCATCATATAGAGTGGGATTAATATTAAAATTAAAATTGGGAAGATTAAATCAATTTTACAAATCCTATGTTCCCCAATTTTCTCAACTTATCTATCCATATTTCCATATTTCCTAATTTTTTTGGAACTTTCTACATCCCTCTTTTTCTTATTTTTCTCCATTCTACCTAAATCGACTTTTGCTTATTTCTCTTTCATAATATCTCATGAAAAAAATCAAAACATTATTTGCTTCAAATGAATTTCATGGGAGTGTGTGTTAATATTGAAATACATTGCAATTTGATAAAACACAAATTTAAAAGATTGAAAAAATGAACTTGTTGAATGAGAAATTTTGGACCAATCGCAAATTAATTGAAGTCGAGACTAATTAGAAGTTGACATTTGTCCCAAATTTAAGTTGCAGACATAAATTAGCGAAATCCGATGATGCCACATGTTTCCTTCATAACCGTTGGATTGAATAAAATTATTTCGGTCCAATTTGATATTATTATTTGGGCTAAAAGTCCAATTTAACCCATAAATAGGCTTAATTTGACCAAAATGTCAAATAAGGCCCAAATCCAATTAGTCAGGCCCATGGATTGACCAAGCCCAAGCCCATGAATTCCAGCAGAGAATTCTATAAATAGAGGAGTTCTCCTCATTTGTGAGGGTCAGCAACTCCAGAGAGCTTATAGAGAATTCTTTACAATCAGAAGACTCCTTGACTCCTGAAGCTAACCACACCTGAAGACTGAAGTCCTTCGAAGATACAAGCATCCTAAGACTGAAGTCCTTCTGAAGACGGAAGTTCTTTGAAGATACAAGTATTCTGAAGACTGAAGATACAAACACTCTGAAGACTGGAGTCCTTATCCAAGAAATTTTACATTTAGAGAGTCCAAAGAGAATTCATCAACAAGTAGAAGACTCCCAAGACTCCTAAAGTAGTACTCTTAGAAGACTGAAGTCCTTTGAAGATACAAGTATTCTTCTAAGACTTCAACTCCTCAAATCAAGTGTACGCATTCAACTGAGAGAGAATTAGAGGATCAAGTACTAGAGATCGAACCACATCGCATCAAATAAACTTCAACATCAACACCAATTTAAGTTCAACTCCACGAAACAAGTTTCTCCGGAATCCTCGTGCGAACACTAATCCTTCAAGAGGATCAACAAGCCCACAGGCCGATCATCCAAAAAAATAAATAAATCCAAAGACCGATCTCGATCATCCAAGAAGATCAACAAGCCCAAAGGCCGATCACCCAAGAAAATCAACAAGCCCAAAGGCCGATCACCCCATAAGATCAACTAGCTTAAAGTTTATAGTTTATTTTGAAAGCATCAAATATTGTGTATTAGAGATTATACTCACTTTCCACAAAATTAATACAAATACAAAGTTCAAGTTCCACGAAATAAATTTCTCTTAAAATCTCGTGCGAACAGAACTAACAAACGTATATGATATTGTAGGAAAAAAAAAAGATTGAATAAAATAACTTAGAAACTCTGCAAGATCACTTAAAAAAACTCATAAAATTCATAGAACAAAATATCTAATAATTGTAGAATGAATGATGACTAAATAATCTCTATAAAATAAGGTGTGATAAAGTTAAACAAAATACCTATGAAAACAAACCGTGAGAAAACAAAATGGGGAAGAGAAAAACAATTCCCCTACTAATCACCCATTCTCATCAAACTAAAATTAAAATAAAATTTAAAAAATGACTAAATCATACTTTCATATATATTTTGACACATTCAATTTCTAAAAGAAAAAAAAATATCATAAAGTAACAACAAAGAAACGTTAAATGAACAATTAATCAAAATTGAAATAGTTTTCAAAAAATTTATTCTTACAAGAATTTTAAAAAGGAATTCATAAAATTTATTTATCAAAATATTTAAAAAAACACAATGGCCCCTCAAATGTTTACAACTTAAACAAAATAAATAAACTCCTAAATCAAATCTCTTAACAAACAAAAAAAAATCCAAAATACAAAATTAAACAAACAAGCAAAATCAAGTGTTATAAAGTTAATCAAAATGCAAAACCAAACATGATAAAGTTAATCAAAATACAAAACAAACAATGGAAAAATAAACTTAGAACGAAAAAAAGCAACAATTTCACTACTAATCACCAACTTCTATCGAACTAAAAATAAAATCGACATAAAATTTTGAGAAATGAATAAATCGTGCTTACTTTAATATATTGACAAATTCAATTTCACTGTAAAAAGAAAAAAAAATCTCTCATTGATATCTCTGTGCACACACTACAAGAATTTGGTTAAATCTCGACGGTTGAGGGCGTCGAAATAAGTTAAAAATACCATCGGGACAACCTTTTTCGACAGTAAAGAAGTCGTCGGCAACACCGTCGGGATACCGTCGTCGGGGAAACCTTTTCCGACGGTTGGGAAGTCCTGCCGTAGGGGAATAGAATTATCTCAACAGATAAGAATGGAGCATTTTCCCCGACCCTAAAGGAAACCGTTGGGGAAAAAGAGACAACGTTCGACGATCAGTCGTCGAAATTTATACGTTAGCCCGACGGTCGACCGTCGGGATTTATTCTTTCGCTTGACGATTGAGTGTCGACATTTATAGATAAGCCCGACGGTCTTCTAAACCGTCAGGATTTGTTTTTTTATCTCGACGGTTGTGTTGCTATTGGACATTTTATTTTATGCCAACGGTGATGTGGATCGTCGGGATATATTTAACGCCCAACGATTAATGTCTTTGTCCCGTCGGTGCATAGAGACCTTCGGGATATCTTTAAATACAGACGGTATGTAGTTACCGTTGGGAGTTCTTTGCCCGACTCCATGCCGTTATGATTTCTTGAAATAAAAAAACAGATTTAAATACTTCTGTTTATTTGAATCTTATAAATATCAATCAACTAAATTAAGATTGTCAAAATGAAGTAAATATCCATAATAGAGTAATAATATATTGAAAACACGTTTGAATGTACAATCTTAATCCACGAGTTCTATAACATCCACAATTACACGATAACAATGTACAACCTAAATATGCTTCTTGCCTAGAAATGTATCTTCAACAAATTCTTTCCAACATAGGATGCAATTGGACGTAATTTTCTTTCAACTTCATAAAATGAACTAGGTATAGATACTCAAACGAGAAATGCTTCTTTTAACAATTCAAGTAACAAATCAAATGAATTGTTAGTCTAACCGCTAAGAACCTTAATATGCATCAACTTCACCAAGAATAATAATGATGAGAAATTTGTACAACCAGGGTACAACTGGTTACGTGCTTCATTCATTAAGTCTGCAAATAAGTTTGAATTGTTATCTCTTTCTTAGGCAGTCTGCATCTCATCATTGTTTTCTTCTTCATTTACATCAACAATTGGACACTGTAGATCATTTATATTATTCAAAATTTCATTTTCTTCATCTATGACATTCATCTCTGTCGTACTTAATCCATCATCATGTGTCGACTGAGATGTGTGACTATCGTATCCCCTAGACAAGTCGACTGGGTCTCCATGATATACCCATTGATGATAAGATGGAGAAATTCCATTAATGAATAAATGTTGTTCAACTCCATCTATTGGCTCCCACCTAGCATTCATACATTTTCTGCATGGACATCTTGTTTTTTCTGACTTATTAACATGAAGTTTTGCAACATCAAGGAATCGACATACTCCTTCTGCATACTCAGTTGATAACTTGTTCCTAATCTTAATCCACTCTTTATCCATTCTTAATAATATATGCAATAAATTGAATCTATATGATTTAGACAATTAGTTATATTAGAACATATAGTTCCAATTTCTAATTTTTAATTTCATTTCATTTACTTCTTGTTCGTGGTTTTGAATGATTAAAAGTATGTTTAAGTATGATTTTGAAAATGATAAAAGTCATTTTAACTATTTTAGAATCACTCCTAAACATATCCTTATTCCTCTTTTGATCTTATACAATTTGCTCTTATAAAAGTAGATCTAAGGGTAGAAAGGCTTGAGATGTTTAAAGATAGTTTCAAAATGCTAGTTGAAGTCCTAGAGGTTGAAGCCAAATTATTGTAAAGACAACCAAATGATATCCACTCAAATAGAGATTTATAGTTGAAGCCAAATTGATGACAAAGTCAATGTTAGTGCTATCATTCTTATGATAGTGCTAGTTGAAGTCCTATCATAAGAATTGATAATGTTTAGCTCCATGTATGTATGAAGAATAGGTAGTTCAGCAACACAAAAATGATAAAATCAATGTTCAAAGACCCAGACAAAATTATCTAAGATTAGAATAGAAACATGTTGCACTAAATAAACCACAAGAGTAACGGAGGGAGATTCCTCAAACAACAAAACATATAAATACAAACACAAAAAGAATAAAGAAAGAAAAACTAAAGAATATAGAAAACATCCCCTATTCTTAACGCTATATAGAGTTAATCGAATCGTCTCATAAACTAACTCGAATATCCTAAGTTATTGACACAAATTCATTTAGTGAGAAATCTAGGAAAAAAAAAAAACTACCATAGTTCATTGGCTATCTACAAAAATAGAGCAAATCACATGATATGAAATTGATGGTTCTTTAGCTAACAGAGTACCCTTATTCTATGATCCACAAAAAATCTACATTACAATCAACCATCTAATAGACAAAAACTCAACATCCAATTCTAACCAATTTATTTCTACTTAACAAATCACTAAGATCATTAGCTTCTCCTATTTTAGAATCAACCTCTGTTTTTTTGTTGAATTTAGAATCACAACAAATCTACATTACAAGTAATTTGTTTATGGTAGTACTCAATACCAAGAATACCAAGAATATCAAGTAAATAAGTAAAAAAGAGTTACCTTTCTGGCGGATGGGAAATCGAAGGTGGCGACGAACGGTGAGAGAAGGAACCAACAGGCAAGATGGGGAACCAACAGATGATAGACTAACAGACGATTGGCGATGGACGGCGAGAGGGGAACGACTGCCAGAGGGAATGAACGGACGGCGAGGGCGATTCTTGTTAATGAAAAGATCAACCAATGGGCCATGAACGGATGACGATGAACAGCGAGAGGGGAACGAATGGTAGCAGATGGTGAGAGGGAGAACGACGACGTTGGTATATGTAAGCAATGACAACGAGAGGAAGAAGAAGAAGAAGAAGAATCAGTGAGAGAGGGAAGAAGAAAAATCGAGGAAGAAGAGGGATTTTTTAATCGAAGGTTACTTATGAACCGTTGGCCGAACTTACCAAGCCCGATGATTTTCTAACACGACCATCGAAAAAAATTTATCGATTCCCAAAAGGAAACTTAGAATCCCCGATGGTTGACTAAATACCATCGAAAATCTAATAATAACTGACGGTCACTCAAAACCGTCGGGTGAACGAGGCAGTCCCAACAGTTTTTTGACACAATCGTCGGTGGAATCTTCCCAAATTACCAAAAAAATATTTTTATATTTCCTAGAACTCTCGACAGTTGACTAAACACTGTCGAGAGTTCAACGTTTGGCCGACCATTAGAGGAAACTATCGGGAATTCTTAAACGTATCCCAATAGTTCTTGTCTCACCGTCGGCCAATGATTCCCCAATTCCCATAAAAACTTTTTGATATTTATATTAGAGCTTAGAATCCCGACGGTTCCATGGAGTCGTCAGCCTTTATAATGAAAATCTGACGGTTTCGTGCTTACCGTCGGGCAAGCTTAACAAATCACAATAGATTCTGCACATCGTGCCCGAGGTCGAGTATTAACCATCGGGTTTAAACCAGAATGCCTGACAGTGTTTGCACACCATTGGGAGAGATTAAAACGTCCGACGATATGAAAGAACTGTCGGGCTAAAGTACAATAGGCCCAACGGTTTCTAGGGGGACCATCGAGCGAATTTAAAATCTCGACAGTCTGTTCGTGGACCATCAGGATTAAATTTTTATCCCGACCCCTTGTTTAGACCATCGAGAGAGGTCGAAACTACCGACGATTATTTGGTCGTCGGGATTAATGTCGTCAAGAATTACCAAAATTCTTGTTGTGACAACAACCATAAACAAAACAAAAAAGAAGCGTTAAAGAACAAAATCGAAATAGTTTTCAAAAAATTTATCCTTCAAGAATTTAAAATAGTAATTCATAAAATTCACATATAAAAATATCTAAAAATATATATAGATGAATGATGGCTCGTTAAATCTCTACAACTCAACCAAAACAAGTAAGCCCCTAAATCAAATCTCTCCAAAATTAAAAAACCCAACACCCAAATTAAACAAATAAACAAAAATCAAAGATAATGAAGTTAATCAAAATGTCTATGAATAGAGGAAACAAAATGAGGAAGAGAAAGAATAACAATTCCCACTAATCACCAATTCCCATTTAATTAAAAATTTACTTACTTTTATATGTCGACAAATGTAATTTCACCATCAAAGAAAAACAAAATCTCTCATTGATGACTCTGACTGTTCGCAACCGCCACAAACAAAACAAAGAGCCATTAAAAAACAAAATCGAAATAGTTTTTAAAAAAATTGTCATGCAAGACTTTAAAAAAGAAATTCATCGAAATACCTAAAAAAAATTGTAGAACGAATGATGCTCCTTAAATCTCTATAAATTCAAACAAATTAAATAAACCTCTAAATCAAACCTCTCCAAAACTAAAAAAATTTCAAAACCCAAAATTAAACAAACAAATAAAAATTAAACATGATAAAGTTAATCAAAATGCTTATATATACATGGAAACAAAATGAGGAAGAAAAAAAGTAACAACTCCACAACTAATCACCAATTCACAACGAACTAAAAATGAAGTTGAAATAAAATCTAGAATCATGAGCAAATCATTAACCTTTTGAGAAATCTAGATTCAATGGCTTTTAACGAAGAAATTGAACAAAACTAATTTTGTGAAACTTTTATGTTTTAAAAAGTTATTGTCGTATTATAAAAAATTGGTTATGCTTGAGAGGGCTTAAAATGGAGAGACATGAGATTTTAAAAAATAGTGATGTGAAAAGCAAAACGTGAGGCTTTAAAAACATTTTATGTGAAGAGAAAAAATAAAATAATGGAAAAAAAGGCAAAAAGGCAAAATAGGAAGTTAAAGATTCTCCCCATTTATCCCTTTTAATATATATTCACTTGTAAATTTTGAATATTTGATAAACTTATAGATTTTGGTATAAACTCACATCGTTGAATCTATTTAGGATTGGGAGAAACGTCCTCTATAAATAAGTTAAACCTCCAATTTCATGCTGTATTTGTTTATTTGTTTATTTTTTTTTTTTTTTTAATTTTGTTAACCAGTTTTTCATAGAAGTTTTGTTTTATTTCATTTAAGGTTTTTTTTAAAAAATATTATTCCAACATTTTTCTTTGTTTTTTTTTCTTATTCTTTTAACATTATGAATTTTTTTTCATCAAGGTATAGGCATTTGCCTACTGCATTTCTATTTCAAGTATATCTTATTTTTTAATATTCTTTTTCTTTTTTACTTATTCTGACTTTTTTAGTGGTTACATAGGATGTTTTATTTTAATATCGTGATTGAAAAACTAATTAGGAAAATGAGATTGTTTTTAAAGTATTTAGAGATTTGTAGTTGTTTTAAGATTTTGAGATAGGAAAAAAAGTTTAAAAAATTATGTCGAAGGTTGAACTCTCGACCTAAAAATAAATAAAGCACAAGTCGGGGGTCAACCCTCGACCTAATTAAAGCACATGTCGAGGGTTCAACCCTCGATGTCCTTCAGCTTTCTGTATGTCGAGTTTTCAATATTCGACAAGCTGCCGAATCGTCCCATCGTCAGGTACTTTTAATCTTCCCAATGCTAGTCTTTATTCCAACCTTTAATTCCCAACATTCTTCGTCAGCCCCTGCATGCATATTAATTCATGGGTCGAGTTTTCGAAACTCGACCTATAACCTTTTAAACCCCACCTTCAGCTTCTCAAATCATAATTTCCCTTTGCCTTCCATTGCTCTCTACCTTCGCTGCTCTGCCCATCGTCTTCTCATTCGAAAACTTCTCAAAAGTTTTTCTCTCTACCGGTTTCTCTTCTCTTTCGAAAACTTATAAAAAATCATTCTCCCTTTCTGGTTCTAAATATGCTTCTTCCCCCACATTCGTCCATCAAATTGTGAGGTTCGTATATTTACTATACAAAATTTCAATTTTTTTTAAAAATAATTGTAAATTTTGTTCCCATTCTCATATTATTATATTCTTTTTATAGTTTTTGTTGATGTTTGAGAAATAAAGAATAGAAAAGAGGTAACGTCCACTTAACAAAATTACTCATTTTTCTTTAAAAAATTAAAAATAAGTTATAGATCCATATTCTCATAATATTTTATTTTTTTCGTAGTTTTTGTTGTTGGATAACAAATAACAAAGAAAAGAGGGACCATTGTCACTTGGAGGGAAAAAAGTAAAAACGTTATTGAATTTATGAGTTTACTTTTTATTTATTACTAGTTTTTTTATATTTAGTAGATCTATCATGTTAATTTTTTAGTAGTTGTTGCATTCACTAATATTTATATATTGATGTTAGTAGTTTTTTCTCTATATATTTTATTAATCTTATTTATATTATGTTAGACCTACCATGTTAATATTTTTTTTTCTGTATTTTAAATAATATTAGATTTTGTTAGTATTAGTGTTATTCTTTTAGTATTAGTACATTTTAAAAAGTTTAGTAGTTGTTTTTGTTATTTAATACAAATTTTTTATTTAATATATATTTTTATAATATTCGATTTTTTTAGTATTTACGTTTGATGTTTAAATTTTTTTATTAGATTTTAATATTTTTAATATTTTGTTTATATTTTTGTTTGTATTTAAGTATAGTTTATTGTAATGTTTAAAAAGTTGATGTTTATAGTTTGATACAAAATTATTGTGATTTTTTTAATATATTTCTTATGATATTTGATTTTTTTAGTATTAACTTTGAAAAAATAGTTTAAAATAATTTTAAAAAGTTTAGTTTATTGTTATGTTTAAAAAGTTGATGTTTATAGTTTAATAACTTTAGTATTTTTAGTTTAATACAAATTTATTATGATTTTTTAATATAATTTCTTATAATATTTGATTTTTTAGTATTAAATTTGAAAATTAGTTTTAAAAAGTTTAGTTTATTGTTATGTTTAAAAAGTTGATGTTTATAGTTTAAAAACTTTAATATTAGTTTAATACAAAATTATTGTGATTTTTATAATATAATTTTTATGATATTTGATTTTTTTAATATTAACTTTGAAAAAATAGTTTTAAAACGTTTAATTTATTGTTATGTTTTAAAAGTTGATGTTTATAGTTTAAAAACTTTAGTATTTTTAGTTTAATACAAAATTATTGTGATTTTTTAAATTATTTCTTATGATATTTGATTTTTTAGTATTAACGTTAAAAAATAGTTTTAAAAAGTTTAGTTTATTGTTATGTTTAAAAAGTTAGTGTTTATAGTTTAAAAACTTTAGTATTTTTTAGTTTAATACAAAATTATTATGATTTTTTTTATATATTTTTTTTATATTTGATTTTTTTAGTATTAACTTTGAAAACATAGTTTTAAAAAGTTTACCTTATTGTTATGTTTAAAAGTTGATGTTTATAGTTTTAAAAAGTTTACCTTATTGTTATGTTTAAAAGTTGATGTTTATAGTTTAAAAAAGTTTACCTTATTGTGATTTTTTAAATATATTTCTTATGATATTTGATTTTTTTTTTATTGTTTTATTGTTTTTGTTTAAGTTTGATAATTAGTAAAACAATTAGTAATATATTGTTTTGTCTTTTTTTTTTTTTTTTTTTTTAGAAAATGACGGACAAGTGTTTGGGATTTATGTTGTTTACAAATGGTGATATGATTGATGGTATTAATGAAGTTGATTATGACCAATCACCATGTGGGGGTTTTAGCATAAATGTGAACAGTAGAATTGTATTTGAACAATTCATTGAAATTGTTGGGATGTCACTTAGTATACATATGAGAACAAATCAGTTAAAAATAATATATAGACATCCTAATCTAGAACCCATCAGGATCAGTAAGGTTTATGTCATTCCCTATTCCGAACAAACAAGCTATGAACCTGATGTTCTCAATCGCGATGCCACTCCCGAATTTAGTGCATTTGTATGTAAATGTAAGTAGGATAAGGTTGGATATAAACTTGAATGTACCCTTTAGTCGGTTTGAAGATCCAAATCAATGTATTGATCTTGATTTGGAATCAGTTACATTGTCATGTGATGATGAAGATATAACGGCTAACAATCAGTACAAAGATTTCAGAACAGAAACAGACGATGAATGTGAAGAGTTGAATTTTGATGGTCGTGAACATGAGTTACTTTCAGATACATTCAACGATTTGGATATAAATGTAATAGATAGCATTCGAGAACGCGACCCAATTGTAGCCCATGTGAATGTTGTCAATACCCAATTTATATAAGGGGATGATTTGTCAAGACAAAGAAATGCTACAACACACGGTCAAATGTTTTGCTATTAAATGTGATGCACCATATGAGGTTGTGGAATCGACATCGACGATTTGGAATTCAGTGTAAGAAGTGGGAAGAAGGTTGCAAATGGAGACTTCATGCAATAAAGTAAAAATCCCATGGCTTGTTCGAGATCACTAAGCATGTTGAGCAACATACATGTTTTTATTCAAAACTGAGTCTAAATCATGTGTTGTTGGATTCATCAATGATTGCACTAGAGTTTTGTGATGCCGTAAGAGAAAAAACATCTATTAGCGTGGCACAATTGCAGTTTGACATAAAATCAAAATTTGGATATCATGTTCCTTACCATAGGGTGTGGAAGGGCAAAAGAAAAGCGTTGGTTAAAGTGTTCGGTGACTGGGATGAGTCATATAAATTGTTACCCAGGTGGCTGTATATAGTTAAGCAAACCAATCCCAGAATACGTATAGAGTGGAGAGTGAAAGAAACGTTTATGAAGGCCATGTTATCCTTACTTTTGTATTTTGGGCATTTGGTCATTGTATAGAAGCTTTTAATAAATGTCGGTTGATAATTCAGATAGATGGTATCACCATCGTTTTGCTTTCGACATATCATCAACAACTTCAATAAAACATACAAAATTAATACAATAAAAAATTATGTTTATTGTGTCGGGTGTCAAAATTTCAAATTCGAAAATTTAACAAAGCTATTGAAGGCATCAAAGGAATAAATCGAAGCCGTCTGAGTTTTTTTGACGACATTGATATAGAGCAATGGACTCAAGCACATGATGGAGGGTTCAGATATGGATGGATGACGACAAATCTATTAGAGTGCATAAATGACGTCCTCAAAGAAGCTCGAATGTTGTCAATAAATGCTCTTGCTTAAATAACATTCTTCAAGTGCGTAAATTATTTCATAAAAAGAAGAGAAGAAATAAGAGTTGTTTTGGAGCATTAAGATAAATATACCCGGTAATATTATTTTTCTTTTTATAATATTAACAATTTGTTTCAAGCATATTTATAATACAAGGTGGAGTAAAAATTCAGGTATGCACACGGAAAAAATTAATATATTGGCTGCAAGATCTAATATACATGAAGTACAGTCATATGCATGATATGAAGGTGTGTTTCATGTGAAGACCAGACGTCACAGCCTCAATATTTAAGGAAGAACTGTTCAAATATTAAGGTTAAATGAGTTCGAGCGGTATTGTTCATGTAACAAGTGGCAAGCGTTTGGCATTCCATGCTCGCATTTTATGGCAGTTTGCTCATATTTTAACATGAACTACGAAGATTTTATTGAGAACTACTATAAATTGTCAACATATGTTGGATGTTACTCTCCTCAATTTCAACCTGTACTGCATGAAGATTACTAGATCACACACCCTAATATGCTCGTCTTACATGCTGACCCATCGTTGTTGAGAAAACCTGGTAGACCATAGAATTCACGTTATCATAACGAGATGGATTGGTTAAAACCAAGCACTCGACTACGATGTGGGTTTTGTAATCAGTTAGGTCATAATCGAAGGAAATGTCCTTCATTATTAAGACAGGCTGCAGATAGTTAGAGATTTTTATATTAATACTTTTTATCTTGTAAAACTATTTCAATGGTGCACATGATACTTTTATTGTATATTTAATTTTTTATTATAATTTATAAAGTTGTACATTATTCTTTTAATTAAGTTGTACATTATTTAATTGAAAAATAAATATTTTTTTCTTTTAGATCATGACTTTAAATCCAGGACCTATTGATCCCAGTATTTTGTATGAAATATCCATTCATCGATCAACCGTTGTATGGCAAGATCATAACACTGGCAAAATATCTTGCAGACGTCGAGAGGCAGTTGTTCAACGCACTATCTCACTCCACCCTCGAATACTACTGCTACTTCGTACATCTGGATTTTATGGAGTTGCCAGATTGAGATTCATTAAGTTAGATTGGCATCTCATCACAATATTGGTTGAGAGATGGAGGCCTGAGATGTATACATTTCATATGTCCATTGGAGAGTGCACTATCACTCTATAGGACATAGAAATGTTGTTCGGGTTACCTATTGTCGGTGAGCCAGTCTCCGGAGTGATGTATGATGATTGGTTACAAAACTATCAATTGTACCTCGGTTTAACCCCACCTGTCGATAAAATTAAAGAATCGAGGTTAAGTTTGATATGGTTAGGGACACAATTCCGTGAACTCATCGATGATGCAGACAAGGAAACTGTTCTGAGATATGCGTGAGCATATATACTGCAAATGATGGGTGGAAGTCTGTTTTTCGACAAATCAAGTCATTTTGTTCACTTGATGTTCCTACCACAGTTAGCTAACATCTATGATGCGGGACCATATTCTTGGGGTGGAGCATGTTTGGCATGGTTGTATAGACAACTGTACAAAGCAGCTGGGCCTCTGATACTTTGCAACTATGGGTTTGAGAGAAATTTTCAACAATGGCTCCACAGCTACAACATGTAAATGATGCTCAGTTAGTTGGACGAGCTTACTGTTCTCGGTATGTTATTTTAATTCAATTTAATTTTTATATGACTGATCTAGTTAATTTAGAATCTAAATTATCAATTTAAAAATTTAGGTGGAAAGACAAATTTGGTGTGACTAGGACAGCCACACATGTAGTCAACCATTATAGATACATGTTTGATCTAGTTCAACCTTTAATACTAAACCAAATTGATTATTTTATACATATTTTTATTATATTTGTCTTTAATGCTTTTCAATATAATATTTTGTTTTTTAGATTATTTGGGAGCCTTATAAACTTGTTATGCACTTTGCCCAATTTCTATACAAATGGTCAAAACATATGACGGACGATAAGTCCTCTCATATGTTTTCACATTGGTGAGTGGCATCTTCCTGACAGGGTGATGAGACAATTCGGTTTTCAGCAGGATATCCCATCACCTTGTAATACTGAACCCCTACTGCATGACATTGACTTAAGAACTGGAGATTGGTCTGAAAAAGTTGCACATTTGGTAGTGTGATGACACTATCGTGCATGGTTTATTGCAGTGGGGGTTTCTATTGAGCAGTTTGACAGGGATGTCATTCAAAACTACATCAACTGGTATAATAATATCACAAGGCGCTACATTACTCATTCGGGATCAGCTGTGGGTCATCTGGTAATAAATGGATATTATCTAATTATTTTTAGTTTTAATTTATTTTAAATATTATCTAATTGTTTTATAATTCATAGAGATCAAACAAATAGTAGACTTTGTGATGTTGCGAATGATCCGAACCAGGTTCTTGCTATATGTAGTGACAACCAGAGCAATATGGAGGAGATATATTATATGTACAATATACTTATTGTTCCTCCGCCAGCTCCTAGAAGTAGAGGACCTGTTTGAGAAGAAGAAAGATGAGTTCAATGAGGTTGCTCACAATGTGGAAGAATTGTCCCTATGATGCAGACACAGAGCCAAATTGATTATGTTAGTTCAATGATGATTATGTCAGCATTTGGTTCAAGATATTATGATTCAAAGGTTGGTCCATTGTCTTCATACGTGCATGGACATGGTCGTGGTCATGGAGAACATAATGAATATTTATATTATGAAGTGCATTCAAGAGGAACCAGAGCAACCTCAAGTTCGAAGTTGACGACGACAACCAGCTCGAAAACGACGATATCCGCCTTGTGGGATATATTGATTTTTTTTAATTATTTTTATATAAATGAGATAATAGTTGTATTAATATGAATATTTTAATTTACACTTTATTATTTTTAAATTATGGAAGAAAACGTGAATGAGATATTATTTTATATGATATTTCTGAGAATTAAGTTAGGAAGATGGTGATAAAAAATAATAACAAAGTGAGTGAGGTGGAATATAATAAATAATAAAATAAAAAGAAGGTGGAATATTAAAATAATAAAATAAAAACTAAAAAAAGGATGGAAGTCGAGTCTTCAAAATTCGACTTAGGCTTGTCGAATTTTGAAGACTCAATCTCCTTTGTCAAGTTTACAAAACTCGACACGAGTCTTCAAAATTCGACACACTAAATTAAAAAAAAGTACAATATTTTTTTAAATTGTTTTGAAACAAAAATATTTTTATAAATAGTTTCAAAAACCACAACATTATTCTAATTTTTCCGATTACATATCCCACCTCTATTTTTTAAAAAATTTCTTTAAAGTATGTTATTCTTTTTTGTTAAGCATTGCCTATGGTTTTTCTTTTTCAATTATCTCTTATTTTTCTAACATTTTTTCCATTATTTACTTATTCCTATTTTTTTAATCTAAAAGTGATTACATTTTTAAAAATTTTCTTTATATGTTATCTTTTTCAATTTTTCTTCTTTTTTCCCTTTTTTCTTCTTCATCTTATATTTTTTTCCATTTTTTATTGTATTTTAATTATTAGAGTTTGTGTAGGAATAATACTTTTAATTATTAGGTTTTATATTTAAGAAATTGCATTTTCCCCACATTTGGGATTTTTCTTCCTAGCATCACCAATGTTGATATTAAATGTTAAAAGATTTCTTATAGAAAGAAAATTAAAAAATAAAGGTTGTGGTTCTCCCAATATGATAAATATATGTATTAAACTTGAAAAATATCATACCCTTTCCCAGATTACCCTTTTAATTCGAGAATGGATGTGAAGACAACGATTGCCAACCCTTTCATGATAACTACTGCCCACAACTCCTGAACACATGTATTACTGACACCTATTCAACTGGGCTAACGATTGATAATATGTTACTCAACACATGATTTACTGTTACTAAAAAATATCAACATATATACAACAGTTCAGAGACCAAATTTATATATATCACAAACTTTCCTCAAATTCCCTTCCCTTGACATGAACATAAACTGAAAGACAAAAATATAACGAGCCACCTAAACTTTCAATCGCTGTATAATCTAGGATGTGACTGACTGGTAGAGCAGCTAAGTCTCAGGACGTGAACCACCACCTAGGGAGGAAAATATTTTAAAATTATGAGCTGGGAAGCCCAGTGAGTGACTATCTTAAATAAAACCATACTTTAAATCATAAATAATATAGGCTGGAAATATTCCTAAAACCATAATCAGGGTTTTGAAAATGAAACTTAAATCATAAGATACATTTTGTGAAACCCTGAAATAAACTCATTAACATCATTATGAAAACTCCACTACTCCACTGTCTGATCTTTGAGAGAGCCTTTTTGCTCAATACCTAATAGCCTTAGTTGAGAGAGAGCCCTTTTGCTCGATCTCATCAATGTCGATAACATAAACATAAACATACGTGCACGCAGAGCTGAAGTGGACCTTGACCATTTTGTCATATCTTCAGTGTCAAAGATCCCTAACATCACTAGAATCTAGGTACCTTATCATACCTTCGGTACCAACATTGGAGTAGGGTTTGTACAAGGAACAGACATATAAACGCATAAAACATATACAAAGTATACATTTAAAATGATTAAACTTCATGATTTCATAGTAACACATGGTGCCTTGTAAAACATGGAGTATGCTTATAAAATTTCCTTAGAAAGATTCCATCATGTAATACAACATAGCATAGGCTCACTGTAAAATGCATACTAAATTCATAAATAACTTAAACATTTGAAAACATTGATTATGCGTTCAACATTCTTTTTTTAGGCATGCGTTGGAAAAATCATGATATATAACATATGAAATGCTTATGTGTTGAGATTTGTTTATGAAAATCACGTTGGAAAAATATCTATTAAAATTTGTCACTCATAGTCTTGTTCTACTTCCCGCCCTCGGTTGATAGGCTTCTCCTATAGGTGTTTGTCCTGTAACATTAAGGAATACTTGGGTTAATGCCACTAACTCCCTTTTCAGCTTAACTTAAATAATAAAGCTTAACATTAAACTTAAGGTAACCATCGCACTCGTCATCGCATTGTACCTCTTAACGCATCCCATACTTAGCCAAATTTATCTTGCATTTGGCTTATGGGTGTCATGCGGCCACAAGTGTTTGCTTATGCCTTACAACATGCTTATTGTGCTAATGTGTTACACTTTTGCTCATGCGTCTCTTTTCGACTTCATCCAAACCTCTCCTTTGAGACCGTGCGTTCACCCTTTGCACACATCATATGCTTGTACACTAGTATGCTCACCAACGCCCCAATTGAAGCTTCCAACTGCCTACTTATTCTTCATAAACAGCTATCTGCTTATTTAACCACCAATTTCCAAACTTCAACTTTCTCGCATGAATTAACTTAAATTCCAAACATTAATTCAAGAAATTTCCTTCTAAAAATTTAGTCATAATTATCTTAACTTCCTTGCCTCAAATTTTGAGCTCTTGATTCCTCCTAACAAGCCCTAATTTCATATGTCTTCTCACTTTGCTTGATCA
This sequence comes from Benincasa hispida, assembly GCF_009727055.1. NCBI lineage: Eukaryota > Viridiplantae > Streptophyta > Magnoliopsida > Cucurbitales > Cucurbitaceae > Benincasa > Benincasa hispida. Next base: position 8,546,251 of record NC_052358.1, read on the forward strand.
AGTCTACAAGCTCTTGAACCCTAGAAAATTCTTCAAGTTCCATTCCAAAATCAGAGGATTTCCTCTTGATACCTTCAACCTTCTTCAACCTCAATGAAGTTTCTATGTTAGCTAAACTCTTCTCCCTTAGCATGATTTGATTAACCAAACCAAGCTTTTCTTTCAACCTTCCTTATATACATGGGAGAGCATGGTTATCATGTATGCTTAACATGACAGCTAACCCACTAAACATGTTTAAAACATCTAAACACAATAGATGCCCACTAAGTTCGGTGATTAAGCTTAAATCTTCTGTCTTCTCACCAACGCCTAGGTTATTAAACCATCACATTGGCTAAATTTGTAACACATTCTTTTTCTCGGCCAACGCAACTCATCCTTTCGTCATGCCTTCACAGCTTAAACTAACGTTTGTTGTTTATCAAAACTTCTAAGCTTCCACTGCACCCTTCGACGTCCTCTTAAGCTTATATACACGTCCTTGTCTACCGCATATGCTCTAACCGCTTGGCCATCGCCTCACAAGCACGATACCGAGGCTTGGCCCTTAGTCAACATGCACCTTATGTCCCACGACCCATCTAGCCATTGACTTAATGTCCACCCTGCCACATCCTCTATGCGTTTCTTGTTGGAAATATCCTAAACTCGTAGTTTGTAAATATTATTAACATATTCTATTTATCAATAAAAGTATTATTAAGTATTTTGTTCAATAAATTGTTATTATTATTACATCCTTTTATAAAAATCCAATAAACAAATCCATGGCTACAATATGAATACTTTAACTTTATGTGGCGATGTAAAAGAGGATCAAGTTTTAGTATATAGTCAAAATAGTCAATAAGTATATGGATGTGATTGGGTACCTCATCCTAGTGACATTATTGGATGCGGCCCATTTTGTATACTGATACAAATGATGTGATTCCAAAACCATTCATGTGGAGACATGTGAGTGGAGGCATCCTATGCAATGAATTTGCATAAGACCGGACCTCGAAATAGTCACTTTTCTTTAGAACAACCGTTTACTGCTAAAATTGACTATTTCAAATTCAATGACCAAGGGTAATTCGATCTTAATCTTGAACTAACTATGAACTCCTGTTTATTCGGGATTATCCTTTGATCTACATAGATGAGAGTAGTCTAATAGCACTGCTCAATAAGCCTCCCATTTTGGGGATAAGATCGGATAAATAGTTGAGGACGTAGTTCTGCAAGATGGAATTCGCTCCTACCCGATTTAGGGTTAGCAGATATGTTGTACTATTAAACGCTGATTCTTGGTCTTGAACAACAGGCCCCGCCCTCTCACGGTTGAGAGGGTCATGGTTTATAAATTGGACTATAAATCAATTGTTCAATGGATGATCAGTGGGAGCTTAAAGAGCATGATGTATTTATAGGGGTAAAACGATAATTTTCATCTAGCTTTAAATACAAACTACCTATGAAGGATCAACTTAGTAATTATGGTTATAGTGGACAGAAATATATCTACAGTGAGGAGAGTGCAACTATCGAGTATAGTGGTATGTCTCAATAGTTAATGGATATTGATTAATTTGATCAAAAGAGTTTAGCCAATTAATCTCAAATAGATGGAGCTTATGATATGTAGGTCCATAAGGTCCCTCTACTAGCTCATAAATTAAATCTTGGATTAGTGAATTGAGCGGATTTGAAATGTTCAAATCGAAATTGGATTTTAAAATTTGACGTGTTCAAATTCGATTTAAGGTTTGGTTAATTATATTCGATATAATTTACGAAATTGGAGAGTCGATTAATTTTTAAGTGTGATTTAAATAATTGCATAACTTAAAATTCATTGTAGTGAGATTGGTGTTTAATAAATTTAATATTTGATATTAAATTAATAAAATTAATTAAATAGTTTAATTAATTAATATTTATTAATTTTATTTAAAAATTAATTAATTGAGTTAATTTTTATGAAATTAATAAAGTGTAAATTTATTTATTAATAATAAAAATTAGTTTTGAAATAATTTTTTAAAAGGAATTTGAAAAATAAGAAGAAATTTTAAAAATTGGAAAAACCCACTTTGGGTAGCACCTCAGTCACTAATCCACTCCAATTCCACTCACTAACTATATTTTGTACTTTATTTGTATTTTACATCCGGCTCCCTAAGCTTTAGGACAAGTAGAAGGTTGTTGGGATTGGTGGCCTAAAGCTCTATTGTATTCTCATAGTTTGTAAATATTGTATAAACAAATTGTTATTATAAAATAATTGTTATTTTATGAGTATACATTCAATCCAATAAACTAAGATCCTAGGTTATTTTATCTAATTTACATAAGTATGTAAAGACATATAGGTGGATCTTGTTTAAATAATAACCTAAACGGTTTGTAGTAGATGGATAAGGCTGGGTACCTTATCCTTGTGACACTACGAATACGACCCGTTTTGTAGATGTTGTTACAAGTATTGTAAAGTGCTATAAATGATATAATCCTGATCATTCATGTGGAGACGTGTGAGTGGGGGTATCCTATACAAAGAGTTTGTATAAGACCATAACACAAAATGGTTAGTCTTATTATATAAACTGTTAATAAAAGAGACTTACATTTCACCAGGAAGACCATAGATGACATGACATGAATCCTGAGTGAGTTGTGAACTCCTACTCATGAAGGCGGTCCTTTGATTTGTATGGGTGAGAGTGCCCAAATTGCCAACTCAATATGTCTACCATTTTGAGGATTCGTCTGATTGGGGAGCTGGAAACACAACTACACAAGATGGAAATCACTTCTTCCCTAATGTCAGGGTAAGTACATAAATTGCTCTATTAAAGGTTGATTCTGGAGCTTGAAAAATGTGTCCACACCCTCTCTTGGCCCGAGAGGGTCTTGGTCATAGTTGAACTATGACTTATTGTTCATTAGAGCAATCAATGGTACATAAGGAGTTAGATATAACTACAGGGACAAAACGGTAATTTTGGCCAAGCTGTACTTACGAATTATTTGGGAAGGGTCATCGCACTATTGACTGGTTATATCCAATGGACACATAAATATATCTATAGTGCTAAGAGTGCAACTGTCGGTCTTTAATAGAATGACCGACAGTTAGTGGAAGTTGGGTAAGTTAATTAAAGAGTTTAATTAATTATCCAAGTACTATTGGAGCTTCAATCTACAGGTCTATAAGGTCCCCTCTGTAGCTCAACAAGAATTTAATTGAGAATTAATTTTGGATTAATTTGAATTGTTCAAATTAATTGAGAGGATTAATTATATATGATATAATTAATTAAATTAATTATACATGTGATATAATTAATATAATGTATTTGATACATTATAATATAAAATATTTTTAGAGGAATTTGAATATTATTCAAATATTAATTATATGAGATTCATATAATTGAATTTAGTATATATATGATTTATATTAAATGTCATACATTGTTGAGAGAAAATGGAACTATAGGTTATATTGTATTTGATACAATACAAACTATAGGTTGTGTTATATTTAATTTAACATATAGTGTGTATTTATTTATATATATGTGTGTGTGTGTGCGCTCTTTAATTAAATTGAAATAAATTTATTTTATTTAATTAACCTCCCCCCCTTAATTTCTCTCAGAAAAACGTGTAAGGGGGTGGAAGTTCAAGGGGGTTGAATGATTCTCCATCTTCTTCCTCTGAATTACAGAGAATAGTTCTCTGTGAGAAAAAGAGAAAAGATCTTCCCTCTCATCCTCTCTTCCCTCCTCTAAAAAGTGCTGAGCCCCCACTCTTTCATTATTCTCAATCCCAAGAGAATACATAGGGTTCTCAAGTGGTGGTGTCTTGGTTTGAAGATGATCATGATCTGGATCGAAGGAATAACGCGAAAAATTATTTGGCTTCAAAGCTAAGGAATTCTTCTTCCCTAATTCTCTTTGTAAAAAGCATCCTGTAATTTTTAAGTTTTAATGCATAATCTTCTCTGTTTTGATTTTGTAATTTTATCAATTCTGTGAAATTAAAAATGGGAACGATTCCTGCTTCCACTGCGAAACCTTCGATGGTTTCCCTTCAGTATGTGCGTATAGGATGCCATGTAGATTTAAAATCCCACCATAGGAAGCATGTTGCATGCATTCAAAGTATGTTATAAAGAGTTATGATATATCATATGCATGTGTTGGGTTTCAAGTGTTTAATATAAGGTGTTATATTAAATCCCAAAATGCTTGATGTATGTTATGGATGCATAGCATGTCTATAGTTTTATAAGTTGTTATAAAATTGAGCTAGACATTTAAAATCCATAACAAAGATAAGTTGCATGCTCATGTAGATTAACAAATAACCACTTGTTGTAATAGTTAAAATGGGTTTTTGTCTTGTAAAATTCTGGTTACAAACTCAATCGGTATATAATCCTGTCTAAGGCTGGAAGTTTTTAAGTTGACGGTTTACGGAACACCTCCTGCCTGGGGATTATAGCCGAATAATTGAGCATTGTTAACCCAATTTTATGAGCATGCGTGAGCGATATGAGGTAATAAAATAGTTTTATCACTTAAACATCGTAGGTAAAAATCTAAATATAATCGTTATACTTAGACAAACCACCGAGACTTAGGATTGTTTTTTAGTCGGAATATACCTAAGTAAAAGAATATACCCAAATAATTAGAACACTTTAGTGGGAGATTAATAATATATATGATATATTATATTTAGCTCTCGCGTCTTTAAGGGTTCACATCGTAAGATCCATGTTCGACTTCGTGTCGCTTTTACTGCGACTGCTCCATTCAAAAAGTGTTTGCATGGATCAATAACAAGGTGAATAGGAGAAGTATTTCATAGTAAGTGGGTGCAAGAAATGTGTCAGCATATCCGACGGTCTCTTCCATTAGTTTGAACCGTGTGATTCTTATGTTGCGCCTGCTATCGTTTTTAGGCGGCATTAGCTAGTTAGTTTTTTTTTTTTTTTTTTTTTTTTTTTTTTTTTTTTTGGCTATCCTCTCAGAAGGTTGTAACATAGAAATCGGAACAACTCACGCTTCAGAAATGAATAGGGTTTCTTAGTTCCATTTTGAACATTGTCTTCTAATTCGGGGGCATGTCCATACCGTTCTATGAAATTTGGAAATGGAGGGTCACACTTACAAGAGTTATTAAGAGTTAGTAAGTTCTTGACTGAAAATGGAAACTAAATAACTAATAAAATAAAGAGTTATTCTAGAGTTAGTATTTAGTCAAGAATGTCTTGCTTTAATGAAGGAATATTTGACTATCACTCGGTAGCATTTATTCTGACTCACTTAAGTATCGTTGCAAATAAAGAAAGAAATCTAGGCACTTTATTACTTTTGCTAAAATTGAATTTAAATGCATTTTTCTGATAAATTTTTTTTATGTTACAACATGCCAAACTCGATAATTCAACTCCTAGCTTCCGATAAGTTCAATAGTGAGGGTTATTCAAATTGGAAATCAAACATAAATACGATACTAGTTGTTGATGACCTGAGATTCGTTTTAATGGAGGAATGTCCTCCTCTTCTCAGTTCAAATGCTAACGAAGTGTTCAGGATGCCTATGATAGGTGAGTCAGGGCTAATGAAAAGGCAAGAGCCTATTTTTTTAACAAGCATATTTGATGTGCTTACTAAAAAGCATGAAACCATGGTCACTGTTAGAGAGATCATAGTCGTTACATGGGATGTTTGGACAGTCATCCTCATCAGTACGACATGATGCTATAAAATATGTCTATAATTCCCACATGAAGGAAGTGACCTCTATTAGAGAACACGTCCTGGACATGATAGTCCACTTTAATGTTACAGAAACGAATAGCGTTGTCATATATGAGAAAAGTCAAATTAGTATGATCATGGAATCTCTTCCGAAGAGCTTCTTAACATTTCGCACTAACACTGTAATGAATAAGATTGATTACAATTTAACAACTCTCTTAAATGAACTCCAGACCTATCAACATTTAATGAAAAATAAAGAAGAGGAAGTAAATGTTGTTACCCAAAAGAAATTTCTGAAAGGATCTATATAAAGTACAAAACCTTCAGAAAAGAAGTCTGGTCCTTCAAAGGATAAAAATATCCAAATGGAAAAGAAGGGAAAAGGGAAGAAGAATACTCATGCTAAAAAGAGCAAGACAAAAGTTGCAAAAGAAAATGTTTTCCATTGTAACGAAGATGGGCAATGGAAACGTAATTGCCCAAGATATCTTGTAGAAAGAAAACTAAGAAGGCAAACTAAGGTAAATCTGATTTACTTGTAATAGAAATATGTTTAGTGGAAAGTTCTCATTTGACCTGGATACTAGATTCAGACGCCGCTAATTATATTTTCACTTTCATTCAGAAAACTAGTACCTAGTGGCAGCTGACAGAAAATGAGATGATTTTCAAGGTGGGAACATATGAAATCATTTCGACTAAAGTAGTGGGAGATATCAAGTTATTTTTTTGGAGAATCTTACATTTTGTTAGAAAATGTGTATTATGTACCTAGGATGAAAAGGAACTGAATCTCTGTCTCCTCTTTATTAGAACATATTTACAAAGTTACTTTTGATATAAATGAAGTGTTCATTAGTTCAAAAGGTTTTCAGATATGTTCTGCTAAACTTGAAAATAATTTGTATGTGTTAAAACCAACTGAGACAAATCTATTTTAAATATAGAGATGTTTAAAACAGTCAAAACTCAAAATAAGAAACGAAAGATTTCTCTTAATGCCTATCTTTGGCACTTAAGACTTGGACACATAAATCTCAACAGTATTGAGAGAATAGTAAAGAATGGACATCTAAATCAGTTAGAAGACAAATCTTTACCTCTATCTGAATCATGTGCTAAGAGAAAAATGACTAAAAGATCTTTTTAGAAAAAAATTTTAGAGCCAAAGAACCTCTAGAACTTATACATTCAGATCTTTGTGGTCTAATGAATGTTAAAGCTCAAGGAGGATCTAAGTATTTCATCAGTTTTAGATGATTACTCTAGATATGACTATGTTTATTTAATGCCTCATAAGTCTGAAACTCTTGAAAAGTTCGAAAAGTATAGGACAGAAGTTGAAAACTTATTAGGTAAAAAGATTAAAACCCTTCGATTAGATCGAGATGGCAAGTATATGGATTTAAAAATCCAGAACTATTTAGTAGAACATGGAATTCAATCCCAACACACTGCATTTGATACACTACAACAAAATGGTGTAGCAGGAGAAATCGAACCCTGTTAGATATGATTCATTCAATAATGAGTAATGCTAAGTTACCTCAGTCCTTTTGGGGGTATGTAGTGCAGGCTGCTGTATATATTTTGAACATGGTTCCCTAATTTTTTTTTTTTTTTTTTTCAGAAACACCATACGAATTGTAGAGAAAACGTAAAGGTAGTTTGCGTTACTTCAAAATTTGGGGATGCTCGACACATGTGTTGGTGCAAAACCCTAAAAAATTAGAACGACGTTAAAAAATATGTCTATCTATAGGATACACCAAAGAAACAAAAGGTGGTCTATTTTATGATCCTCAAGAAGACAAAGTACTTGTATTGAAAAATGCTACATTCTTAGAGGAAGACTACATAAGAAATCATCAACCTCGTAGTAAATTAATATTAAATGAGATGTCTAGAGAATCTACATATAAATCAACAAAAGTTGTTGATCAAGCTAGTCCTTCAACAAAAGTTGTTAGCCTATCACATTCTTCTCACGAATTGAGAACGTCTCGACGTAGTGGGAGGGTTGTTTAACAGCTTGACCGATACATGGGTTTAACAGAAACTCAGATCGTCAAACCTGATGATGGCTTAGAGGATCCATTGATTTTTAAATAGGCAATGAAAATGTAGATAAAGACTAATGGATAAAGGCCATGGACCTTGAAATGGAATCTATGTACTTCAATTTGGTCTGGGAACTTGTAGATAAACTAGATGGGGTAAAACCTATTGATTGAAAGTGGATTTACAAGAGAAAACGAGAGCAAACTGGTAAGGTGCAAACCTACAAAGCAAACTCGTGGAAAAAGGTTTTACCCAAAGAGAGGGGGTAGACTATGAAAAAAATCTTCTCTCCTGTTGCCATGATTAAATCTATTATAATACTTTTATCCATTGCTGCTTTTTATGATTATAAAATATGAAAAATGGATGTCAAGACAACCTTTTTGAATGGTCATCTTGATGAAAGTATTTATATGTTTCAACTAGAAGAGTTCATTGAATAGGGTCAAGAGTAAAAAGTTTGTAAGCTTAATAAATCCATTTATGGGTTAAAACAAGCATCTCAGTCCAAGAATATAAGATTTGACACTATGATCAAATATTATGGCTTTGAATAGAATATTGATTAACCTTGTGTTTACAAGAAAATAGTCAACAAGACTGTAGCTTTTCTGGTACTTTATGTTGATGATATCCAACTCATTAGGAATGAAGTAAGATTCTTTGATGACGTAAAAAGATGGCTAACATTGCAATTTCAAAAGAAAGATTTGGGAGATGCACAATATGTTCTTGGGATCCAAATAGTCCGGAATTGCAAGAATAGAATGCTAGCAAATATTATGGGTTAAAACAAGCATCTCAGTCCAAGAATATAAGATTTGACACTGCAATCAAATATTATGGCTATGAATAGAATATTGATTAACCTTGTGTTTAAAAGAAAGATTTATGGGTTAAAACAAACATCTCAGTCCAAGAATATAAGATTCGACACTGCAATCAAATATTATGGCTTTGAATAGAATATTGATTAACCTTGTGTTTACAAGAAAATAGTCAACAAGACTGTAGCTTTTCTAGTACTTTATGTTGATGATATCCTACTCATTAGGAATGAAGTAAGATTCCTTAATGACGTAAAAAGATGGCTAACATCACAATTTCAAAAGAAAGATTTGGGAGATGCACAATATGTTCTTGGGATCTAAATAGTCCGGAATTGCAAGAATAGAATGCCAACCCTATCTCATGCATCTTATATTGACAAAATCTTGTCAAGATATAGTATGCAAGATTCCAAAGAAGTTTGTTACCTTTTAGACATAGAATTCATTTGTCTAAGGAATAGTGTCCTAAATGATCAAGTTAGCATGCAATTAGCATAAGAAATCAGGATCATTATGCATTCTAATTCATCAATTTTAGTATTTTAGAAAGCATGTTCATAACAGAAAATAGGGTTTCAATAAATTACCTTTGAAGACCTTTTCCTATCCACGAATTCAGCTTAAATTTCCTCAGCATCTCCTTGTAGACAACCACTTGATCTTTCTTACTATTCTCTAGAACCTTAGATTGATTTGTAGGGATCAAAATGAGATGAATTGACAGGAATTTGAGAGGGAAAAGTCTGGTTTTCAGTTGGAGAGTGAAGAACACTTCTTCAATAATTTTTCTCTAAAAATTCAAAATGCATGGCTCTCAACTCAGCCTAAAAACCTCAGGTTTTGTTCTATATCTTCATACAATCAGATTGCACCTCACACAGACAGCTCATACTTGAATTGTGAGTGATATTTTTGGTGTTCATGCAAGTGGAAAAATCCAACTTTTAGTATATTTCTTCAAAATCCATTTTATCATTATTTTTTAAATTCTTTTTTAAAATTAATATCAAATTTCAGTTTTTAATTCTTTAATTAAAATTAAATTTCATTAATTAATTCAAAAATTAATTCTTTCAAATAAAATTAATAATTAATTAATTAATTTAGTTAACTTTATTAATTTAATATCACATATTAAATTAATTAAACACCAATTTCACAACCATGAATCCTCATTCATGTAATTAATATTTAAATCATATTTAAATATAATCTAATTCTCCAATCTCGTTTTATTCAATAATTAAACGTGTAATTATATCACATATAATTACTAATTTCCTTAATTTGAATTTGAACGTTTCAAATTAAACTCCCCACTCTATTCTAAGGTTTAATCCATTTGTGAGTTAGTAGAGGGACTTAATGGATCTATAGATCATGGGCTCCAACGATCCGAGATTAATTGGTTAAACTCTTTTAAACCGAATTAATCAACATTCGTTAATTACCAAGTCACTCTACTAAAGCCCAATAGTTGCACTCCCTTATTGTAGATATATTTTCGACCACTCAATATAACCATTAATCAGTAAGTCAACTCTTCACAGGTTGTTTGTAATAACGACTAGGTCAAATGTTGTTTTACTCCTGAGATTGCATCTCACTCCTTAAGTCTCACTCATTCTCTAATGAACAATTGGTTTGTGTTTCAATCCACAAATCAAGTCCTTTTCAGGCCAATGAGAGAGTGGGGCCCTTTGTTCAAGACCTGGAATAAATACTTAAGAGAACAACCTATCTACTATCCTTAAAAACGAGTAGGAGTGAATTCCATCTTGCATCCTATTGTAGGAAATCTAATGAGAGAACCTTGAGCGACAGTGGATCGATCAAATTCCATAATTTATTGAATATAAAGTTTATAGTAAACAAACAACAAGATATGCATTTACAACTAAATTATAGCATACTTAAAAAGAAAGGGGTTTCAAGAAACCTCACCTTTGAAGACCTTTTTCTTCACGTTTTCACCCAAAAGGATCATGAACTTCTTGAAGACCTTCTTTAAGATAAACCTCGAACCAAAATCGATCACTACCACAATGGATACCTTGCTATTCTCAGGGTGAGAATCTAGGAGTGGTGGGTTCTGACTATTTTGATTAAGAGGAAAAACTTAATGTGGAGGAGGAAGATTGAAAACTCTCAATAAACTCAAGACAAAGTATAGAACTCTTATGTATTTTTCTTTCTCACTTAATCGTTTAACCAATAGCAGCAACAAGAAGAAGAGAACCTTTTGCCTTTTAATCTCTTTGCCAAAAATTAACCACCATCCATTAATATGGATGGAGAGAAAAGATGGGGAAGGCTCCCGTCCTTATTATTAAACTAATAATAATAATATAAATATAAATATGATAACTAACTTATCATATTATATATATATATATATAAAATTATATCTTATATCAAATATAACATATAACCTATTTTTAATATTGTATCACATACAATATAAACTATAGTTTCTTTTCTCTATAATACGACATTTAATATAAATCATATTTATATTAAATTTAACAACTATGAATTGCATTCATAGAAAATATATTTGAAACTCATTCAAATATTTATTTCCTCCCATTAAGCTATAATGTATCAAATATATTATGACAATTATATCATATATAATTAAATCTCTCTATTAATTTGAACGATTCAAATTAATCCAAAAACTGATTAATTGAACTCTTTAATTACATTATTCATCATTCGTTAACTGTTGGGCATTCTACTAAAGACCGACAGCTGCACTCTTAGCACTATAGATATATTTCTATGTCTATTGGATATAACTAATCAACAGTACGATGACCCTTCACAAACTGCTCGTAAGTACAACTAGGCCGGCCAAATTATCGGTTTGCCCCTGTAGTTACAACTTCTTAAGTACCACTGATCCTTCTAATGAATAATAGATCATAGTTCAACTATGACAAAACCCCTCTCGGGCCAGGAAAGGGTGTGGCACCACATTGTTCAAGACTCGGAATCAACCTTTAAGGGAGTAATTTTCTACGTTACCCCTACTTCAGGGAAGGAGTGAATTTCATCTTGTGGAGCTATGTTCCTAGCTCTTCAATCAGACGAATCCCCAAAACGGTAGGATTAATGAGTCGGTGACCTGACCACTCTTACCCATACAAATCAAAGGACTGCCCTCATAGGCAGGAGTTCACAACTCTCTCAGGATTCAGGTCATGTTACATATGGTCGTCCTGGTGAAATGTAAGCCTCTATTATGAACGGCGTTATATAATGAGAGTAAACATTTTGTGGTCTAGTCTTATACAAACTCCTTTGTATAGAATATCCCCGCTCGTATGTCTATACATGAATGATCAGGATTAGATCATTTGTAGCACTTGCAATAATTGTAACACCTATAAAACGGGCCATACTTGTAGTGTCACCATGATAAGGTACCCAGACTTATCCATTTACTACAAACCTTTTAGGTTATGACTTAAAGATGATCCACCCGTATGTCTCCACATACATGTTTAAGTTACAAAGATAACCTTGGATGTTAATTTCTTGGTTTGTGGTTAATGCAACTAAAATATTATATATCTTATAGACAGAATAAAATATCAAATATTTATTAAATCCATAATGAGTTTGGTCAACAATGTTTGCAAAGTATAGAACCCTACGAGATTTAGGGCATCAACCCCAACAATCTCTTACTTGATCTAAAACTAGTGGGGTGTACAATATAAGCAAAATACAAAGTACACAAATAATAAACTAGGGCATAATACTTGCCCTAGTCTAGACATGGCCTGTCCTATAGACTCATACTCTACAGGTGACCCTCAAACACTGTAGCCGTGAGGATGATAACTGATATAAATACAAGTTGTTATAGCTCAAATAAGTAAAACAATGAGAGAATGCGATGGCAAAATAAGCAATATCATGTCCAAAAGTGCTAAATTGATAGGAATTGTGATCGCAAGCGCTCATCACATAAAAGCAGTTAATTTACTTATTTCGTGCAGGAAAAATGCGATGGCGCAAGGGAAATTACGATCCAAAGGAACAAGGCATCAACGCGCTTGAAGATTGCGATCGCAAGTCATGTGATCGTATGCGATCGTGAGAAGCTTCTTTAAAAGGTGGCTGCATAAAGACTGCGCATCAAGTTGATAGCATAATAAATAATGATAGGACGGAAAGCTAATAACGGTCGAATCCAAATTTAGTTGACAAGTCGTTAAAGCTACACTATAGTAAGTACACTCAAGTTTTGATGACCATACACTCAAGTTTCGATGACCATTAATCGGCGCATCAGAGCAGGAGAATTAATACCGCCCATCATTGCAACATTAGAAAGGAAAGCTGCTTCACCTTGAGCACTATAAATACCGAAGGCCACTAGTGTAAAAGGGGTTAACAAGTTAGAGAGTTAGTTAGTCTATTCACACACATACTCGTAGACATAATTAGAAGACGGAGACGAACAAGGAGACGAGGAAGCCGAGAGATCATTCCCAAATAGATCGAGAGACTGCCGGAAAGCGTTACAAATGGAAAGAGGGCCAAGACTTGCGAGAGCAAGAATATACATCTGGAACAAATTTGGAGTGAAAAAGAGCAGTGTAAAAGATCACGAGAAGCAAGACATCGCTTATTAGGCTTCTTGTCTCTCAAATCCATTTGATATTTTGTATTTAGTACTTTATTTATAGCAACTGGAAATCTCATTTCAATCTGTGTTCAATATCTCTATACTTCGCATGAGTAGCTAAATTTCTGAATGGGTTGAGAAGTACTTAGCTAGCATGACTTAAGATTTACATTTTAGGCGATCATCTTGTCTTATGTATGTGTCATTCACCCTTTAGAGATACTTGAGAGAGTAGTCTACATATAGAATCTAGACTTGAGAGAGTCAGATTAGAATCTAGACTTAAGAGAGTCAGATTAGAACTGCATAAGCAAGAAATAGAAACTTAGACATAAGTTCTATTGCTATTAACACATCGCATGGACCCTAGAAATAGGAATGATTGTATGTGGTCACCTTGTTTTATGTGTGCATTATTCATCATCGCATAGACAAGAATAGAGGTTTAGACATAAATCCTATCAAATTTTTCGTATACACATCGTATGCGCCCTAGAAATAGAGTTATGACATTCTGCATTGAGAGATGACGTGCTGTTATTTGTGTGTAGCATGATCGCATAACTTGTGCATAATCTTAGGAAATGCTAGCTAAATCCCTTCTCAACCCCTTTATCGCATACTCATTGTAACTCTACGCATTCATCAACTCTGCATTCAAACTCTTTCGCATAGGAAAAAAGCCTTAATCAAAGCATCATCCACTTTATTTGTTTTTACTACCGCAAGAAAATCAAAGTGACTATCGCATATTTACTCAGTAGTCCTTGTGTTCGACTCTAGACTTACCAGGAAACCTAATAAGGCTTATACTTGGGTCTTGTTAGAAAACTTGCATGATCACCGCAAACTCACACCATAATGCATCATAAATTGCATGCATCAAAGGGCCTTTGTAAACGAATTAACAACGTTGTGCTCCGAAGCTATCTATGTGACAATCACGTCGCCTCGATGCACAATCTCTCGAATGAGATGATATTTTCGCTCTATATGCTTGTCGCGCTTGTGACTCCTAGGCTCTCAAGAATTAGCTATAGCACCACTATTATCACAATAAAGTATGATGGGCTTTGACATGTCTAGAACAACTTCTAAATCAGTCAAGAATTTTCGGAGCCAAACGGCTTCCTTAGCAGTTTCACAATCTGCTATATACTCAACCTCCATGGTGGAGTCAGCGATGCACCTTTGCTTGGTGCTTTGCCATACAACTGCCCCTTCGTTAAGAGTGAACACTGATCCTGATTTGGATTTACTAGAATCTTTATCAATCTGAAAATCAGAGTCCGTGTATCCTATAAGGATCAAATCCTTAGAACCATACACAAGTATGTAGTCCCTCGTTCTCCGTAAATACTTAAGGATGTTTTTAACGGTTGTCCAGTGATCTAATCCTAGATTACATTTATATCTGCTTACTATCCCTACTGCATAGCAGATGTCAGGTCTAGTACATAACATCACATACAACAAGCTGCCCATAGTAGATGCATTGGGGATTCGTCTCATCTTCTCAAGCTCTTGAGGTATCTTAGGATACTATTCCTTAGACAATGTAACTCCGTGCTGAAAGGAAATAAGGCCCTCTTGGAGTTTTGCATCGAATATTTGACAAGCATCTTGTCAATATACGATGATTAAGATAGTGTTATCATTTTGTTCTTTTGATCTCAAAAGATCTAAATGCCCAGAACAAACTGAGCCTCTCCCAAATCTTTCATTTTGAATTGGGTTGCTAGTCAGTTCTTAACAGTAATCAGTAAACCTACATCATTCTCAATGAGTAAGATATCTTCTACATACAACATTAGAAAAACTACTACACTGTTGATGATCTTCTTGTATACATAAGGCTCATCAACGTTTTGATTAAAGCCATAAAGTTTGATCGCATTATCAAACCTTATGTTCCAAGATCGAAAAGCTTATTTCAGTCCATAAATAGACTGATTAAGCTTGCAACCTTTTGCTCTTTACCTTGGGTTATGAATCCCTCAGGTTGTACTATATAAATGGTCTCCTCAAGATTTTCATTTAGAAAACCAGTCTTGACATTCATTTTCCAAACCTCATAGTCATAATATAAGGCAATGGATAGAAGGATCCTGATAGATTTTAGCATGGAAATAGGCAGAAAATCTCCTCATAGTCAACTCTCTCAACCTGGGTATAACCCTTTGCCACTAGTCTAGTCTTGAAGGTTTACACCTTCCCATCAACACCCTGTTTCCTCTTGTAAATCCATTTACAACCTATAAGTTTAACCCCATCAGGTTGATGTATAAGATTCCATAAGGAATTGAAGTACATAGACTCCATTTTGAGATCTATGGCTTTGATCCATTCATCTCTGTCAATATCCTCCATTGCCTTCTTGTAAGACAATGGATCCTCAACTTCGCCATCAGCTACCATAACTAGGATTTCAGTTAAAACTATATAGCGATTAGGTGGGTTTACAACCCTCCCACTACGTCGAGGTTCCCTCAACACTTGAGGTGGATTTGACCTACAAGATGAACCTACTTCAAAAACTCTTGTTGAGGTACTAGGTTCTTCAACAACTCTTGTTAAAGATTCAGTAGTTTCTTTGGAAATTTCATTCAACACAATCTTCCTTTTAGGCCTGTGCTCTTTATGTGGTCTTCTTCAAGAAAAGTAGCATTTGTCGATACAAAAACTTTGTTTTCTTTAGGATCAAAGAAGTAACCACCTCTCATCCCTTTGGGGTAGCCTACAAATAGGTATAACATTGAACGTGGTTTCAATTTCTTAGGATTAGCCTCAAGCACATGTGTTGGGCAACTTTAGATTCTAAAATGACGTAAACTAGCTTTATGACCATTCCATAACTCCAAAGGTGTTCTGGTAACACTCTTGGAGGGAATGCAGTTCATGATATATGCTCCAGTCTCTACTGCATAACTCCAAAATGAGTTAAGTAAGAAAGCATAACTCATCATAGACTGAACCATGTCCAACATGATTTGATTTCTCCTTTCTGATACACCATTTTGCTGAGGTGTACCAAGTGCTGAGAGTTGGGATACAATTCCATGATCTGTCATATAGTTCTTGAAGGTTAAATCCATAAACTCTCTACCTCGATCAGATTGAAATGTTTTAATCGTTCTATTTAATGCATTTTCAACTTCAACCTTGAATTCTTTGAACTTTTCAAAAGATTCAAACTTATGTTACATTAAATAAACGTACCCATATCTTGAATAATCATCAGTAAAAGTGATGAAATATTCATAACCTCCTCTAGCTTTTACATTCATCGGACCATAGAGATCTGAATGTACTAGCTCTAGAGGTTCTTTGGTCCTATGACCTTTTCCAGTAAAAGATCTTTTAGTCATCTTGCCTTCAAGGCATGATTCAAACACAGGTAAAGAATTTTCTTCTAACTCGCTGAGAAGTCCATTCTTTACCAACCTCTTAATCATATTGAGATTTATGTGTCTAATCTTAGGTGCCAAAGTTGGACATTTTCCTTTGAAGAAATTTTAAGTCTTTTATGTTAAGTTACTGCAGTTTTAAACATCTCTATATGATGGAGGGAATTGTTGCTAACAGCCTTAGCATATACAAATCACTAGTTTTGCAGAACAAATATCAACACCATTCTTTGTAATAAACACTTTATTAAAAGAAAAGTTAATATTATAGGATTGTTCTAAAAAGCACTTTACAGACTAAGTTCCTTTTCAATTCAGGAACTACAAATACATCTTTTAGAATAAGAAATCTATTTTGTAAAGTCAACCGGAGACCTCCCACTACCACAGCTGAGATGACATGTCTGGTTCCAACTCGCATCATCATCTCACCAACATCTAGTTGCCGCCAAGAACTAATTCTCTAAAATGAAGAACAAACATGGTTAGTGGCCCCAGAGTCAATAATCCAGGCATAATCATCATTCTCTACTAAATCGGTTTCCAATACAAGCAAATCATATTTGCCTTGTTTGGCCTTTCTCTTTTTCGTAAAATATCTGGGCTAGTTCCTCTTCCAGTGCCCATCTTGGTTACAATGGAAATATTTTCCTTTGTTAGCCTTGACGGGTTGTCTATCCCTTTTCGCAGTAACTACTGTTAGCAGACTTCCCCTTTCCACCATTCTTCTTCTTCCACTTTTTGGTGCCGGAGGAAGAAGGTACAAGTCGAACCTTTATGAAACTATTTAGAAGATGAAGCAACATTTGTTTTACCCTTCTTCTTCTTTCTTTTCAACAAGGATTGGAAGGTCTGTAGCTCGTTGAGCAGGGTAGTCAGGTTGTAGTCAATCCTGTTCAAAACAAAATTGCTACAGAGATGCAGGAAGCTTTCAAGTAAAGTCTCCAGTATAATGCTAACTTGGTTGGCCTCATTGATGCTTGACTCATTCATCTCCGCCACATTGAAGTGGATCATCATGTTGAGAATGTGTTCTTAAATAGATGCCCCCTCTTGCATATGGGCATTGAAGATGTACTTGAGAGTGTCATGCTTGAGCTGTGCAGACAATTGTCCGAACATTCCCCTCAAAGACTCCATGATCTCACAGGCTATGAGCATGGGCTCTTGCTTCTGGGCCAAGACTTCATTAAGGCTTGCCAAGATGTACACTTGGGCCTTTTCATTTTCCCTTGTCCAATGCTCATATGCTTCTCGAACATTTCGAGGAGAATTGGTAGGTGGAAGGGGAGGACACTCTTCCATGAGGACAAAGCGAAGATCATCGATGATAAAAATAGTATTGATTGTGTTTTTCCAACTAGCGTAGTTTTCACCTATTAATTTATCAGTGGCTAGTAATCTTAGAGTAGTGGTAGCCATATTAATGAATTTGCTTAAAGGAACAAACTTATTTTAGCATATTAATGAATTTGTTGAAAAAGAACCAACTTATTTTAGTCTACTTACATTAAACCACTTTAATAAAACCAATCAATTTTTAGCAAAATAGTCTAGTATACCTTAAGTGACATCTATTTTGCAATGATATTTCAATGAGGCAGGACACAAGTCACCATAGGGTGATCAAGTGCTCCTTCACTAAAATGAGACATTCTCAACCATTAAACAGAAACAACTCCTTGTCACTGTAACTAATAGTCACCATTGTTCGTTCCAGAATTTGTTAAGATTCTTAACAGTTTTGTGTAAGTGTAACCCCTCATTTTAGGTTCTAGAGCTCCACCCCAATGAGCCAACTGTAAGGAAAAGCCGATTGGAACATGAAACTAAAGCAACTCTATCCATTTCTAGAGATCAAATAAAGTGTCATGCAATACAATCATCCTTTAAGAGGCACCCATGATGCCACGAGGCGATGCATGAAACTTTATTTAACCTAATGAGAGAGATCGAGGAACATGTTGTCATACGTCTCACTCCCATTTACTATAAACATTCTCTCTATTCACCTTGGTATTAACCTACCTAAATGCCACCCGTTGGGGGATACCCATGGTGCCTCGAGGCCGAGAGTAGATCTCATGGTGTGAACTTTTAGGGAGAAACATTTAGAGGATAAATGAAGTATCATATACCCCATTTTTCTCCCACTAAGTATTCTATCTAGGATTAATTAAGTTATAAAAATCTTATTACTGATTTTATCTAAGTGTTTGTTTAATTTGCTAAAAAACAACTATTGTCTTTGATGATTAAACAATTTTGATTGAAGTCTCATTAGACTCTTTAATGGACTTTCATCAAACTTGTAAGCATGTAACAAATCTATCTAATTCACCTTTCCAAGTAGGTTCCCAACTAGAGGTGCGGCATTTCCATCGACTTAAGTACCCTAGCCTAGCCAGAACCCGCCTTAGACAAAAGGTCCCTTATTTATACATTTGTTACATATTTAATCTTTTATTAAGAATCAATTTGATCCTATTAAACCGATTTAAAAGACTAAACTTAGATTTCTAATCTCATTAGAAATGTGATCTTAGATCTATCTCAATCATATTTTAAAACAATTAAAGAAAACAATTATAACCTAAGGTTTGCATGCAACTTTTTATTATTGATTTTAATTCTAATTTCATTTAGTTATAACAATTATAAATAAATGAAACAATTAAAAAATACTATTGCATGCTAGACATACTTTAGTTAATTATAACATTTATAAATTAACCTAAGGTATTTTCATGCTTCATGTAATATTCATTCATTACTAATATATAATATTTATATAACTAAGTAATGAATCATGCTATAGCATATATTCCATACATCTTTCAACCATATATTATAACACTTATAATATAAATGATGCATGGATATGTTATAATGCATGCATACATATACTATAACATTTATATTATATGATGCATGAACATGCTTTGTATAATTTAAATTGTGCATATTCATATATTATAAAACTTATAATATAAAATGATGCATGAACATAAATGCATAACCTATAGTGGGTTTTAAAACTATATGACATACATTATGACATATAATATAAAACATACATCGAATGTATATTTACTCTAATAGTTGATGGATCGTGATAGAACCTCTTAAAAAGAAAAAACAAAGGCTAACTATTACAAAATTTAAGGTAACTGGTTCGAAACAAGTGAACCGGGTCTTGAACTGCTCGAACTGAACCGCCCTTCAAAGAACCACCTTGCAATTGATTGTGCAGCAAAAGAACTATGCATTGAGCATCTATGTGATGAGCATGAAAGACTACGTGATCGCGTAGCTAGCGACTGTGCGATGAACATGAAAGTCTACGCGATCGTGTAGCTGGCAAGCATGCATTGAGCATCTAAAGACCACACGATCGTTCAACAAGCGACTATGCAATCTTGTAGCAAACACCACATGATCGTGTAGTAAACTCTACACAATCGCGTAGTATTAGCTATGTGATCGTTTAGCAAATGCTACACGATCGTGTAGCAAAAGCTACTTGATCACATACCAAGAGCTACACAATCGCTTAGCTATAGCTACACGATCTGGAACATCTATTTTGTCTTCTCCATCGAAACAATGCTCTGCAACCCTTCTTTGAAGCAACTCAAAGCATCACGAGCGATTCCAACTTACAAATTACAAACTCGATTGCAATATTAATGCCAAAAAATGCAGGGGCCTTTACAAACCAAATTTGTAAATTAAAGAAAGCCATTAAATAGAGAGTTCTATCCCGAAACATCCATCAACAAAACCATCCATAACCATTCATCGCATAAATATAATGCAGATTATAAAACTCACCATTACTGTAAAACGATTCAATACAAAAAGGGAATTTGGAATCAGAAACCTACAACCTGACTCTGATACCAATTGTAAGCACTCTAATGAGAGAACCTTGAGTGGAAGTGGATCGACCAAATTCCATAGTTCATTGAATATAAAGTTTATAATAAACAAACAACAAGATAGAATTTACAACTAAATTACAGTATACTTTAAAAGAAAGGGGTTTCAAGAAACCTCACCTTTGAAGACCTTTTTCTTCACGTTTTCCCCCGAAATGATCATGAACTTCTTGAAGACCTTCTTCAAGATAAACATCGAACCAAAACTGGACACTACCACAATGGATACCTTGGTATTCTCAGGATGAGAACCCAGGAGTGGTGGGCTCTGACTATTAGCGACACCTGAATCTAATATCTAGGTTAATTTATCATTTTCCACTAAACATGTCTCAATGACAAGCAAATCATATTTACCTTATTGTACTTCTTTTGTTTCCTCATCTATGACATTCAAAACCATCTGATTTGCAGTTGAATTAAGAGATAGAGGACATTCCTCTATTAAAATAAATTTTAAATCATCATTCGTTGTTATTACGTTTATATTTGATGTTGTATATTTAAGATCGTTATTTTTATTAAAAGCGAGTTATTTTGAAGAAGTCGACATGCTGCAATTATAAAAATATTCTAATTAGTAAATTGCTTTTTAAATACAATTCAATTTTAGCAAAATAATAATGTACCCAAATTTCATTATTTTATTTGCAACGATACTATAGTGAGTTAGAATAAGTGCTACTGAGGAGCAGTCAAATACTCATTCACTAAAGTAAGATATTCTTGATTAAATACTATATCCAAAATAACTTTTATTCTTATAGTCATTTAGTTACTGTTTTCAGTCAAGAACTTACTAAAACTTAGTTATTCTATAAGTGTAACCCTCCATTTTCAAACCTCAGAGGTTGGCCCCAACAATGCTTCCGAATTGAAAAGTCAAGTTTGGAAATCAAAATAAGAAATCCTATCCATTTCTGGAGTTGAAGTTGTTCCGAATCCCATGTTACAACCCTTCAAGTGGATAGCCACCATAAAAGGACTAGTGTATATCGCATAAAGTCAACAAGTAGGCACAACATAGGAATCTCACAGTCCAAACTAATGGAAGATACCGCAAGACATGTTGACACACATTTTTCACTCACTTACTATGAACTATTTCCCCTTTTCACCTTGCTATTGTCTCATGCAAATACTTCCTGAATGGAGGTCACTTCAAGGATGACACGAAGCCGAGCATGAGTCCCACGGTGTGAATACTTAGGGATGCAAGAGAAAAGAACAACATATCGTATATGTTATTAATCTTCCACTAAAGTGTTCTATTTGTTTTGGGTGAAAATTTACTTAAGTATATTTCGGCTAATGAAACAACCTAAGTCTAGGTGATTTATCCAAGTATAACATTTAATTTGGATTTTAACCTACGATGTCTAGGCGATTATAACTTACAATTAGCGGAAGAAATTAGAATTATTAAGTATTCTAATTAATCAATTTTAGAATTTTAGTAAGCATGTTCATAACAGAAAATAGGGTTTCAAGAAATTACCTTTGAAGATTTTCTATCCACAAATTCAGTTTAAATTTCTTCAGCATCTCCTTGTAGACCACCACTTGATCTTCTTTATTATTCTCTAAGATCTTAGATTGATTTGTGGGAATCAAAATGAACTGAATTTATGGGAATTTGAGAGAGAAAAGTTTGGTTTTCAGGTAGAGAGTGAAAAACACTTCTTTAGTAATTTTTCTCTAAACATTCAAAATGCATGGCTATCAACTCAGCCCAAAAACCTCAAGTTTTGTTCTATATCTTCTTGTAATCAAATTGCACCTCAAATAGACAGTTCATGCTTGAATTGTGAGTGAGATTTTCGGTGTTCATGCAAGTGAAAAAATCCCACTTTTAGTGGATTTCTTATCATTACTTTTGAAATTCTTTTTTAAAATTAATATCAAATTTCAGTTTTTAATTCTTTAATTAAACTGAAATTTCATTAATTAATTCAAAAAATAAATTTTCAAATAAAATTAATAATTAATTAAATAATTTAATATCAAATATTAAATTAATTAAACACCAATTTCACAACCATGAATCCTCATTCATGTAATTAATATTTAAATCATATTTAAATATAATTCGATTCTCCAATCTCGTTTAATTGAATAATTAAAAATGTAATTATACCAGATATAATTACTAATTCTCTTAATTCGAATTTGAACATTTCAAATTAAACTCATCACTCTATTCTAAGGTTTAATCCATTTGTGAGCTAGTAGGGGACCTAATGGACCTACAGATCATGGACTCCAACGATCCAAAATTAATTGGCTAAACTCTTTTAAACTGAATTAATCAACATTCGTTAACTACTTGGTCATTTCACTAAAGTCTAATAGTTGCACTCTCTCACTGTAGATATATTTCCGACCACTCGATATAACCAATAATCAGCAAGTTAACTCTTCATAGGTTGTTTATAATAATGGCTGGGTCAAATGTTGTTTTACCCCCGAGATTACATCTCACTCTTTAAGTTTCACTGTTCCTCTAATGAATAATTGGTTTGTGATCCAATCACCAAACAAAGTCCCTCTCGGGCCAATGAGAGGGTGTGGCCCTTTGTTCAAGACCTAAAATCAATACTTAAGAGAACAACCTCTCTACTATCCCTAAAAACGAGTAGGAACGAATTTTCTCTTGCATCCTATATCCACAGCTATATACCCGGTCTTACCTCTGAAATGGGAGGCTTATTGAGTCGACATTGTTGAGCCAACCCTCACCCATGCAAATCTAAGGATAATCCCAAATAAACGGAAGTTCATAGTTAGCTCAGGATTAAGGTCAAGTTACCTAGGTCATCGTTTTGAAATAGTCCGTCTTAAACAGTAAACAATGTTGTAAAGTAAGAGTGACTTGTTTCTTGGTCTTGTTTTACACAAACTCATTGCGTATGATGCCCCTACTCACATGTTTCCACTAAATACAAAGTGGGCTGCATCTAATAGTGGTATCATAATAAGATACCTAACATTGTTTGTATACTATAGACCGTTTTGGCTATTTACTAGAACTTGATCCATTCTTATGTCTCTACATAAAGTTCAAGTATTCATGTAATAGCCATGAATCTTAGTTTATTGGATTTAGTCTTTACAAGTGCAATTTACATATTCAATAATAGTTTTATTGAATAAACCTCAATAATATCTTTATTGTAAATAGAATATGTTTAATATTACAAACTACGAGTTCTAGGACATATAATCCAACACTAAGACATCTCAAGAGATTGAGAATATGAAGATAATTTCATATGCATCAGTAGTCGGGAGTTTGATGTACGCCATGTTGTGCACATGCCCCGATATATGCTTTACAGTCGGAATAGTCGATAGGTTCCAGTCTAACCCTGGATATAGTCATTGGATTGTTGTTAAGAACATACTCAAGTATCTTCGGATAACGAGGGACTATATGCTCGTGTATGGCTCTAAGGATTTGATCCTTACTAGATACACTGATTCTAATTTTCAGACTGATGTGGGATCTCGAAAATCTACTTTAGCATCAATATTCACTCTAAATGAAGGAGTAGTATGGAGAAGTATTAAACAAAGTTGTATTGCTGACTCCATCATGAAGTTGAATACGTAGCTTCTTGTGAAGCAACTAATGAAGTAATATGGCTCAGAAAGTTCTTGACTGATTTGGAAGTGGTTCCAAAGATGCATCTGCCAATCACTTCGTATTATGGTAACACTGGGGCAGTTGCCAACTCAAAAGATTCGAAAATCCATAAACGAGGAAAGCACATCGAAAAAAGTACCATCTCATCAGGGAGATAGTACACAGAGGAGACGTGATCAACATACAGATAACCTCCAAAGGCAACTTGGGTGATCCATTTATACTAAGGCCCTCATGGCTAAAGTGTTCGAGGGTCACCTAGTAGGACTAGGACTACGAGCTTCATAAATCTAGGGCAAGTGGGAGAATTCATGGGTATATAGATTCCCTATTTTATTATATTTATTCTTTCATACTCAACATTATATATTTATGTATATATTTTAATACCTACTAGAGTTTATAGTCCAAGTGGGAGTTTGTTGGGAATGCCCTAAAAACTCGCAATTTGTAAACGTTAAACATATTCTATTCACAATAAAGGTATTATTGAGACTTAATTCAATAAAAGTGTTATTGAACTGCATTTATTTATAAATCCAATAAAAAAATCTACGACTATAACATGAATACTTAAACTTTATGTAGAGACATAAAAATGGATCAAGTTTTAGTATATAGCCAAAAAGGTTTCTAAGTATATGAGTAAGGTTAGATACCTTATCCTGAGGATACTATGGATGCGGCCCTCTTTGTATATTGATACAATCGATGTGATCTCAAAATTGTTCATGTAGAGACATGCGAGTGGGGGCATCCTATACAAAAGATGTTTACATAAGACCAGACTACGAAATAATCACTTTTCCTTATAATGTTACTTACTGTTTAAGATTGACTATTTTAAAGCGATGACCTACGTAACTTGACCTTAATCCTGAGTTAAACTATGAACTCCTGTTTATTTGGAATTATCTTTAGATTTTTATGGGTGAGGGTTGGCTTAATAGCATTGGCTTAATAAGCCTCCCATTTCAGGGGTAAGACCGAGTAGATAGCTGGGGACATAGGGTGCAAGATGAAATTCACTTCTATCCGCTTTTAGGGATAGTAGAGAGGTTGTTCCCTTAAGTGTTGACTTCGGATCTTGAACAAGGGTCTTCACCTTCTCATTGACCCAAGAGGCACTTGGTTTGATGATTGGATCGCAAACTAATTGTTCATTAGAGGATCAGTGAAACTTAAGGAATAAGAGGTAATCTCGGGGGTAAAACAACTATTGACCCGACCATTATTACAAATAACATGTGAAAGGCTAATTTACTAATTATGGTTATATCAAGTGGACATAATATATCTACAATGAGGGTAGTGCAACTACTGAGCTTTAGTGGAGTGACCCGATAGTTAACGAATGTTGGTTAATTAGGTTAAAGAGTTTAGTCGATTAATCTCGAATCTTTGGAGTCCATGATCTATAGATCCATTAGGTCTCCCTACTAGCTCACAAATGGAAGAAACCTTATAATAGAGTGATGAGTTAAATTTGAAACGTTCAAATTCAAATTAAGGGAGTTAGTAATTATATGCAATATAATTACACGAATAATTACTAAATTAAATGAAATTGGAGAATCGGATAATATTTAAATATGATTTAAATATTAATTACATAAATAGAGATTCATGGTTGTGGAATTGGTGTTTATTAATTGAATATTGTATATTAAATTATTTCAATTAATTAAATTATTTAATTATTTAAATCAATTAAATTTAATATTGAAAATTTGAATTTTGTGATAATTCAAATTTAGAAAATCAATTTTTTGTTTTAATTTAACTTTTGAAAATTAGATTACAATTGAATTTTAATGAAAATTCAATTGTTTGATTTTAAATCAATTTTAAATAGAATTGATTTTGGAAAATTGAAAATTCAATTTTAAAACCAGTGGTTTTTTTTCCAAGATTACTCACATTTCCACCAAATTCTCCAAGGAAGAGATGTCAACTTATGATGCAAAGCTTGTATGATCAGCTTACATGGATGAAATGAATAAAACCAGCTTCATCCCACTAAGTTTATGGTCATGGAATCAAAATTTTGAAGCTGAAGTGATTGAAGAAGTGGTTCTTCATTCTTCAGCTACAAACCAGAAACTTCTCCAAAATTCCCTCCATTCTGTTCATTTTGAGTCCCACAACTCAATCTAAAGTCCAAAGAGAATAGTAGGGAAGATCTTTTGGTGGTATACACTTTGCAACTAAGGAAATTAAAGCTGATTTTGAAGATTGAAGTCTTCAAAGGTGAATTATACTGAAACTCTCTTTTTCCTTATATGAACATGCTTAATTTGATGCTAAAATTAATGAATTATAGTGCTTAATGATCCTGAATTCTTCTACTGACTGCTTGTTATATCCATCAAAAAGCAACTGGGTCTAAGCCCATGTAGGACCCTTGGGATACCTTTCTAAATAGAGGCATTACCCTTTTATTTAAGGGGATTAAAAAAACTGAAGATTGGAAGCTCTAAAGATCAAAACATTGAAGTTTTGAAGACTAAAACTCTCAAGTTCCGAAGAAATGAAGACAAAATTAGTTCTCAAGTTTTGAAGACTGAATTTCCCCAGTTCACAAGCTCTAAAGATTGAAACTCTCAAGTTCTGAAAAATTGAAGACTTAACTGAAGACCGAAATTCTCAATCTCTGAAGCTCTAAAGAATTGAAGATCGATGTTCTCAAGTTTTGAAGAACTTAACACTGAGGTCCCAAGCTTTAAAGATCTGAAGACCAAATACTTAGGAGATTAAATCTCCAAGTTCCTGAAGACTTCAAAGCTGAAGCTCCTAGAAGGTTTGGAAGACTTAAACTTCTTGTAACATTAAAAAAAAAATCAAAGGAACATATATTAGAGTCTATATCTAGTATTTATAGTACAAATCAATACAAATAAAAAGTTCAAATTCAACTAATTAAATTTATTTGGAAATATCATCGAACAATAACTATTGGACTTGAAAGACACCCACATTCGAACAGTTGTGTCCTATCAAAGAAGGACAACATAGTTTAAGAGACACTTACACTCAAATGGTTGCATCTCATTTACAAAAAGTAAAATACACATTTATGAATAAGGAAAGAGCAAAATAGAAAGGAAAATTTCCAACCCTACCTACCCTACATGTTAAAAAAATAGTAACAACAATAGAACAATTAATATTAAATCATAACATTAGCAACTTTAGTTACATACTTCTTTTAGGACAACTTTAATTACTTACTTTAAAAAAAAATGGAAAGAAATCTACTTTATTAAGCCTTTTGGGCTTCAATTAGAACAAGGGAATACATCACACCAGAGCTCAGATACACCATGCTTTTTGGCCCGTACAACAGATTTATTAGCAATTGAATTTAAATTGTGTTTTACATGAAGAAAAGAGATGCAAAGGACTTCGCTGAAGGAAACAAATCGTTTATTCAGGAGATCAATGGTTGTTGAACAATCTGACCCAACGATTATCTTTTGGAAACCCAGTATATATGCAAAACGAACACCCCTCTCAAATGGCTTTCATCTCAGATGAAGGAGACTTAATGACGATATTCAAATAGATATGGGCAACAGCTCTGAGAGATCCATTGGACTCTCTACCACCAATATCAATACTCATCAACAGAGATTTTTGACCCCATGCTACATCCACATTTACCTTGGTAGTTCTAAGTGGGGAATGTAATGAATTGCAGCAAAGCTCAACGAATCTCCCGCCTAAAATCAAGGCATAATCACATCACAACCAAAATTTTATTAAAAAACACACACACAACCAAAAGTGTTTAAAAAAGGGACAAATAAACCACGAAGGAAAAGAGACTCAAAAGCCAATTTAGCCAATTTTAAAATTTGCTATTTGCTATTAGTTTAGCCATTTATATATATATATATGTATATGTATATATGCAACAACTAATTAACCCTATGCTTTGATCATCGATGTATACTTCTTTTTATCTTAGTGATACACTTTAGTTAAAATGTATCATTATTACATTTTAATTCATTAAATTCGTTTTCTATGGATTAATGAAAGATTTAAGAAGAACATGTGAAGGTAAGATGAAAATCAACATGAAAAATATAGCATATCAAACAAGCTTAGTAATAAAACCAACACATATCAATGATAGTTTCATAATATTGTGATATACTTAAATTTTTTTCAATTACTAATTAATATTTTATTTAAAATGGATTTTAAATGAGTGTTGATATACGATTAAAATACTAATAATGCCATACTTAAGATATTGATATACAAATACAGTTTAGTTTTATGTATCATTTATATGACTATTATAGCTAACACCAACAAATTTTAACTAACATAAAGACGTACACTCTTTGACTAAAGTTTAGAGGATTGAAACTCTCCATCCCAAATTGTTGTACCTTTATATATATATACACACACGCATACACGGTAAGTAACTGTGTTAATTGACTCATAAATTAAAGATAAGGTAAGAAGATGGAGACACAATGTTTACGTGGTTAGGCAAGATTGCCCACGTCCACGGGAAGATCTAAATTCTTTTTACTGATGAAGATTGCGTACAAATTTTTGTTGTTTACAGAAAACTAAGAAAATGATGATAACTCTCTAATTTCAATTTAAAATCAGTGGTATTTATAGAGTATACCAGCTGACCATTTACAAAGTTAGTTATAAACAAACAAAAATTGAGGTATTTGAGTCAAAGCTTCTTCAAATTCTCCACCTTGACTCCAATGCCTTGCAATATTCTGATCTTCCTGATTCTGGTCGGTTTGTCTACCCTGTGTCTAGAAGCTTAAAACCAATCTGGTCTAAATATTTAAATAATTTAAGCTTTAAAACAGGTTTTGTTAACATGTCAGCTGCATTGTCAGAAGTATGAACCTTTAAAATTTCTATCTCTCCTGACTCAATTTTATCTCTAATGAAATGATACTTGATATCAATGTGCTTAGTTCTAGTGTGGAATTGTAGATTTGGGGACAAATGGATAATACTTTGGTTGTCACAGTAGAGTTTCACTACTGTTTGATCTATTCTAAAGTCTTTTAGCAATCCCTTGAGCCACAATGCCTCTTTGATTGCTTCTGTTAAAGCTATATATTCAGCTTCTGTGGTAGATAAGGCTACTATAGGTTGTAGTGATACTTTCTAGCTGATTAGATTAGGACCAAAAAAGAAAAGGTAACCTGTTAAGGACTTCCTTTTGTCTAAATCACGAGTATAGTCAGCATCCATATATCCATAAAGCTCTAGGTTTGATTCAGCTGACCTTTGGTAGACTTTGACTTTTTAGACCAAACTAGGTACTTTAGGATCCATTTAGTAGCTCCCAGTGTCTCTTACCAGGATTAGACATATATCTATTAACTAAGCTAGCTGAATATGAGAGATCAGGTCTGGTAGAAATCATTAAATACATTAGGCTTCCGACTGCTTTATTATAGGGTATGACAGCCATCCGTTTCTGATGTTCTTGGTCAAAATCCTTAGGAGAGTTAGTTGAGGAAAGCTTAAAGTGCTAAGCAATAGGTAAACTCACAGGTTTGGCATCATTCATGTTGAACCTTTTAAAGATCTTCTCATAGTAAATGGATTAATTGATGCTTAGAATAGACTCCTCTTTGTTCCTTTGGATCTCTATTCTTAGGACCTTGCTTGCTTCTTCCCAGTCCTTCATATCAAACTCTCTTTTTAAGAGGTTTTTAACATGGATTAGATCTCCTTTGGACCTATCTGCCAGCAACATGTCATCTACATATATGAATAGGTAAACTTTATCGTTGTAAGAACTCGTATTTACATAAACACATATGTCAAATGAACTTTTTTTTAACCCAATGCTAGAAATATAGTCATTGAATATTTTATACCAGCACCTAGGTGATTGCTATAACCCATATATAAACTTGTTGAGTAAGCAAAAGAGATTTTCTTTTCCTTTAACTTCAAATCGTTTAGGTTGCGTCACATAGATTGTCTCCTCTAGATGTCCATGAAGAAAGGCAGTTTTGACATCTAGTTGATACAATTTTAGATTATTTTGAGCAACTAAGGATAGAAGAAATCTTATGGAAGTTTGTTTTACAACAGAGGAGAAAATCTTAGAATAGTCTATTCCTTCCCTTTGAGTGAACCCCTTTACAACTAATCTAGCTTTATACCTGGGCTTTTGATCACAGGATACTCCTTCTTTAAGTTTGAAAATCCATTTAGAGGCAACAGGTTTGTAACCTTTAATAGAAGAACTAAAGACCAAGTGTCATTCACTTTTAGTGAATGCATCTCCTCATTCATTGCTTCAATCCAATCTCTTACATTAGCACAACTTGTTGCTTCCTCAAAGGTAGTTGGTTCTTGGTTAGTAGGAGCTACCACAATATTTAACACCAGATTCATATAATTCATTTCAGTATATCTAGCTAGAGGTATGATAGTTCTCCTTTGTCTATCCCTAGCTAAGACACACTGGCTTAAATCAGGTTGCTCATATGCTATCTCCTCATGTTCCCCTACATCTTCCTCAATTTTTACTATGTCACTAGGTTGGCTAGACTCAATTGACTGCTCAGTTGGTAACTCCACCTCAAATCCTGTGTTGGATAACTTTCCTTCATCCTTAACCTTTTTCTTCTTTTGCATAAACATCTCATCTTCCCTAAAAGTGATCTATCTGCTCACTATGAACTTCTTTTCAACCGGATGCCACATTTTAAACCCCTTAACACCCTCTGTAAAGCCCACAAACATGCACTTGACTGCTTTGGCCTTTAACTTTATTTTGGTGTACAAACCCTACACATCCAAAGACCTTGAGGTTATTAAGGTTAAGAGGATGATTAGTCCACTTTTTCCTCAGGGCTAATCAATTCTAAAGATGTGTGAGGGCACCTATTCAAGGTATACACGATATAGGTTGCAGCTTCTGCCCAAGAACTTTCCCCTAAGATAGCATCAGAGAGCAAACATCTAATCCTTTCCATTATGATTCTATTTAACTTATGGAACACGAGACATACGCAGCGGAATAAGGATCTAATTACACTCTAATTACTTCTAATTAAAAGGAAAATAACATGCAAATATAGGAAAAACAGTAAATTAAAAGGCATATAATACAACCTTTGTAGCTCCCGAAAAATGCTTTTCCTCGTTGAATCTCGAACCGAACTCTTTCGGACCACCACTAGAGTTTACCCGCCATTCTCTGGACTCGGAACCGGGTTGTGGGATCCGATGAATGAAGGAATGAAAAGGGGAAGAAGTGGTAGTTCAAAGTTAATGTGAGAAAAAGGGAATTTTTGGTGAGAATTTTAGAAACCAAAATTATAAAAATTCAGCTTGCTTAAAGAAGAAAAGAAGAAGAAATTTGTTTTATAAAACTTCCTTTTTATAAAACAATTACATGCATTTAATGCATGTAAAACCTCACCAAAAATCAACACCTCACAAAGGACTAAATCAAAGTGGGCTATGTGTTATTCTATAATGTTTACACATAGTCCACTTAAGTTAGTGGGATTATCCAACAAAAATGTTGGATAGTTCCACTAACTCTTAGTCAAGGACAAAATGGTCTTTTTCTATTTGGTCAAAGTCAAACTTTGACTTTTAGCATAAAAGTCAACCATTTGACTTTTTACAGTTTTGACCCTCTTGACTAATTTTGACCTCCCGAACATGAATCCGCATTCATATTTTCGAAATTCAAATCACATTTGAATATAGAGCACCATACAAAAACCGATAGTGATATCACATATACTTGTCGTTTTTAATCCCTTTTCCTAATTCGAACAATTCGAATTAATCCAACATACTGTTCTAAGTTTAATCCATATGAGCTAGCAGGGGGACCTAATGGATCTACAAATCATGGGCTCCAACAATCCGAGATTAACCGGTAAAACTCTTTAACCTAATCAATCAACATTTGTTAACGAACGGGTCATTCCACTAAAATTCTGTAGTTGCACTCCCCTCACTGTAGATATATTTTTGTCCATCTGATATAACCGTAACCAGTAAGTCAATCTTTCACAGGTTGTTCGTGGTTTTGGCTGGATCAAAATACCATTTTACCCCCGAGAACACTTCTTGTTCCTTCAATCCCACTAAACCTCTAAAGAACAATTGATTTGTGGTCCAACCAACAAATCCAGTTCCTCTCAGTCTAGTGAGAGGGTGGGGCCCCTTGTTCTTATTCCAAAGTCAGCACTTAAGGGAACAACCTATCTACTACCCTTAGAGACGGGTAGGAGTGAAGTCCGTCTTACACCATATGTCCCCAGCTATTTACCCGGTCTTACCCCTGAAATGGGAGGCTTATTGAGCCAGCGCTGTTGAGTTGCCCTCACCCATGTAGATCTAAGGGTAATCCCGAATAAATAGGAGTTCATAGTTAGCTCAGGATTGAGATCGAGTTACCTAGGTCATCAAATTTGAATTAGTCAGTTTTATACAGTAAACGGTGTTATAAAGAAAAAGTGACTAAGTCGTGGTCCAATCTTATACAAATTCATTGCATAGGATGCCCCTACTCACATATCTCTATATGAACGATTTAGGATCACATCGATTGTACTAACTACAAAGTAG